>NC_048299.1:13616422-13967117 GCF_013100865.1 Trachemys scripta elegans | reverse complement strand
TAAGGTTTTGGGCAGTCAGGGTACAGGTAGGAGGTAGGGTCCTGGGGGGCAGTTAGGGAGAGGGGTCTTAGGAAGGGGCAGTTAGGTGACAAGGCACAGGGAGGCTTAGGTAGGGGGTGGGGTTCTGGAGGGCAGTTAGGAGCCAGGAGGGGGCAGTAAGGGGACAGGGAGCAGAGGGGTTTTGATGGGTCAGGAGTTCTGGGGGGGGGCTGTCAGGTGGTGGGGGTGTGGATAAGGGTTGGGGCAGTCAGGGGACAGGTAGGGGGTAGGGTCCTAGGGGGCCAGTTAGGATGTGGGGAAGGTCTCAGGAGGGGGCAGTCAGGGGACAAGAGGCAGGGAGGCTTAGGGAGGGGGTGGAGTCCTGGGGGGCAGTCAGGGGACAAGGAGTGGGGGGGAGGGTTGGGGGTTCTGAGGGGGCAGGAAGTGGGAGGGAGTGGAAGGGGCAGGGGCGGGGCTAGGACAGGATGGGGGTGGGGCTAGGGCGGGGCTCCTCCCGTCCTCTTTTTTGATTGTTGAAATATGGTAACCCTAAAATAACACTTCTCCCTCCTCTTCCCCTCCCCTCCCCCCCCTGCTTTTTTGGGGGGGGGGATTGTTATTGGGAGCTGTATTTTATCCTACCTAAATTACTTAGCTTTGCTGTGAGTATCAGTGCAATGTCAGCTTCCATTGAGAGTCACAGAAATCAGTGAATGGTGCCAGGTAAACTCTAAAGCTCTTTTGGGAATTCAGTGGGTATAACTGATCACTGCTGTTTTCCTTTAAACATGTGGTGGCAAGAAGTGTGATTGATTGAAGCTTCCCTTCCCTCCATCTCAGTCTCTTCTCTCAATACTCATGTGTTTGTAAGAGTCCTAAACCAGAAAATGTCTCCTTGGGTCAGTATTAAAACCAGATTTTGGCGTAGGTGATGTGGTAATAGTGTTTGAAAGTTTGGTCGATGGTGGGGAGACTTTCAGTCTTCTGTAACATAAGGGTTTAAATTCAACACTCGTTGGCCGGGCCCCCTTGCATACATTGCTTGCATTGTGCTAGTGGCTGATGCTGGCTGGCTGGCATTGATCTCAGTGTGAGGACACTGAATGCAGTTGTTGCTAGGCAGGGCTGAGGGATTACATTAGCAGGACAGGCACTGCTCTCAGTAGGGGAGAGCATGTGGCCTGGAGTGTGTGTGCATGCGCACAAGGTGGAGGAGTGGTTGCATGACACTGCTCTCCTATAGAGCACTAACTACAATGAGTAGCCCCCCTCAATCAGCGTGCGGCTTAGAAATAGTCTCTCATAAAGCAGGGGCTGATCTGAGAAGATAGCCAGTAGCTTTTTCCTTCTAGAAAAAATGTTTAATTTTTGCCAGTGCTGAGTCCTGTGGCTGGCTCAGCTGTTTGCAGAGGCAATGCATTGTTATGCTTTCAGCCACTGCTATTTATACACTCCTCTTGTCTTTGTTTTCCCCCCTATTCAGCAGCAGCCCGGCATTATACCCCATGTGAGGTTGATCTTGCCTAGCTTACTTCAGGATAGAACTGAAGTGCCTGGTCTTCACTGTGTGTTTACTTTGGGATAGCTCCCATGGGCTAGTTACCCCCAGGTAAAAACACTGGTTTTGTTTTTTTTAAAGCAGGGAGGACAAGCTCTAGGGAAGGGTTCGGCAACCTTTCAGAAGTGGTGTGCCGAGTCTTCATTTATTCACTCTAATTTAAGGTTTTGTGTGCCAGTAATACATTTTAACGTTTTTAGAAGGTCTCTTTCCATAAGTCTATAATCTATAACTAAACTATTGTTGTATGTAAAGTGAATAAGGTTTTTAAAATGTTTAAGAAGCTTCATTTAAAATTAAATTAAAATGCAGAGCCCCCCAGACTGGCGGGCAGGACCCGGGCAGTGTGAGTGCCACTGAAAATCAGCCTGCGTGCCACCTTCGGCACCCGTGCCATAGGTTGCCTACCCCTGCTCTAGGTACTGGTCCTGTCGATGGGGCAGCACTTGATCCTAAAGGTTTGCGAGATCAGACTCAAAGCTTTAAGTTTATCTTTATAGGTAATGTGGGTTCGAAATTGGAACAGAATCAAAATCTTTGCTTCTTAAAGCTGATTTTGATTCTAAAGAAGTCCCTGCCTCTTTAAGAGGGTTATGTTCTAGAAGTGGAAGGTTTCATATAATTCTCCACAGAGCTAGAGAGGGACATGAAGTTGAGTGCCTGAGAGTGAACAAGTTGGGGAGGCTGGAAATAGAGGTGCAGTATTTAAAAAAAAAAAAAAGTGTGTGTGTGGGGGGGAGGAAGGAAAGTTGGGGGGGGGGGAGGGAGCAGCACAACCTAAGATAGCTAGTGGAGAGTTTCTCTTTGTGAGCCTCAGTGTCAGGAAGGGGTTGAGGTGGTGATGGGACAGCAGCTGAATGGGTGCCAAGAGGTGTCCAATTGCCTCCTGATTTCCCCCGTTCACCTTCAAACATCCTTTCTCTAGGTATGTGGGCAGAGACTGCTAACAACAGTCTTACCATGAAATCTCTGTTGTGCCGTAGGGCCTCTGGTGGTTTCTATTGCTCTACCTGTATCATTTTACCTGGAGCGGTTACAAGTGGAGTCTCGTTTGGGGCTTGAAGATTTATTCTCTAGTAGAGTTACTAGAATGTCCAGAAAATCTCTACTCTGTCTCACCGGGTAACACATGCATCTATGAAAGTGTGCTTAAAATACAACAAAGTGAGGGAAATGGATTTTTCTTGCAAGCCCCTCAAGGAAGTATATCTGTGATCAGAAATGTACATCCAGTGTCCTGTTCACTGAAACAAGTATAAACTTTTATTGCAACATATATTGTCAGTATTAAAGAAGTTGCTGAGTGATATTGCGCTTTTCCACAGGAGAAACGTTACCAGTTACACGCCAGGATAGTTATACTGGGATATTCCCACATGCAGATCATCTTCTTCCAGTGTGAGTGCCTTTTTTGTGTTGATCTTATGTTGTTTGGGAAGGAATTTAAGCTAATCCAGCAAAGGCACCCTTACACCAGAATGGGTGTCCACTTGGAGGGTTATATCTGTCATATTTTGATTTTAAATTCACACTTGTTCAGGTTATTCAGAAAAAGCTTTCTCATGTAGACAAACCATTTGATAGCTGTGACAGGAATGCACATCTAGAATACAAACATCGGAAAATTAACAGCTTGTATTTATCTCAAATTTTACTCAGGGGAGAATCTTTGTTCTCAAGTAGCTTATACATATAAGAGAGTCCATACGGAGGTCCCCTCCTGATCTTGTTTGTGGTGACCAGAGAATAACTTTCACATTCTGACTCATACAACAAAGTGATACCAATTGTTCATGGCAGGTGGATTTCCTCTCACCCAAAGTTAAATACACTTTCTAGCTAATGTTGAAGAAGCAGGGGGAGCTTTTTACCTTGTGATCTCTTAACCCTTGGGGTTCCACCTTTCCCAGGAGCCAGATGCTTCTTGTCAGCACCTACCGTATTTGAATGTGTGAATAAAGATGTCTTGTGGTTGAGGCACTGGTCTAGGACCTTGGTTCATTTCCCAGTTCTGCCGCACCTTCCTATATAATCTTGGGCACATCACTTAACCTCTCTGTGCCTTAGTTAGTCATAATGCTGCTACATCTCATCATCCTAGATGCCACTGTTCTACCTGGATTCTGAACTTGAGATAGGTGAATCGGTTCCTGAAATAGCGAACAATTCAGGATGGACCCTGGCAACTACCATAGAGAAACAAGGCTTCCTTGTTTCAACCTCCAGGATGTTTATCTCCATGTCCCGAAGGCTCAGTCCCACCAGATATTCCTCAGGTTTTCCACCATGCTATTTCACTTCTAGTAGAAATCCCTGTCTTTTTCCTCTTTAGCCCCCTCATCATTGACCTTTACCAAAACTGATAATTTCTCCAACTTTTCACCTACAAAGGAAACATGTCAAATTCATTTGAGTGAACTCCCAGCAGGAGGCTGGAGCAAAACAAACAGTTTAAGTACACTGAAAATATTTCATCTCCCTTCCTCCCTGAGCCTGTGTGTGAGACAGGGAGGGGGGCGGGAAACACTTAATACTTGGCTGGTTGTGAACAGTTCTCTGAAGACAGTCCTACTGCAGAAACCTCCTCCAATGCACATTGTGACAGACAGTTCACAAGCTCATGCCACACACTAGTCAATTTCAAGGAAAATGCTTTTTCAGTGAGAAAAGATGTCATAGCAAGATGCTGGCAGTGAGCGCGATACCCTTGTGCTTCCTGTCAGTTGGGCACTAGTACAGGTTCTATCTTGTAGTGTCGTGGTCCAGCACTACAGCAGGTACCTAAATCTAGGAAGCTGGATGGCTAAGTGCATTCTTTGTCAGCTAGGCCACTAAAACAGCTTGCTCCTTCCATTACGTTTCTTTACTCTGGAGAGTGAAAGGGGCAGAATCTTTCTGACCCTGGTTGAACCAGGATAGCCCAGGAAAGCGCAGTTTGAATCTGATATGCCTGCTGGAAGATGTTAATCTCTCTCCTCCCATGCAGTTTTGCGAGCTCTGGGACCACACGCATAACAGGTATCTAGTCATCTGCTAAACACTATGCACACACATTGTTGTCAGCTCTCATGATTTTACCACAAGTCTTATGATTTCTGGTGTATTTTTTTAAAGAGACAGCTGCTGGAATCAAGTAGAGGGTGCATGGGAATCTCCGCTTTCATTTAAAAAAAATGTAAGTTTCTACCCCCCATTTTTGTAGAAAAAAGCTTGAAAATATAAAGTGAGTGTATCCTGAAAGCTCAGAAACTAATTTAAAAACAAAAAAACAAAAACTTGACTTTTTTTGTGGGGGGCAAGGAGTTATGATTTTTTGATCTCTTAAGGTTGGCAATTGAAAGGGAAAAATAGGAGACCATTCTAAACAGCAGCAAAAACTTGCATGTATTGATCTAGTGCCAGGAAGTGACTGTCTTACAAGGGAGGCACATTGATGTGTACAGTATGTTCTGAAGTTGCTCAGAAGAGTGTACTGGGCTAGCGTGCGGGGATGGAAGGACAGACTAATTTATATATATCCTCTTAAAATGAACTAGGTGATATAAATGTAATGAAAGACGATCAGATTCCTGAAGTGACTTTTCAGTTTGCGTTTTGATATTCTTGGGGCAATGGCATGTTGATCGCTGACAGACAACTGTTTTGATTTCAAAGTCGATGAATAATTTCAAAGTGGAACCTCTTTGAATTTATTTCTTTCCCCTCTAGCATTTGAAGGACTAATTATAGGAAGAGCTGCAGAATGCTCTGTGCACAAATGCATGCAGCCAATTTTATGTTTTGTTGTATGCATGACTTGCTGTGCAGTTACATACTCTTCCATGTGCACCCTTACCATAAAAAAATAAAATACAAATAGAGTTCAGGGTCTGTTACTTCATTCTTCGTGTTGCTGAGCGTTCACAAACGATTATGTTGCAAAGAGTCAAACTGACGAGGTTCAGGTAATTAACTAGGGATAAACACGCATACAACTGATGTGAAAAGTGAGCTGCTGAAAGCTTAGGATCCTGGCAGGGGTTGTGTTGCTTGCTCCAGAATGTGACCAAGAGACTCAAAACGTTGCCCTATTTTAAGGTGATTTTAAAATGGATGCAAGAATGGTCATGTCCACAGTTCTCTGTTTACTAAATGCAGCACTGTGAGTGGACCTGCATTGAGAAAGCCGCGCTTCCCTTTTGTGAGGAATGAGATTTTCTGCTTACCTCTTAGGATAAGTCTATACTTACCTCTGGGTCCGGCAGTAAGCAATCGATCTTCTGGGATCGATTTATCGTGTCTTGTCTAGACGCGATAAATCGATCCCGGAAGTGCTCGCTGTCCACGCCGGTACTCCTGCTCCGCGAGAGGAGTACGCGGAGTCTACGGGGGAGCCTGCCTGCCGTGTGTGGACCCGCGGTAAGTTCGAACTAAGATACTTCGACTTCAGCTACGTTATTCACGTAGCTGAAGTTGCGTATCTTATTTCGAAGTGGGGGGTTAGTGTGGACCAGCCCTTAGACACCCTTAATACAAGTGTGAAATTGTTCTGGCTCCCCGGATTTCTCCTAGGAAGAGAAAGGGTTAGTTGGCTGTGCAGACAATCTGAGGCACTCTGCCTAGTTTATCGTCAGCGTCTGCACAGCCCCAGTCGCTGTCTAGTATCATAGGTTTGAAGTGGTAAGGGATTAGGGCCAGCACCGTGCTGGAGACTGTGTTTGTGAGTGAGGCTGGCTCCAGTAAGTGACGTGTCTGTTGAGCCTTGTCTCCGCCGCATTTTTTTTTTTTTTTTTTTAAAGAATCACGTGTATGTAGTTCATGGGTTTAAAAAAGCGTTTATTAAAAATGCAAAGAAATAGTTATTCTGCTGAGTTGGAAAATGGCCCAGTCCTGAACTGAATACTTAGCTCTTACAAATGTATGAATCCCCCATCTATTTTCCTTGGCAGAGAGATTTAGAAAGTGGCCAAAACCAATAGAAGGTATAATGCTTAAGGACGGAGAGAGGCAGGTAGTGTTACCTAGTGGATAGAGCAACAGAGAGATGTTCAGAGGACACGCATTCTCTTCTTGGCTCTGCTGCTGACCTGTTGTGTAATCTCAAGCAAGTCGTTTTTGCTCCCTGCCTCAGTTTCTCCATATGTGGGAATAACGATACTTGACTTTTAATATACCACCCTGCCTCTTCATCTAAAAAGGAATCACAGGACCCAGGTTCAGCTCCCCGCTCTGCCATTGAGCGCTGTGCGACTTTGGGCAAGACAGGTCACCTCTCTGCGCCTCTGTTTTCTGTCCCCACCCGTTGTCTGTCTTCTCTGTTTAGATTGCTCTTTGGGGTAAGGACTGTTGTGCAGTGCTTTGCACGGAGCCTAGCACAATGGGGCCCCGATTTATGTTCAAGCCTCTGGGCAGGACTAGAATGCAAATGATAGTAAAAAGAGCTGTATAAAATCAAAGTATTATTTTTAAGAGAAAATGTGTTTGCTGCATTTGTTTAAATCAGTATGAGCTTGCTGGGAATCATCTAGTGAAGCCCAGTTCTGACAATTTGCTACATTTTACACTGTTGGGAAGTTTCCTAAAGCGTGTAATGCAATATTGTATTTGGGTTTTCGAGGTCATTGTTACACAGATTGTTCAAGCCTGGATGCATTTTTAACTGGACTTTGTCTAAAGAATAAACATAGCTGGGGTTGTTTTCCAGTCACCAGCTATAGCAACCAGATCAGAAGTTTGAGTCAGCAATCCTAGCAAAATTTCACATGCTGCTTTAGAACAGGCAATTACAATTTTCCATTTTTCTTGGGGGTTTTTTGCCATTTGAATTGTAATTGTATTAAGTGTAAATTGATTTGTGTGTGTCATATTTACTTCATAAATTATTCTGCTGACTGGTAGATGGACTTCGATTTTTCTGTCTTACTCTTTCACAGCATTGCTTTGAGCCATCATGCTTAGCAGTTTATTCTACTGCTTGCTTATGTCTCATGTTGTTTCATATTCATATCCAGTATCCAGAGGAGACCATACCCCTTCTTGGGCTTGTCCTAAACTAGCAACTTACATCGGTACAACTGTGGCTCAGGAGTGTGGAAAATAGACCTAACTCCTGGTGTAGACACTGTTGACGAGAAGGCGTCTCTTGTTGACACAGCTACCAAGTACCTTTGCCCTGCGGGAAGCCCTCCTGTGGGAGTAGGTGGAGTCTTCACTGAAGTGCCACAGCGGTGCAGATACATTGGTGTAGCTGCACCACTGCAGCGTTTTAAGTGTAGACAAGCCCTTAGAATGGGACAGTTGTGTGTGTCTCCTCCAGAGAAACCTTCAGCAGAGAGACGGAGGTGAGGTGGCTAGTCACAGCACTATAGCCCGCCTGTGGTTCCGCTCATCTAACTTGATCATCATAAAAACTACAGTTCCTTGTGTCCACTAGGATTTTACAGCGGGATAGCCAACATGTTTGTTATCCCACAATAAAAATACACCTTTTTGGCAGTGAAGACACAGTTTTATTCATCTCGTGTGCAGAAGAGAGAGCTGCCAGAATCAAAGGTGGTTGTAGGATACGGGGAGGGAATTGAGCACTGTGCTGGCCCAGATTTTTAAATGTGACTAGTGATTTTGGATGCTTAATTTGAGAAACCTTAAAGGGGCCAGGTTCGGAGAGGGTGAATGCTCAGCGCTTCCTGAAAATCAGGCCCTTTTTAAAATGTCTCACATTGGGCAGCCAAAATCATTAGTCACTTCTGCAAATCATGGCCTAGATTTTCTTACAGAAGCCGGGTAACTGTTGCCAGCTTTTTCCACTTTAGTTTAAAGGTCACTCATGAGCTGTTTGTTATGAATTATTACTACAGGCCATTTTGCTTCTCTATATGGCAGACACCCTGGTGCCCAGCAACTTAAAAAAAATTCTTAAAAATTGCAACACTGCCAGTAAATTTCACACCCTAAAAATAGGTTCAAGATGAACTATGGCATATAGTGGGCAGCAGGGCACAGGAGGTCAATGGAGAAGTTGCTGAATCTTCATTATCTCAACAGCTGGCTGTTCCAATTCCGCTCAGCTCAGGTGGCAAACTGGGGCAAGAGACAATCTCCCAAGCGGACTGGTTCCATAAATCTAAACCCTAATGGTAATGCTAAATAGCTGACCTTGATATATCCGCTAAAAATCGAGACCAAAACAATCCGGTACAGTATTTTATCAACTTTATCTGAAGCATTTGAAGTGCGTATGTCTTAAAGAAACAGTTTAAAATAAGATTTTTCCAGCTTGAGGCAAATTGATATAGATGGTAGATTATATAATTTGTTCAATACTTACAAGATAATAGCATCACCTTACAGTACATTTGTCAATTCTGCGTCGGTGAGAAGTGATGAGTGCATAGGATTAATTAAGGGAATGCTTTCATTTAGGGGTGGTGATACTTTATTGTGAAGATTTTTAGAAGACAAGCAAGGAAAACTTATGGGTAGTTTACATGTGTAATGAGTGTGGCTACCTTCAAACAGGCCAGCCGGTGTGTGAACGTACTCACACACTGAAAATCAAATTTCTGCCTTTAGCAACACAGTCCCATGCTGCTTGAGTTGAAATAGACTCTCAATTAAGTGTTAATATTTAGATTTAAATCCTCTGGGCCAGTCACTAGGGGGAGACAGTCACACTTGAGATGATTGACATTTTAGGGAAGGGTAGTACACATTAATAAACGTTATTGTCCATTCTGCATACTTTAGGGAATAGGGTATCTCAGTGCTCACAAGTTGCCCTAAAAGGCTGGAATAGTTGGTGGTATTTGCCAGGTCTCTGAAGTGAAAAGACTGAATGCTGCACTAGCAGAGATTATTGGTGTTAAATAGCTTTAAACAAGGATGTGAATCCCTGTGAAGAAATCCATCTAAACTCGTAGCTCTTTTCCCCAGAAGACTTTAACGACCAAAAAGCTGCTGTGTGTCAGTGTTTTCAGCCCTCTTTGTGGCCACACTGCATGGAATTCTGCATCGTGGTCCTGCATCTGGCTGACAGGATTAACCTGTTCATGCATGTTACAACATTGGAAGCAGATGGGCAATTCAGCGCTGTGTTCAAAAAGTTATAAAAAGTTTTCTGTTTGTCCTTGGATAACTGCAGTGCATTACCAAAGTTCATGAAAATTGGCTGAAAGGCACAGAAACCTAGTTGTTAACTTATTGGTGTTTATTGCTCAATAGGCTGTTTTTGCAATGAAAACCCTAGTCTTGTCTTTGAAATAAGAGAAGAATTTTTAATTAAAAATTCTTCTCTTATCTCTGGGAGGTATTTGGGTCTAATAAAAACCTTCAATTTGTGTTCATGCCAATAAACAATGTGTCCAGCCTGTGTTAACATCTCTTATTGCACGTAACACAGTCTTTTTATGTGAGGGGAAGCAGTGAAAGGAGAGGAGTGCGCAACCGTAGTTTTTCTGGTCACTGTCTGGTTTCCCAGAGCTGTGAGTGTTCTTGTAGGCGTGTGTGTCCTCTGGCCAGCATGTAAATGGAGGTAAACAAAAGGCAGCCATGTCTTGCTGATGGAGTTCTAAAAGAAACACCGAGTTATTGCCATATGGATGAGGACAAAAACTCTGTGACTTCAGACTTGTAGGAAAATATTGCAAGTTGATGGAGTGTACATTTAAAAAACAAAAAACAAACAAAAAAACTCATACAGAGCAAAGTGTTAACAAGAGTCTCTTCAGAAGATTTAGTTTGTTTTCTTCATGGAAATTTTTGGGGGGGGGGGGGGGGGGAGCCTTTTAATGATCCAGCCTTAGTTATGCTCCTTCTTAGGTGCTTTGCTGGTTTGGGGCTCAGTGGGAGTCTCTCAGTTGATGTGAAAATGATCTGGTGAACACTACATGGAATACAAGTCATGGGTGGCTGGAACATCTGCAGTCCATGAATACCGCGTGCTATGCAGCCACCCGTTTCTTCATTGCAGAGACTCAAGTTAGTTTTTTGCTTATTCCTAGTGGTAAATCTCTTGTGAGAATTGCTGAGAGAGCATTTTCCAGAGTAGTAGCCGTGTTAGTCTGTATCAGCAAAAAGAATGAGGAGTACTTGTGGCCCCTTAGGCCTGGTCTACACTAGGCGTTTATGTCGAAGTTAGCGCCATTACATCGAATTAACCCTGCACCCGTCCACACTGCGATGCTATTTAGTTCGACATAGAGGTCTCTTTAATTCGACTTCTGTACTCCNTTTTTGAATGTTATAATTCTTGACGTCCGATTTGTGTCCATTTATTCTTTTGCGTAGAAACTGTCCTGTTTGGCCTCGTAGTGTAGACAAGGCCTTAGAGATTAACAAATTTATTTGAGCATAAGCTTTCGTGGGCTAAAACCCACTTCATCGGATGCATGCAGTGGAAAATATAGTAGGAAGATATATACACACAGAGAACGTGAAAAAATGGGTGTTGCCATACTAACTAATGAGAATAATCAATTAAGGTGGGCAATTACCAGCAGGGGAGAAAATACTTTTGTAGTGATAATCAGGATGGCCCATTTCCAATAGTTGACAAGAAGGTGTGAGTAACAGTAGAGGGGAAAATTAGCCTGGGGAAATAGTTTTACTTTGTGTAATGACCCATCCACTCCCAGTCTTTATTCAAGCCTAATTTAATGGTGTCCAGTTTGCAAATTAATTCCAATTCTGCAGTTTCTCATTGGAGTCTGTTTCTGAAGATTTTTATGTTGGAGTATTGCAATTTTTAGGTCTGTAATTTAGCGACCAGGGAGGTTGAAGTGTTCTCCGACTGGTTTTTGAATGTTATAATTCTTGACGTCCGATTTGTGTCCATTTATTCTTTTGCGTAGAAACTGTCCTGTTTGGCCAATGTACATGGCAGAGGGGCATTGCTGGCACGTAATGACATAGATCACATTGGTAGATGTGCAGGTGAATGAGCCTCTGATGGTGTGGCTGATGTGATTAGGTCCTATGATGATGTCCCTTGAATAGATATGTGGACAGAGTTGGCAACAGGCTTTGTTGCAAAGATAGGTTCCTGGGTTAGTGTTTTTGTTGTGTGGTGGCTGGTGAGTATTTGCTTCAGGTTGGGGGGCTGTCTGTAAGTGAGGACTGGCCTGTCTCTTCAAGTGACGGGGTTTTAATGAAGATAATAAGAGCTCGTCATGGCCTGGCATGGAGACGGTCAGATAAATGGCAGTGATTAGATAAAAGCACTTAAATAGAGAATGCAAGGGTATTGGAACACAATTTTATAAAAGTAATCGGAGATGCAACATTTATTTCAATGCCTGAATAATATTAAAGAGAGATTAATATCCCTGAGCCCAAGGATCCTTTGGCATATAAGAAATAGAGCCAATAGCTATCACTTGCATCAAAACCAGAAAATAACCAACATAGAATGAAACCCAAACGAATCCCACCTCACCCACAGCTGCCAGCCCCCTTCATGACCTTCCATAGGTGAGAATTGCAGTGTGTCCTGAAGGTGCATGGAGTCAGGATTTTTCAAACTGAGCTCCTGTGTCAAGGTCCCATCACAGAGGGTCTTGTTCGCAGCTCTCTCTCTCTCAGAAACAAAGGGGTTCCAGCGGTACACAGCTGTGGTGGTGTCTCATGGGGAGCCCTGTGTGCTCAGAGTCTTTAGTCCTGTTAAAGAAGTTGGCAGCTGCCTAGTCTGTGCGAATTAGGTACAGCCCTTGGGTTTGTCTGGGAGAAGTTTGGAACAGTTGGGTTCATGGGACACTGAAAGTGTTCAGAGAAGATTTTAAAGAGGTGCGATGATTGTGTGAAGCCTGACATCTTGGCTGACACACGGTGGATTGAACCAGTGGCTCTCCTCAGCTAAAAGCATGAGGTGCTATAGCTTGAGCGAAAGAGCCAAGCCGGTGAAGTTGGGGGCTGAAGCAATTCGTATCTTCTGTGGATCGGCACAGAGGGGGACCTGCAAGACTCAGCACTGAGTTACAGTTGCATCGTCCATGTTGGTAGTTTTGGGGACCTCCATAACAAAGTTCAAATGAGTCTCACATTTCTCTATTAATAGCAGCGAAATTGACTTTTCAGAGACCCCCCAGGCCTGCTGCCCTATGGTTTATCAGATTCAGTACAGTTAAATGTTCCTGGATGACTTCCTATTCTTTCCTTATAAAATTTCTTCATATTGTTTCTGAAATATTTGAATCTAATCACCATGGGAACTAACCAATGTTTAAATGTAAAGTTGAATCGCTAAGGCGCAATGTGTCAATTTCCTGAAGTGAGGCTATTGAGTACATGACATCAGGATAGGAATGTGGGAAGAAAATGTTTGTCCATATTGAGTGTGGTGTGTGTTACTTCTGCGTGGTCGGGATTGTTTTATGAACATCTGTAGCTTTAGAGGAAGGGAATGTGTTTTGTACAGGAACTCAAAGTTGTTCAATGGAATTCCATCTCTTGGACAGACAAGTGGGGTTTTAAATCTCTTGGACTGTACTTGTACTCAAACACATATAGATTTCAAAGTGGAATTGATATGCAGCTGCTGGTTGGTGCATGAAATCAAGCTGAAGGATAATATGGGAAACTAATTTATTTACTCTTTACATAAAAGAACTTCACCCTTTTATAAATGTCTTTAAAGAATCATTGCCCTTATCTGGCCCTTTCTTCATGCTTTTCATTATTGTACTAGAAACAATCACTGGAAGTTTCATGGTGGTATTGGATTGTGCTACATTCCTTCATCAGGTCATTTGGTTACGGCCTTGTTTCAACAGATCCAAAGAAGAAAGGTAAATTTCTGTAAACATGAAATAGGTTCTAAATGTGGTGTAGTCACTTGGGAGCAAATTTCATTGCAAAAGGGGCTGACAGAATTGCTTATATGGGATTTACCATTAGGAACAAAAAGGCTGGAGAAATTGGCATCTTATTTGACTACTTTGCTTCTCCTGCTCTGAAGAATTTCAGGAATGTCCTGACTTCCTTTGGGGGGCTTAAGGCCAGTGTCTGATTGCAAAGGCTAGAGAGTTGCTTTTCTTTGCGCCTTTTTTTCATTCATTCTCTCATTCAGCCTCTTTGCTTTCTTTGACTGAAGCTAATTAACTCTTGAAATAACAGTGAAAGTTGGAGAAGATGCTTTAAAAAGCCAGTGTAAGTGTTTTCATATTTCTTGATAGGGAAGCTGCACTCTGTGGAAGTCTAGAACACAATATAAAAGGTGTCACTTGCCCCCAATGAATCCTCTGAAGTTCCCAAATGCCCTCAAATGGATTGAATTGAGGAATTGATGTTTGGGATGTAGTGCATGTTTGTCATTTATCAATATAAACACTGATTATAAGCCGAAGAAGATCATTCTTCACTGCGCAAGCATTTGCTTTTCAGTGTGCTCCCTGAAATAGCTTCCCCTGCACAAGAGCTTTGTGAGTAAGCCATCTTGGTGAGGATGGTGCTTCTAAAATCTGACTGATGGCTAAAAGCCACAATTTGTTACTCAAACAAAACTTGCAGCAGCGAGGAAGGTTCTACTCCATGTAGTGTGCTAGGATTCCCCCCCCCCCCCCCCGCCCTGATTAGCCCACTAAAATTGCACAGGCTTTGCGTCCATCAGAGCAGTCTGCAGGCAGTCGTGCATGGATTTTGCTGGAACTCAAGGTGTCATTGAAGGTCTGCAGAATTATTGGTATAACTTATTGACTCTGGATGGAAAAAGAGGCTACAGATCAGCATCAAGTGAGCTCATCCCGTTTGCAATCTCTGGTTATAAACCAGAGGACCAGCTTCCATAGAATTTAACGGTCTATGATGATAGTGCAAGGAAGGAAGTTAAGACTTTGCTGCCTGAACAAAACTGGTGTAATGAGAATAGGGAGAAAGAGCCACAAGCCTGACTTTGAAGTTCTGGCGCATGTTTTACTCAGGCCAAAAACTAATCACCTTTCCTGACCGAAGAGGAAAGGCATTGGCCACGCTTGCTGATGGATGCTGTCAGGCATTGGAAAAGTATATGAGTACTGGGCGATAACTCAGCTTAGCACTAGCAAAATCAAGTCCTCAAAAACTGGGACCCCAACTGTCTGATTCAGATGTCAATCTGCTTGCAGCCTAAAAGAAACTGTGTAGATGATCTTAGCAGCCTCTTACAATGGATAGGATATGGTGGAACTATTCAGGGCTAGTTTCAACCACTGGTGAAAGCAGATGATGAGAAACTCCCGCTGAACGCACGTGCAGGTTGGATTGAAGACTTCCAAACCCAGGGTGCTGCCTTTTTTTTTTAAGTGACACTGAGTTTTATGCACGGTGGAAGGAATGGAGAGGTTTTGGGACAGAAACACGGCTCTACTGCAATTACCATAGGCAATGAGCCCTGTTCCGCCAACCTAGACACCTTTTTACCAGCAACATCCACCACCTAACCTCTCTACTGCAGGGCTGGACCCATGCAGAAGGGTATGCTCTGGCCTGTCACACCACAGCAAGTTTCACCGTATGTGCTTATGCAGATGAGGATCCTAGTTAATAAAGGCTTATGTTCTGCTGAAGCTGATGCTACTCAAGCAAACTGCCACCTTTATTCTCGATCTGCAGCACTTCTCCTCATTTAGCTCCTTCTGCCTTTCTTGAACAGAGGCTGTCTTGCTGTTGTTTGATTTTCTGATATGAACAAAGTGGAGGCCCTAGCATAAAGCCAGAAAATAAATTTTTTCTCTGAGACTTGAATTGGGATTTGGTGTCTCTTGCCTTTGGAGAGGAAAGATCTAACAAGACTTCCTTTTCCCCTTTGTGAGCCTGGTGGCAAGTAAAGGTTAAAATAACCCTACAAACCACAAAGTAGTAGAGAAGAACTTGGAGAAATTAACTTCCAAGCATACAGAATCTCCTTTTAGCTACCGTAGATGCATCAACATAACTCTTCCATTGAGCCTCCCACTTGCCCTGATAACTTGCTGACAAAGTGACTATAGACAAAGTGACTGGGTTGAAATAGTGCCATTAAAATATTAGGAGGAACTTGTGCATTTCACTCCCATTATATATTTCATATCCATTACTTGCTAGAAATTGTAATGTAGTAGGTCACTTATATCTTGGCAGGTTTCTCCCATTGCATCTCCTTTTAGGCAGGACAGGGAATCCAGAATATTTGGATTTTGATTTATGGCAGACTTTAAAAACCATGTTTTACATGATCTGTCCTGGCAGTTTAAAGAAAGATTGTACCGTTTTACTTTCTTTCCTGTACATCCTGCCAAAAACACTGCCGAGCTCTTAAGCTTTGGTTAGTCGAGTGTAAGAGGGTGACAAGATGACAAGCACATTCGTTTGTAGGGCAGAGGTCCCCAAACTTTTTTGCTCACTCTCTCCTGCCCTTATCTGGTCCACGCTCCCCTGGAAGCCGTGATGGGGGCTGGAAGCAGGCCTGGTGCAGGGGCCAGGGCCAGGAGCAGAGCTGGGGGCAGAGTGGGGTTGGCCTGTGTTTCCTCCCTGCCCTCCGTAGGGGCTGGTCCTGGACCTGCTGCGCCTTCCCCGAATGTTTAGTCATGCCCCCTAAAGGGCACACTCCATAGTTTGGGAGCCACTATTTTAAGGGCACAGTTTCTTGATGCCTGACCTTCAATATCGTCTTGTCCATTTACATGCATTACAGTTTTTCCAATTACCAGTGAATTAAATTTGGAATTGTGATATTTAGAAATGTCAAGCAGAATCAGTAGAAAAGCACTTTGGGCCCAGTCTTAATAGACTCAGCACATTTGAAAGCATATTTGAAATGTCCCTGCTGATGAAACTCAGAGGACCATGTGTGGCGGGTGAAGTGCTGCTGTTCAGACACTGAAGCTTTCTGGCAATGGCAGTTCACCAGAGACTTCTTATTTCTACATTGTTATAGGTCTATATTGCATGTTATAAACACATGACTACTCTCTCCCTGGAGAAGAGCTAGGAAATGAAGAGCCGTCTTTGAGGGTACGTCTACACTTACCGGAGGGTCCGGCGGCAGGCAATCGATGTTCTGGGATCGATCCTGGAAGTGCTCGCCGTCGACGCTGGTACTCCAGCTCGGCGAGAGGAGTACGCGGCATCGACGGGGGAGCCTGCCTGCCGCGTCTGGACCCACGGTAAGTTCGGACTAAGGTATTTCGAATTCAGCTACGTTATTAACGTAGCTGAATTTGCGTACCTTAGTCCGAAGTGGGGCGTTAGTGGGGACCAGGCCTGACAGGGTTTTCCTGGGATTCAAAACAGTGGTGGAATGGGGTAGTGAGCAGGGAGATGGAATGTTGTGGACGCATATGAAATGGTGGGAAAGAACGCTTAGTTATCTCTGACATCTGATCGGAAGTATCTCCTCTCTTTGGTTGACTTTAACAGGAAATGCCTTTAGGATATATAAAAAAAACCTCACTTTTAAACTCTCAGATTTTCTTCCACTCAGATTGTAAGCAGCTGGGGGCAGAAACAGACTCTTTTTAGGTGTTTGTACAACTAGCACAATGGGATTGTGGTGCGTGACTGAACTCCTGAGTGCTATGGCAATACAAAGAAGAAATAATCTCATAATTCATGCCGATATAAAAGTGTGTTTCAGAGAGACTTAAGAGAAATATCCCAAAAGACATTTCATGGTGCTATGCAATAGCTTGCCCTCTATAAAGGCTGCATATCTGAAATCCAGTGATACAGGGAGAGAAAAAAGGCCTTCTGAAGATATCATTTGTCAAGCAAGGCAATGTCTTGGTTTAGTGAAGCAAGGAAACTGTGGAGAGACACTTCCTAATGAGTAGGGTTAATGGAGAAATGGTTGGCATTTGCCTATTAACTCTGTGGCAAGGGTCGGACAGAAGCATGCATCCCTTAGGATGTTAATAAACAAATCCCAATTGTGCCACACTCCATGCTTCCCTCCACACATTGAGATATATGGAGGCAAGTGCTGTGTGGCCATGCCTTGCTCCGATGCACAATTTCCTAACCTTTGTGGTGTTTTGTCCTCTTAGATACAGCACTGGTCTGTCTGTCTAATATAACACAGACAAGGTAGGTGAGGTAATATATTTTTATTGGACCAATAAAATATTACCTCTCACACCTCTCTCTAATATCCTGGGACCAACACAGCTACAACACCACTGCAAATAATATAACACACATCCCCCACTGGGTTTTTGTGATTACTAATCCAGTTTGAGCTCTGACTGTCCAAATTGCCTCGTTTGCGACCCAAAGAGCATTTAAACATGAACTGCAGGAGCAACAAGGCATTAAATGCTTTTGATTGATCTCCCTGGTGTTTTTATTAAAGAACCAAAACCTTTCTGAGACAGATATAGTTAGTGATGTAAAGGGGAAAAAATAATGACATTTTGGCTTTGTCCTTAACTGAGGTTACACAAAATAGAATTTCCTAATGGATGAATAATCTGATCCCCTCCTTTAAACAAAATATCAAAATGACCAGTTGAGCTGAAATTGAAAATGCCCTATTTCCAGAAATTGACTGACTACTGGCAATGCTTTTTTTTTTTACTGGTGCAGGGTAGTGGTGCTAATGCTCATGACCTAGCTAAACCTTCTTGGATCAGATTTTACCTAGGCAAAGCAATGATTTGTTAAACCTTTTCCTGAGTGATCCTCTGCTTTGGGCCAACAGATTAGCCTCACTTGTGTGTGTGTGTGTGTGTGTGTGTGTGTGTGTGTGTGTGTGTGTGCGCGCAATATTTCAGTAAATCAGATAGTGTTTCCATGTCACTGAGCTGTTTTCTGTAAACAAGAATACTTACCTGGTGTTATGGACTTTGAGCAATTCTGGGCTTCTGTGGTCTTTCATGGGCTTTTTTTTCTAGAACTTTGAGAAAGAAACAAACCCTATTCAATTTAAAATGACAGGAAATTATTCAAAAGAATTAAATCTTTATTGCATCCTTTTCCCAAGTTGCTGCTAATGTCTGTTAAAAATATATTCCCTATATTTCAAGGAATGCATTATATTAGCGGTTTGAGAAAAAAGTGTAATAATCTAATTCTTTTGAATAATTTCCTTGTTATCTTTAATTGACTTGAGCCCAAGTTTAAAAAAAATAGTGGGGGAGGAGAAGGAATCACTACATAGATGTCTGTGGAAGCGGTGAAGTCTGAGTCATGGTGTGAATATAGAAGCCCCTGGTTATTGTCATCCCTGGTGAGTAGAGAGGATGCATTTCTTAATATGAAGTTCCTTTTTTAATTTTAAAAGAAAATGACTTAAAGCCTCCTGTCCTTTTTGAGACTGGCTGTAATGACATCACCACCGGTTACCATGGTTATATTATATATGTTCAGAATAGTTTAACAGCCACTGATTGACAGAAAACTTCAGAGCTTTTGTCTTGGGAGCTACCTAGTCTATTGACAGAAAACAGAACTCAAGCTAATCTTCCTTCTACACATTCTGTGGCTGGTGTTCCCGGTGTTGTACTGAATTCTGGTTTTAGGGAGTTATAAACCTTATATGGCTTTAAAAACAAAAATGCTTTCAGCTGGTCTTGGTTGTACCAGGTATTTTTAACCTAAGGTGGAACTAGTCAAGACCCTGTCCCCTCCTCCCTTTGAGGACATGTCACTTCAAAGTGGTGTGAAGCCTTACAATCCAGTTTGATTCATTACTGGGCTTTGATCAAGCAGAGGTTGCTGTGCCAGTCTATTAACCTGGAAGAAGCTTGGGCACTGGTGACAGATGCTAATACCAGTAGACTGGATTTTTGTTTGGTAAATTCATGGTGTATAGATGTTAACTTATTTGTGGAGCACCTATAATGTAAAGGCTTTATAAATAGGGTGGAAAAATAAGCAAGGCACTCCTTATATCTGCAGGAATTCAGCAAATCGTTCAGCTCAAAATGTCGTCATGAGGTTGATGCTCTTCAAATTCTTTTTTGGCCTATCGAAGTATACTTTTGCAGTTGACTTGCCAGCATTTATGCTCTTTCCTATTTTCCTCACTAAGATTTGACTTCTAATTTTTAAAGGATGCCTTTTTGCTTCTAAGCATCTCTTTTAGTCTGTTTAGCCTTGGTGGCATTTTTTGGTCTCTTATTTTGTTCGTTTGTTTTTTGATTGGGGTTACACACACAGTTTGAATCTGTCTAATGGTGTTTTTAAAAAGTTTCCATGCATCTTGCAGGCATTTCACTCCCTTTAATTTCCACTTATGCTGAGGGAATAAACAATTTTAGAAGCACTTTGTAAAGGTGGATTCGTTCAAGGCCCTTTAGAGATGAGACTGGATGCTCTTTTAGAGTTTTTCTGGGCCTATTAGGTATATAATGAAGTCCACTCCATTTAAGAGATTTGTTGTTGTTGTTGTGCTGCACAAATATAGGGAAAGGGGTGTGACTTTGGAAAAAAAAATTTTTTTTAAGACAGATGTTGATTTTTATGGACAAATACAGAAAGTCTATTTTCACCACCATGCTGACCTTTAGTATGTTTTGAGGTATTATTCAAGCCAAAAAATCTATGCATATATTTTTTTCTGGAAAAAAGAACAGGAGTACTTGTGGAACCTTAGAGACTAACAAATTTATTAGAGCATAAGCTTTCGTGGATTACAGCCCACTTCTTTGGATGCATACAAGGTGCCACAAGTACTCCTGTTCTTTTTGTGGATTCAGACTAACAAGGCTGCTACTCTGAAACTATTTTTTTCTGGGTCCTCTTTGTTTTCTTCGTGGCTTATATCTCTCCCGTAATGGCTCTTTGATCTGTTATAGATACCCAGTAAGACAGACATGGCTTGGTTTTCATAATTATGTATGCAAATATGTATGCATAGTTGCTTATTTGGTACATGCAACTGCAACAATTCAGTGTGCAAGCACGGTCCTCCTATAATGTAAAATTACATACACAAATAGCCATATAGGCATGTAACCACCTGTTTGCAAATAAATAAGTTGTGCATACATTTGTATTTACAAGACAATTTAAGCCCTGTAGTTCTGAAAATCAGGCCCCAAATTTTGGTAAATTACCCATTATTCTGTACTAATTTTTATGCAATCTATTTTGACTCAACCTGTTCCTTGAATAGTTTTCATTTTAGTTATTAAAAGGGACTACACAAGCTATGAAGTGACACCTACACTGTGCTTTCTTCCTTAAAGGGATATTGTCAACCTATTTAAGTCTCCCCACCTTCATTCAATTTATTTTAACTTTGTTTTAATACAGAGGCTGCAAAGAATGCATTTTGCTACCAACTTCAGTCACAGTGCTTGTCTACACTTACAGCGGTGCAACGGTGAAGCTGTAGTGCTTAGTGAAGATGCTACCTATGGCTTTAGCTACACTGGCGGTATACAGCGCTGCAACTTGCTGCGCTCAGGGGTGTGAAAAAACACCCCCCTGAGCGCAGCGAGTACAGTGCTGTAAAGCGCCAGTGTAATCAGAGCCTGCAGCGCTGCACGCTCACTCGCAGCGCTGCAAGCTATTCCCCTCGGAGAGGTGAAGTACATACAGCGCTGCGACTACACTCACACTGCTCACACAGCGGCAGCGCTGTGAAGTCCCGAGTGTAGCCAAGCCCTAAGTTGATGGGAGAGGTTCTCCCATCAGTCTAGGTACTCCGCCTCCCTGAGAAGCAGATCTAGTAGGGCCTACGCTGGGAGCTAAGTCGGTATAACTGCGTGGCTCAGGCGTGTGGGTTTTCCACACCCCTGAGCGACATAGTTATACCGGCATAAGTTTGTAGTGTAGACCAGGGCTCATCATGACCCATTACAGAAGGTTGCGCTGCAGCTGCAGGTCATTTAACACTCATTCCTAAAGCTGTGCAACTTCCTGCTGAGACTGTCCTGGAGAAAAACAAAAGGGTCCCACCTTGGTCCTTGTAGCTGTAGAAACAGCAGGATAAGATGCTTGCCAAAGGGCTGTTTACGACTAAGAGCATGTTGCAAACAGCGCAGTTTATAAAGAAGTGTTTCTTTAAGACAACTACCCTTAAGGGCTATTTTTTTTTTTTTTTTTAAACAAAGAAAACACATTTTTTCTGTATCTTGGGTGGACGGGTGGAGCAGATAAGACACCAAAGGGCTTTTTGGCATATTTGTTGGATGTAGATTTAGATTTTTTGGGGGGAAGCAAGTCTTACCCTTAGTCTGAAGCTTGCGCCAGAGAAGACCCGTGTTCTATGGGGGGGAGGGGCGGGGGTATGCCCCAGGCTCATTACAGAATTTCTCATGCTCAAGTATCTGTTGCTTCTTGGTCCCAGAACTACAACTACTGCTTTTTACATTTCCTTTCCAAAGCACTGTGCAAACATTACTCATCACAACATCCTTGCAAATTATATTCTCCCCCCTTTAGAGAGGGGGTAGTGGAGGTTATACATTTGTGCCTGAGGTTATACAGAGAGTTGTCTGAGCTGGGACTAGAATTGGGGACTACCACTCCTCTGTTTGGTTCACTAGATGAGGCTGCCATCTAGGAGGTTTGGGTAGGGAAGTAAGAAAAATCTCACTCCAGTGAGCTTAGTGGAAAGTTGGGGAATATTATCCCTCTTTGGTTCTGTGGAGAAGATTTTATGGAATTCTTGATCTTGATGCATCCTTTGATTGTGCAATCATTTTCTAGAGAAGACCAGAAGATTATGTTAAATATAGGCTAGCAATCAGCAGCTGTTTAAGATGGAAGCCATGTTATATATTACAATAAAGCAAAGACATTCATTCATAGCTTTCAAAGAAAAAAAGGCATCCCTTACTTTCCTACACACAAGACAATTGTCCATTATTTGCTGCTGATTTCACTGGGTATTTAACAGGCTTAATTCTATAACAAATTGTCATGTAAATATCAACAGATCAAATGCAAAGGCTTTGCGGAGAGGCAGCAATATTGACGCTTCTCTGTGTCTGGGAATATTTGTGGCTGTTTTTTACTATAGTAAGCAACTTGTCAGAGGAGGACTTGGATGGAGATTTGCAAGTGCTGATAAAACCTTCAGGTGCTGTTAAAACTGAACTCTCTTGTGTGTGTTTTGAATATAATTTTCTGTTTTAAAGCTCCACTTTATGGCTGTTTCCCACCCTTTTAAATCTCTCCCATGATACAGATTAAACATTCTACTTGGGGAGGGGAAAAAAGAGGTATTGGAGAATTAAACACCTCTTAAAAATATAGAGAGTTCCTCCAGTCTGTCTTCTCCACACTAGAGGAATTACCCAGTGCTGATGATAGATCAAGTCAAGTAACCAGGGCAGCTGACTTGGTGCAGAGCAAGATTTAACTGCAAGAATGGCTCATGGCAAACCATGTTCAGCACCATTTCAGAAGCCCTGGCTTGTCCTGGTCCATCCTTGTACTTAAACCTTGTTCAGCACCAGTTGTCAGTAGTAGGCTAGTTTCCTGGTGTAGACAAGGCTAAATTTACACTAGCATAGCACCTTGAATGCAAACCACTCTCCAAGCTTTCTCCAGAGTACTCCCACCAGTGAAATGAAGGCAAATCTTACCACCCTACAACAATTCAGAGAGGAAGTGAGGAAGATTTAATGCACATCAGAAGGTTACAGGCTGTAGAAAGGAAGGCGGATCCAGAGGTTTGGATGCTAGCCTGGGATTTGCGAGACCCAAGTTGAATTCCTCGCTCTGCCACAGATTTCCTGTGTGACCTTGGGCAAGTCACTTAGTCTCTCTCTGTGCCTCAGTTCTTCATCTGTAAAGTGAAGATAATAGCTCTGTCCTACCTCATGGGGTTGTTGTGCAGATAAATTTTAACGATTGTGCGGTGCTCAGATACTGTAGTAATGGGGACTAAGTGCCTTCACCTCAAGGTCTGCCTTGTAAAGTGGGCAGAATTGAACCCTGAAAGTGCATTGAGATTTTCATTGGCCACAAGGAGTCAGGAGCTAGATTTTTACATCTCAGCCTGATAATGACACTTCTAGCAGCACGATTGTTCCTTTATCACCAGGCTGGGGGATTGATTCAGTGTTGTTTACTGAATTGCCAATACCTAGATTTTCCTTGGAAGCAGCCTGTCAAAATAATGACCAGGCCTGACCTTGTTTTAACCTGGGTGATCCCATGGTGGTATGGCTACAGCCTAAGAGGATAATACTAATTTGAAAACTTAAACTATTTCTGGTTGTGTGTAATGTGTTTATAGTTCAGCATCTCAGCAGGAGTTTAAAAAGCAACCTGCTATTTGTGGCTCAGTGGTGATGTTTCTGGGGTTTCTATTTATACTCTGTTCTTGATGTGTCTTGTTGCATTTGATTTCTCCTCCTACTTTTAACGTTCGTCTTTAAAATACCTCCTACAGAATGTCTATAACAAAGCTAGGAGTTTTGAGACACAAGACTGTGCATGTCTGAGTGTGATCTGTTCATCTCATACTTGATCCCTTTTTCAATTCAAAAAAATTCTTTTGGTACTTTGGATCAGTGTAACAGTTTTTGGCAGCACTTCATTTTGAATCCAGTGAGGGCTTGTTATATTACTTTAGCTTCTAGTTAGTATCAGTAGGACGATGAGAGACTCCTTGCTTGCACCAGTTCATGGTGGCTTATTTAACTCAACCCAGTTACTGTGTGTGCCTTAGTCAAGTTAATGGGGGGAGGGAAGAAGGGAATTGTGTTGAATGAAATTCACCCCTGTGCAGAGACCCAGCCTGAGGCTGATGTCCCACTTACACCTTCAGAATAGCCGAACGTGTAGAAATGTATATTCATTTATTATAATAGGGTTTAAGTGGGACTTTGGTGAGGCCCAGGGTGAATTTCACCCCTCACGAGTAATTCCCTCAGACCCCAAAGGAATCTCGTCCTTCAGATAGAATGTTCCTGTCTTGGTGAGGGGAGTGATTACACTGTATGCGGGTCCAGCAAAACACTAACTTCCTTAATGGTTAGGGCATACAAAATGTCATATACTCCACTTAGGCATGATGGTGAGTTTTGGAAGTGTATTTTCTTGGTAAGCTGGCCTACTAATAGTTCTGAAATGTTGGTTGCACTTGTGTTAATTTACCAGCATTGTTACACCAGGGAAATCCCAAACGTACCTGTAACAACTTTCCTGGGGCCCTGGGTTTTACTCGGTTTCCATGGTAAGGGAGACTATTCCAGCATCCCTCCTATTTAATGAGAAGGTACATCTCATAATGCTCTGTTTTGAGTTAAGTGGAGCCCACTCAGTTTAAGGTGGCACAACACATTCCATACCTAGGCCTTTGTGGGCTATATTCCTGTACTGAAGGTGAGGCCACACAAATCTCTGCAGGAAGTTGTTTGTCACTTGAACATTATACTTCCTCCTAGGATGATCTTGTGGTTAAGGCACTGGATTGACACTCAAGGGGATCGCTGTTCAATTCTTAGCCTTCCCATAGACTTCCTATCCTATCTGACCTTGAGCAAATCTCATAACCTCTCTGTGGGTTAGTTCCCTGTCTGCAGAATGAGAATAATACTTCTCTGCCTCACAGGGGTGGGGAAGATAAATGAGTTAATTAAATGTGAGATGCTCAGCTGTTACAGGGCTGTGTTCCATGTAAAGTATGGATAAAGATAAAACATGCACACTAAGTAGTATACCCACTTCACTGACGCTCAGCAGCTAATCATGTGAAAATGTCTTTTCATGTATTTAACTTTGGTTTCATGTAAGCACATTTTGGTTTTGATATTCAGGGCCAGGTCATGGGGAGGCAGAGACAAGGGAATGCATCTACTACAATGCCAACTGGGAGCTGGAGAAGACCAATCAGAGTGGTGTGGAACGCTGTGAAGGAGAGAAGGACAAACGTCTCCATTGCTATGCTTCTTGGAGAAACAACTCTGGCTCCATTGAGTTGGTGAAGAAAGGCTGCTGGTTAGATGACTTCAACTGCTATGACAGGTAATAGCTACAAATTTAAATTGTATTTCAAGTGGGAAAGGCTTGCAAATTGCATTAGTGATGTCCAGAAGCAGCCCAATTCAACTGGGCCCCATTAACCTGCTTTAATTGCTTGTGTGTCTCTCAAAATTCTCACTTAAGAACTCTTTGCTTTCAGTATGGAAGCCACAAAAGGCACTTTTTGGGGTATTTTTTTACAGGAAAGCTAAGCAATTCTGGCATGCTCTGAAAAATGTGTCCTGTACCATTGAGTGAAGAGCAATATGTTCTTCCAAGAGTACTTGGCTACATAAAGGAAAACATGGAGTCATTTGGAGCTGTCTAGGAAAACACCCCCCAAGATCTGTATTAGCGTTTGGGATGTTTTTGCTTTAATGATACTGTAAAGGGTTTCTTTACTCCCTGTCCCTGCTAGCTGGGTTGAGGGTAGGATTGTAGTTTGGCAGAGACTGAGGGGATGGACCACGGAAGTACAAGTGTGTTGGGGTGTGGTGCTGTCTGTAGTCAGCTGTAGGGGAGATGGGCGCTGCTGTGTGAAGGGTGTGGATGCATTAAAGAGCTTGGATTTTAGGAAAATATGATCAAGCCTCATAAGTGTGGGTAACCCAATGCTGAGTTATCAAAAGAGAACAATTGCCATTTTTAAAAGTTTTCCTTAGTTTCAAAGTTTGAAGGAACACTGTCCACTAGTTCTGGACCCATTTTTAGTTTAAAAAAATGTAGCTAAAAGGTGGTATATAAGAATTATAGCACTCAGAGGTCTGGGCAAAAACTTACTGGGTCATCAAGATGATGGTCTGGTTCTACGATTTAAATGCCAAAATAGAACTAATCCTGCTTTTGCAGGAAAATAGATTATTCCCAACTGTATATTTCCTAGTTCTTTTATCCTGTCTGATTTTAAGTATTCTGAGACATGAGGTTTCCACTACTACTTGGGAAAGACCATTCTGGAGTTTAGGTCTCATACGAAATTCTACTTGAACTTATTTCCTGTGCAACCCTATTGAAATCCTTGGGGTTAAGTCAGGGCCAAATTTGGCCCTAAGTTAAAAAGTCTGTCCTATTCATTGAAGTTGTTCCTAGCTCTATCCCATTCCTCTTAGTAATTCTGCCCCACCATATAGCTCTGAAGTAATTCCTCTTATTCTTTCAAATATTTGTAGCTGGCTTATTTTCCCACCACACCCATCATCTTAGTTGCATAGTCAAGCTCCATATTCATTTAGACATTTAGATTTTACTCTTTTTTTCCACCACCCAATAAATCAGTCCTTCCAGACTCCTTAGTCATTGTAGTGCTGATCCTCGTGAGAATGGGAACGTTTCACTACCATTTTCTATTTTCAAAACAGGAGTGTTTAGCATAACCAGATTTCCTCTTATAGCATATGCTCCCAAATACAACAGCATTGTGACAGGTGCATGGTATAACACAATGCCCCCATGCTGTAATGTACTGGTTCTCAACTTCTGCCATATTATTATCCTGTATTACAACAGAAGAATGTTTCTGGGCCTTCCAACCCCTCTCATCTAGTTGTAAAGAAAGAGAGGATGGTTGCAATCTTCTAAAACCTGTTCAAATGCCCAAGATTGGATGCTGAAAACACACTAACCCTGTGGCATGAGAACCAGCAGGTACAAACTGACCAGTCTAGTTTCATGGTCCACGCTGAGTGAGATACCAGGTGTTAACAAACAACATAAATGGTGAAAACTCCATTTTGAATTTTTAGAAAGATTTTAATTAACCAAGTCAGTTTTAATTATACATTTCTTGAGTGTTCAGTTTGTATTTTAATGGTGGCCTTTTAGTTCCCCCATGCTGTTATGCTTTGATCCTAGGAGAAATGATAAAATGTAACAAACGTGTCTTTACAACG
Source organism: Trachemys scripta elegans (assembly GCF_013100865.1). Taxonomy (NCBI): domain Eukaryota; kingdom Metazoa; phylum Chordata; order Testudines; family Emydidae; genus Trachemys; species Trachemys scripta. The sequence goes on along the minus strand of NC_048299.1, from coordinate 13,939,841 downwards.
AATGCAACTGCATTAATGTCCTCATGGCCTTTACTGGCATTTGTGTTCAGCACACACACACACACGCAAGCTGCTGGGCTCCCAAGGGCAATCTTATTCGGATGCAGTTATGTTGCTACATCATTACCTATGAGATGTTGCCTGGAAAAAGGACAATCTACATGTTCTATCAAATTCTAGTGTCTTTTGCTTAGTAATGTAGATAATGGTTAGTGTTATATGCCAAACGGTACCTTGTTGCAACACCAAGGTTGAGATGTTAATGATGCTAAGGTCAGGACATTTAGGGTTATGGTTCCTAGAGCAATCTTAACTCTGTCCTTTAATCTCATCTAATCTGTTAGGGCATAGATGTGGTGTAAGAATCTATATAGATTCTTATGCGTTCATTACAATATTTAAACCCCTTGTACTTGTGCATTAAAGTGGTGTTTCATTATGTGATTACCCAACAAATATGCCATAACTTGGCACATGTGCATTTAAAGCTGTAGAAAAGGGTACAATTTAAAAATAAATCAACAGTGCACAATTCATTTATGTGCATAATCTCGCTGGAGAAGAAGTATTAAAATTAACTTGAAGAGCATGTGAATTACTATAAAATGTGCACTTACAGCTATAGAAAAAAGTGTAGTTCTCTCCCACTATATTATATTTTACTGCTTGCTAAGTAGCATGTCAAGTTGCCCAGGGTTGTGTACCTGGGCGCACACTGAACCAATTAAGGGAAATAATGAATTGCCTATGCAGAGTAGGCTGTTTTCACTCATTAACTTAATTTCTTAACTAACAGACTTTGCAAAACATGCATTCTCCACTAAAGGCTACAACTACTCAAGTCTAATGCCATTAAATTGAAATGTTTTATATTGTCTGAGTTCAGGAAAAGGTATATGGAAATATTACACCTCTACCCCGATATAATGCCATCCTTGGGAGCCAAAAAAATCTTACCGCATTATAGGTGAAACTGCGTTCTATGGAACTTGCTTTAATCTGCCGGAGTGCGCAGCCTCCCCCCTACCCCCCAGGAGCACTGCTTTACCGCATTATATCCACATTTGTGTTATATCGGGTCGCGTTATATCAGGGTAGAGGTGTATTTAATTTATTGAAACATCGTCACTTCGATAACTCAAATGGCTGACGTTTCTTGGAACTAAAAAATAAAATAAAATTACTTCCTGGCTGAGATCTTGTATGAGAAATTCCAGCTCAAACGCTATTTTTTTTTCCCCATGAAGGAATAAACCACTGAAAATAGCGCCATGGATTAAAAGAGCCTTCTCCACCCTTACTTATAGCTATGTGCTATTGCTGCCACAATCAAGGAAGCTTGGCATGGATTCACAGATAGAGTAATAATGTCAGACACGTGATTGTTTTATTACTTCCTCGGTGTATTTGAGGGAAGGAAGTTAGGCATATAAACTTAGCTGGATTTAGGAAATCTTTTGATACAGTTCATAGGCAACAAATCTGCAATCTAAGTAACTAGATAATACACTGGAGAGGGTAAAAAACTGACAAAGAAAGCAGGTGTTTGTAAACAGTAGCAACTTGCACTGGGGTGGGAAGCGAGTAGTAGAACACTACAACAGTCATTGGAAAATCTTTTGCATTGACCTGGCAGGAAAGCGGATGTGTGGAAAACTGATGAAGTTTGTTTGATACCTGTATAAGAATCTCTTTAAGATATACAAAATATTGAAACAGTATGGCTAGATAGCACTGCAGTTATCTGAACTAGAGGCAGCTGAGAATATTTAAAACTACAACTTACATTTGTTAAAATACAGGTACTAATGTTTAGGTGGAAATTCTTTAAAGCGAATTAGTAGTTACTTGAGGTAGGAAACTATATTAAGTACATGAATAAGACTTATTCTTTATTAGTTGCAAGTAAGATAACTAATGCAGGTAGTTGTTAGAGAGGACACACCAATAAAATGGAAATGCTGTATATACTCGATCATAAGCCAGTTTGTTTATAAGCCGACCCTCCCCAAGATGGATAAGTAAAAATAGAAAAAATTATTAACCCGTTCATAAACTGACCCTATAATTCAGGGGTCAGCAAACTTTGGCTACCGGGCCATCAGGATAAGCTGCTGATGGGCCGAGATGGTTTGTTTACCTCGAGTGTCCACAGGCACAGAGGTAAACCTAAGTAAACAAAGTGTCCTGGCGCACCAGCTGTTTACCCTGACTGGCCGGGACAGCAACTGGTGGGGAAATGTTGTGTATGTGGGGGGGGGGGGGGCGGGGGGTTAGGGGGTAATCTCTGTGACCACCCCCCCACATGACACCACCCCTAGCCCGGGACCCCCACACTCTCCCCATCCCATCCCTTCCCACCTTATCTGGGGAGGGCCAGGGGAAGATGTCTCTGGCCTGGCTGGAGCTGCTCCAGCGGGCTGGGCTGGGTGGGGCGGCTCGGCTGCAGCCTGCCAGCCCCGGAGCTGCAGCTGCTTCGGAGGCTGGGGGGAGAGCAGCGTGGCCAGAAGCAGAGACACTCTGACCCCACCTCTTCCCTTCTGGCTCTGCTGGCTGTGCTGCCTCTCCTTGCTCCCTCTGTTGTGGGGAGGGGCTGTGTCCCACCTGTCCCTCTCTCTACCCATTCATAAGCCGACCCCCTTCTCTGGTGCTTCCCTTTTTTACTAAAAAAATTTGGCTTATGAACAAGTATATACGGTAGTTAGATACAGTAACTGCAAAGGTGCGGCTGGCTCAAGGAGGGTTTCTGGCCTCCTTCCTGTTTAAATGTAATGATTTTTATCCAGTGTTGCTGAGTTACAAGGTTTAAAGTTAGATGTGAAGAACAAAATACCAAAGTATAGTCTGGTGAGCTGAAGTGCCTGGATAATGTGCCTTTAAGGGCTTTGAAATTCATGGGGATCAGAATGTTGCTAATGAATTGAAGCTGAGCAGCCTTAAAATATGTCCCCCTTCCAAAAATATTATGTTAAACGAACTTTCTTTATTTGCAAAGTCAAGCAGTCAAAAGTTAGGAAATGCCAGAATTTAGGTTGCCCGTGCAACATTAATTTGGTCCACTTTCGCATATTAATTACAATACAGTCTTCAATTACATGATCATGTACTGTTCCCCCCCCCCCATGTGATCCCTGTCTCAGTCAGTGCACAGAACAGAGAGCGCTCAGGGAATGGAGCAGCTGTTTGGTATTTTAATGCTTATCATTCAGTTAGAGATCACAGCCTTATTTATTACACACCGTCCGAAGCCTGCAGTGAATATGGAATTTTGTTTCTTCATGGTCTTTTCTAGGATGCTTGCCACTATGGTATGAGTGCCACACAAACATTAGTGAATTTATCTCCAATGCAAGATCAGAAAATGTTCTCCTCCCCGTTGTACTGCTGGCAAACTAAGACAAAGAGACTGCCTGAGGCCATGCGGTGAATCAGTGGCAGAGCCAGAATTAGACTCAGGGCCGCCTGACTCCCAACCTTGTACTCATTGCTCTATATCACGTTGCTTTACTGACATGTTGAGAATCCACAGCTCCCATTGGATTTAGCTGGAGATGAGTGCTCAGCCCTTCTGTAGATCAGCCTTCAGGTGTCTCAAGTTAAGCACCCAGAAAATGGCTAACACCTAAGTAGTGGCCACCTGCCCACATTTTAATTAAAGTGACTTATTCAGTATCACATAAAAGCTCTATGACAGAGACAGGGGTAGTACCGAGTTCTCCTGTGCAGTATTCACCTGCCTTAGCCACAAGACCATCCTTTTTCTTCCTGCAATCCCCTACTTTAGTCTGTACACACCTTCTAACTGCTAGAGCAAATCAGACAAGAGTCCTCAGCCTCATTCGCTACACAACAGCCCAGTTCTTTCCCTGAGTATTGTCCATCCAGTGCATTGAAGGAGGCAAAGGACCGGTGAGGGAAAAAGTGTGATTAAAGCTATAGGAAGAGAGAAGGAAGTGCACACTGACTGTCTACCAAAAGTCCTGGAATGTTCACTCTTACCTGGGTTTAATTTACTCCTTTGTACACTCAGGTACAAGGGCTGCAAGCTAGAATTCTACAGCAAAGTCTCATTCTTGGTTATTCCGTTAAAAAAAAAAAAAAAAAAAAAAAAGCTTTCTAGCTTAAGAGACTATAGGTCTGCAGAATGCAACAGAAGGAGGAGAAAAACAGAAACTTCACTGCAGCCAAATTCTTCACTTCCTAGGACAGTATAAAGCAATTCACTAATTTTTTCCCCTCTTCCCTGTTCCTCTTGCCCGTTCCTGATACAGGCAAGAATGTGTAGCCACAGAAGAGAACCCTCAAGTGTTTTTCTGCTGCTGTGAGGGGAACTATTGCAATGAGAAATTTACGCACTTACCTGAAGTAACTGGTCCAGAAGGTAAGTGACTCATTTGCAGGGGGGGAGGAGGGGGCGGAACTGTCCCTCTTAACTAACTTCCAGTATATTTTGCTGACTGAGGAGATGAGAAAGGAATGTTTATGCAGTTGTGGATATAAGTTAAAGGGCCAAGTTCTCCTTTATGGAAAAGTATTAGGGTTTAAATTATATTTTTCTATAGATGTCTTTTAAACTATCCTATAAAATTTTAATAGAAAATATCTCTTTTCTATAGAGTGATCTCAAGCATCTTTTTCTCTGTTGAACTGTATAGATTTTTCGGAGTAATTTCTATAGAATTTTATTACATCCTTATCAAATTTTAAGGACTTTATGAAAGTTATTAATTGTTTACATATTTTTATTACCTATTGTTATTAAAATCCCCTTCATAGCCTCATAATAATAAAATAAGCCTTTCCCTACTGATTTTTGTGTGTGTGTTTAATTTGGCAAATATTGATATTTGTCCATCCCTCATCCTTCCGTGTCTCCAGTGAAGCAACATGGCTCTATTTAGACTTCCCATTCTTTGTTCATCAGCTTTACTGATGTAATGGGGAATTAGTACTACTGTGGAGACACTACGTTTGCTGATGGCTTCTGCAGTATTGTACTTTAAACTGACATCATATTGCCATGGCTGGAAAACCTTTCTCTTTGTTAGATAATGGCAGTGGTGGGGAAGGGTTTTTGCCATCTGTGCCCACGTAACATCTTTTGGGGTTAACAGCAGGCAAGCATGTAAACTTAGATACTTCAGCAAGCAATTTTCTACTTCACTTGGGTCCGTGGAACTTTTTTGGGGAAGTTCTAATGCGGTACTTTAGAGCATGGATGGCTAGATCTTTATTAATAAATTGCTCATTACAAGAGCATGAGAGTCACACCAGCAAAGGAGTTGGGGGAGGGCAAATGCTTGTGTATGTCTGGAACTACAGCCACTAATCCCATTGCAGATATAAAAAATCCTGTTTCACTTACTGTTCTCCTCCCCCTTACAGTAATATATGAGCCACCACCACCAACACCCTCACTACTCAACATTCTGGTTTACTCTCTGCTTCCAATTGCTGTTCTGTCTATGGCCATTCTCTTGGCCTTCTGGATGTACCGTCACCGAAAGCCCCCCTATGGGCACGTTGACATTAATGAGGTGAGTCAGAAGCCTGATACCTTGAAAACTAAAGGGCAAGAGTTAACTTTTTTTTTTTTTCCCCTCTTTTGTAAACTTAATTTCAGTAAGTTTACCAGGTGGTTATGAAAGTACAGAAGTGTTCAGATTGAGTATTTCAATCCTCTTAGATTGATTGTCCTTGGATGGCACACTATTAATTTAAGATGGCAGAACTTTCTCTTTGCTTTGTTAAATTGTTAAACAAATGTTGCAATACCATGCTGGAATTCATAATGGCTATCGTAGCACATGCTGTAAGAACCTAATTTTTTTCTATGGGAGGAAATTAAAAAAGTCGTATGGCCTAATTTTAGTTTGAGGTGCTGAACACCCTTTTTATTCCTGCATGGCTAGATGGAGCCTATGCCAAATGAGCTTTTCAAACATGGAAGACAGATTTGGGTTGGAAGAGGCCAACTACTCTTCTACATAAAGCTACATTGTATTGTAAATAGCATCTTTCATACAAAGATTTGAGTTTATACAGCTGTTATTTTTATGGAAGCCTATTGTGCCTCATTGGATCAAAGACTTACTTGCTGTTCATTAGAATGGTATGAAATATTCATAATGAAGTGCAAAACTATTTGAAATTTTAGGTGTACTTTGCTATTTTGTAACAAAACTGAAGGTGGCATTTTTTTGCAGGAGATATCATTAAAGTGTAAATGTTTTCCAAGTGAAGACAGCTTTTGCATTGAAGACATGAGAAAATTCAAGCTTTTGCCATGATTTGATGCAAAAAGTAGTTTAACATTTCATATAAACCACATTTGAGGGTGGGAAACGCCACCAAATGGCAAAGTGTTTCATGCGAAAATTCTGCAAAACAAAATGTCAATTTCACACTGCTCTGCTACTAAGTCGTAACTTACTTTGAACAGTAAATTTCAGTCAGCTAAAATACGTTTTCCCCTTGCTTCACTGTTTGACTTCAGTTTGTAACCTACATCTTTATCATTCTTTTGTTTCCTAGGATCCTGGTCCACCACCCCCTTCTCCATTGGTTGGCCTTAAGCCGTTGCAATTATTGGAGATCAAAGCAAGGGGGCGCTTTGGCTGTGTCTGGAAGGCTCAGCTGATGAATGACTATGTAGCAGTGAAAATCTTCCCCATACAGGTGAGAGAAGTTTCAAGGACCTCCATATGCCTTTCAGTATGTTTAGCTCATTAGCAAATGCCACCTGCAGCAGCTGCTGTTTCAAGCTGAGCAAACGATGCCGTTTTGAAATCTACAGGGCATTTTAACTTTGGTCCGAATGTTCGGAGTTGTAGAAATTCAGGGAGGCAGCATGCAGTGTAATACCCAACGAGTGCACAAAAGACCATGTTAATCCCAGATCTTGCATGACTGTTGCCTAGGTAAATTGAGAATCCAGACCTGAACATAAGTAATTTGCAGCTCACAAAGCCACAGTCCTAATGAAGTGAAGGCTCATTGTACAGGAACATTACTGTGCTGAGACATTATATATTTCATTTTGAACATTCAAAATGCTAAGAATTGCAAATGGAAAAACCGAAACAATCAGATATGTCCAGTTGAAGAAAAATTATTGAAAAATCTTTGTGCTCTTCCCCTAAACCCCTCTTCTTTAATCCTCCTCTTCCTTGTGTTTTTCATCATGGCTTTATGGAAAGAGATTTCTATATTATCTCTCCAGACCGGACATTTACACAATCCATTCTGGTTTATGATAACCTTAACAATTACAGCTAAAATATAAATGTAGGTAGTATTTGCAAAGGCTTCATTCTTTTACTTGCTTTCACAGAAATTTTGGCTACATTTTTTAATCCGTGACTTTATATTGTCGGCTTTCACTTTTTTTAATGAGGCTGTAGAGCTTTCTGAGGGCGATTTGGGGAGGGGTTAAGTACAGGAATGTCTTCTCTCCCTCTGGCATGTAGACCTTTTGGGAAATTGCCTAATTTTAAAGGCATCTGTACTCCTGTTTATGATGCCTGAGAATAACTTTAAGAGGAGCATCAGCAATGCATGGTGTCATGGCAGCTATTTGCTTTAAATGGAAGGTTTAATTTAGAAGTGGTCTTTGATCATGTTTCCCTCTGCTTTAGGATAAACAATCCTGGCAGAGTGAGAGAGAAATCTTCAACACGCCTGGCATGAAGCACGAAAACCTTTTGCAGTTTATTGCAGCAGAGAAGCGAGGAACAAACCTGGAGATGGAGCTATGGCTGATCACAGCTTTCCATGACAAGGTATCATATAGCCATATCTCCATTTGGGGGTTAAAGGGACTGATGCCTATTGGGGCAACTATACAGGATTTGGAACGAGTGTTTACCATTTGAACAGCCACTTTGGAATGTCATGGTCCCCTTGTAGCTATTCTAGAGCATCTCTCACTTCTCCATAGTGAGCTGAGTTTCAGTTTATTGAAAGAAAAAAGGCAAACCGACCCTTGGTTTAAAGATTTCTCAGAAGAACTGTCGGCTTTAGAAAATCAGTCTGATCTGCAGGACAGGAGGAGAAGTGGAAAAGGCCAGGGTTTGCACTTGTAAGCAGTAGTAACCTTGCACCTGTGTAGGCAAACCTGAGAGATAGCATTCAGAGCTGACAGTCAGACTGTTGCAGTCCTTACTCTGCACTTTCAGACAGGCTCTGTATTTACTTAAAACTCACTGCATATCTCTGTTTCATGGGTTGCTTTAGTTGTCAAATATAAAGAACATTTAAAATAAAACAAACATGCACAAATCCAGGTTTGAGCTGCAATGTTATCCCTGTATTTAATCCAAGGTTCATGGAGTCAATCATTTCCATAGACAGCTAATAGAATGTAAGATCTTTTCTCATTTAAGGCTTTCCCCTTCTTGTATAGCTGCTCCAGTTTTTTCTTGAGGTAGCTAGACCTGGTGGAACTAATTTTTAAAGCCATTAGGTATTTTTATTTCAGTGAGTCCGGGAAAGTAATAGTATTTCACCAACATTCTTCGCTTCTTTTTTGTTTTATTCTTTGCAAGTGGATTTTTCTGTCAAATCAAAGTTCAAACTTCTCAAACACTCATTAAAGCCATTCTCTAAACTGACGATTTGGCACAGCTGTCACTTACCAAGGTCTGTGATTAAGTTCTAAGAACATATGATGTCCCATTTCTCAGGGCTCTCTGACAGATTACCTGAAGGGGAATATTATCAGCTGGAATGAACTCTGCCATGTTGCAGAAACGATGGCCCATGGACTGTCCTACCTACACGAAGATGTCCCCTGGTGCAAAGGGGAAGGACACAAACCTGCCATAGCACACAGGTATTGTCTTTTTGCATAACTATAGTTCTTCAGCTCATGACCTGAAGAGCTCTGTGTAACTTAAAAGCTTGAACCTTGCACTAGCTGAAGTTGGTCCAATAAAAGGTATTACCTCGCCCACCTTGTCTCTTTCTAAAATACATGCCCGACAATTTTGTTGAATAGAGGAGGGAGGAGATCTTGCTTTTATGTAGTGCCTTTCATCCTAAGTATTTTGCAAAAGATAACATATGGTAATAGCCAGGTAGGTAGTCTGTGCCGCCACCACACTGCAGAGCCCCTGTAGAAGAAAGGAATGTAGGCCAAAAACATGGGGAGACAAATCCTCCACTGAAAGTGCCAGAGGCTGTTTAATGGCCAAACAGAGTAGGCAGGACCTCGATTTAGTCCTTATCCAAAGGACCTACACATTGGAATACTGCGTTCAGTTCTGGTGTCCGCAATTCAAGAAGGATGTTGATAAATTGGAGAGGGTTCAGAGGAGAGCTGCAAGAATGATTGAAGGTTTGGAAAACAACCCTTATAACAATGGATTCAAAGAGCACAATTTGTTTATCTTAACTTAGGGAAGGTTTTAAGGGGTACCCTTTGATCACAATCTGCAAGTACCTACGTGGAGAATAGAAATTTGGTAATGGAGGACTTTTCAGTCTAGGCAAAAGTATAACAAGATCCAGTGGCTGGAATTTGAATGTAGATAAATTCAGACTAGAAATAAGGTGGAAATTTTTAACAGCAAGGTTAATTAACCATTAGACTAGTTTATCAACTGTTGTGGTAGATTCTGCATCTCTGGCAATTTTAAAATCAAGATTGGATGTATTTTAAAAGATCTGCTCAAGTTGAAAGGAATTAATTCAGGGAAGTCCTGTGTTATACAGGAGGTTAGAGTAGATGATCAAAACTGGCCCTTCTGGCTTTATAATCTGAATAAACTATATGGTAGTCTGTATATTCCGTATGTCTATTTGACTATGCAAGGATTTAAACCAGTGCTTCCAGGGAATATAATTATTTCGAACTTGATGCTTAGTCTTATCCTCTTATCCTCCCCAGCTGAGCTTTTTGTTCAGAAGGAAAGAATAAGTGAAATAGAAAATGGCTGCTGTCTATTACTCATTATTTTATAGCACTTAGCTTGCCATGAGCTGTTCAAAAGATACAAGAAGAGACGATCCCTGCCCCAAAGAGTTTACAGTACATTTTAGACATGATACAGGCTGGTGTGGCAGGGCAAATTGCTGGAGTGCAGAACGATGAGGGTTACGGCAACATGCAGATGGATACTCACTTTATACGTCTGCATGTCTTGATGGTTCTGGATAGCTAGTTCTAAAATAAAAATATAGATGGTATAGTCTTGCTTGCTCCAGGCATCATGGAATAGGTAAGTTTTCAGGAAGAATTTTTAAGTCAGGTGAAAGGCTATATACATGGAAGTCCCAGGACATACTCCTCCACCCACTGCCCTGCACTCTAGCTTGGGCTGAAACATGACGTTCAGTTGCAGTTGTCTGTATTTGATTTGGTGTTCTAGAAGTGTTTTCTGTTGAGTGACTGTGTGCCCGCCCCCCAAAACACGAAGAGAATTCTGAGAAATGTGATCTTGTGCAAGAGCCTGCAGCTGCATTTCAGTTGCTTGTGGGGGGAACTCTGCCTCCTTGACACTTGCCCCTGTAAAATAAATGCAGTGATTTATATGTGAAATTCCTAGGGGAGGGGCAGGGAAAAAGCCATGCAAAACTCTTGAAGCTGTGGACCATGGTAATTAGTGTCACAATAGATTTAGCAAATGATGCAGGGGAGGGGAAAAGGAAGGTGGGGAAATTCATTCCCCATGTGTAAACTTTACCATCTAAGAAGCATGTAGTTTCAGGGCAGGGGTGTATTTTACTGTCTTTCCCCGTCTAAAAAAATAAATGTCTGAATAAATGTTTCAAGTTGGGTGATATTTTTGAATAGCACAGGACAATGCACTGTTAAAATGCTTGAATTCTCAGTTAAGTCTGAGTGAGTTACTGCCATAAAAAGCTTCAGATAACTCCTTAACACCATTGGCCTTTGGCACAAAAGGAGGATTAATGTTGTAATTATCACGATCCTTGCTTGTCAGTGCTTTAGTGCCCTCTAGTGGAAATTTAAAGTAAGAGCATTGGTGTATAAATCAATGGAATCTAATGCTGCCAAATATCATTTCTTCTTTGGGCTGATCTACACTTGGGGTGGGGGGAGAGAGAGAGAAATCGATCTAAGATATGCAACTTCAGCTACGAGAATAGTGTAGCTGAAGTCGACGTATCTTAGATCGATTTACCTCGGGTCCTCACGGCGCGGGATCAATGGCCGCGGTTCCCCCATCGACTCCACTTCCGCCTCTCGCTCTGGTGGAGTTCTGGAGTCGACGGGGAGAGCGTTCAGACATCAATTTATCACGTCTAGATGTTACTACCCGCTGATCTGGCGGGTAGTGAAGACGTACCCTTTGAGTAGTGTCCCTCTGGGTGCTCTGCTTCAGGTACACACGTGCCTCTCAAGCCAGTGATTGGAGATTTTCACCTAGCAGTGTCCGTTCAGCCTGCAAATGCACTCTAAGCCTCTTAATGTCAGACACCAAAGCTATATAAGGGTGCGTAGGTGAACCGCATCAGTTCCTTTTCAACCACCTTGGCCTGAGATGGAACCTTAGAGCAGTGGTTCTCAGCCAGGGCTCTGGGGCCCCCTGTGGGGCCGCGAGCAGGTTTCGGGAGGTTCACCAAGCAGGACCGGCGTTAGCTTGCTGGGGCCCAGGGCAGAAAGGTGAAGTCGCGCTGTGCAGTGCTGAAGCCTGGGGCCCTGCCATCTGAGCTGCTTAGCTTAGCATTAGCCCTTCTTGCCTCCCCTTAACGCCGGCTCTGGCTTTTATATGCAGAAAAGCAGTTGTTGTGGCACAGCTGGGTTGTGGAATTTTTATAGCATGGGGGGGGGGGGGGGCGGGAAGCGCAAAAAAGGGGTTGGGAACCCTTCCTTAGTGTGTCTGCCTTGAGTGTGCCTCGGCCTTTCTCTTTTATTCCTTAGTGTTTAGATACTTAGTCTAGTAGTTGTTAGTGTCGTTAGAGTGAGTTAGTTTGTACGCGTAGTGAGAAGATGGTTTTGTTCTACTCTCCCTTTTCCCCCCAGGGAGACTTGCATTCTTGGCCTGCCATGCTTGAAATGCTGCCTCTTCCTGTAAGCGATGGCCACTCTTAAGGGTGTCCATTGCTTGGGGGTGTCCCATGTCTCCCAGAAGTGTAACTTCTGCTTGGCCCTCAACTCTAGGGCAGGGAAGAACAAGGAGCTCAAGCGGGGACTGTTCATGATAGAACGTTCTCTACATCCAGAACCAGGTCAGGAGGCGTCACCTCTCTCACCCCACCATATCTGTCCCTGGACAGAGCCAGTGCTACTTCTGCCTCGGGCAGACTTCCCCAAAAAGGAAGGGAAGACTTTGGAGGCTTCTGGGAAGACTCCCAAAAAGAGGAATGCGGATTCTCACTCCAAGGAATCAGCTCTAAAAAAAGATGTGGTGCTCAGCCAGGCCTCCAGTCACCATAGGTGCTGTTGAAGCCAAGGACTCCTCCGCTAGTACTGGCAGGGCTGTGAAGCGCTGGAGCCCCAAGGAAAAGAGACATGGCTCCAATAGGGCCCTGGTACCTTCTACCAGCACAGAGCAAGCATAGGGTGAGTTTGGCCCAGCTGTTGGTACTGATGCATCTGGCCCAGCGTTCATAGTACATACCAGTACATGAAACCAGCTTACCATTGTGCCCCTTAATCCAACTGTTGGTACTGATGCAGTCTGTCCAGCCACTGGTACCGGTTTGTTCAGTGCCGGACACACAACAATGCCTATCTTCTGTTGCGGTGCGATTGTCAGTATTATCTGCTTCAGCAGTTGTTGCCTGAGCTACCCTGTCGGCACCGGATCCCTTCTGGGTACTGCAGGAATTCCAGCACTCTAAGGACCTTTTGCTATCAGGTGAACCAGAGTCCCCGCTTCTTGTGAGTACCAAATGCCTTTTGGCACTGAGACCCCAGTCTCTGGGCTACTGTCTTCTGGGGCTGCTGGACTCTGCACTGTTTAACAGGTGTCCCCATCCCCCATGTGGAAGGGCACGGTTGGCCCCTTACTAAAACTTTGTAGGTTTCTTTGTTGGTTTGTTTTTTCTGGTGCCTTCTCGCCATACCAGGAGAGAGGGGAAGGGTCGAGGAGGAGATGGGATCCTGGAACTGACAGGGCCTCTGGCCAATCAGAGGGCTCTAGACCATGGCCAATGGGGAGTAGCCAGCACCCCAGGTCAGTACCATGGCTCAGCTGCCTGGTCAAATCAGGAAGCCCCCCAGCTCAAGTCTCTGCCTGCATGCATGCTGAGGGAGGGAGACAGCGAGAGCAGCCCCAGGCAAGTGAGGCTCTGTGGCTGTCAGCCAGCAGGCGAAGAGCCACGTAGGAGGTTGGAGGGGGCTGCCTGATGGCCCAGTGACACACGTGAGAGCCAGCAAGCGGGGGCAGGAGGGTCGTGCAAGGGGCTGGAACCCACCAGGAACAAGGTGACAGACCCAGTGGGCAGGGTCCATGGAGGGGGGAACAACAGCCAGAGGGAAGGAGGGGCCTGAAGGGAGCGGCATGGGGGGGTCCCAGACACGTTGTAAGGGAGCGAGACACCCTAGCAAAGGGGAGGAAGTTGGGATAGCAGGGGGTGGAGGGATGAGCTGTGAGAGCCCAGTAACCCACCCCCTATACTGCCCTGAGACCAGCCAGGCAGGGAGCCATGACTAGTACCGGTGGTGGGGGGGGGGGGGGGGAGAGAGGAGGATCCTGGCAGCCCTTGAACCCAGGAGAAGGTAGGGTTGCCAAGTGTCCGGTTTTCGACCGGAACATCCAGTCGAAAAGGGGCCCTGGTGGCTCCAGTCAGCACTGCTAACTGGGACGTTAAAAAGTATGATCGGCAGCACAACAGGACTAAGACAGGCTCCCTGCCTGCCATGGCTCCCGGAAGCAGCAGCATGTCCCTCCCGACTCCTATGTGTAGGGGCAGCCAGGGGGCTCCGCAAGCGGCCTCGGCCCCAAGTGCCAGCTCCGCAGCTCCCATTGGCCACAGGAGCTGGCGCTTGGGATGGGGGAAGTGTGCGGGACCCCCTGGCTGCCCTACGCATACGAGCCAGAGTGGGGACATGCTGCTGCTGCTGCTGGAAGCTGCTTGAGGTAAGCCCCACCCCAGAGCCTGGAGCCCCAACCCTCTGCCCCAGCCCTGATCCCTCTCCCACCCTCTGAACCCCTCAGTCCAGCCCAGAGCACCCTCTTATACCCCAAACCCCTCATCCCCAGCCCCGTACCAGAGCTCGCACCTCCAGCCAGAGCACTGGCTGTGTTGGGGAGGTCTATAATGGTGGGGTGGGGAGAAGGAAAGTTTATAGGCATTTGTGAGCCAAATGCCATTTTATCCTGGATGTGTGAGCTCTCAGCTCACAATGGTAGGGTGCTGACTTATTTAAAACTCACATTTTATTTGATAGGAGCAGATAATAAAATAAAATTGTATTAATCTTTATTCATTGTTGCCAGTGGCTTCTGGGATCTATATGGGTGTGAATGGCACTATGGAAGAAGTATTCTTCTCTTGCTGCATTCTGTTACCTACCAGCCAAGACACTCAAATGGACTGCCCCCACATCTAAATGGGAGGAGGCTAGTAGGAAGGGATTTTCAGTGGAGGTCCCTTACTCTAGAGCTTAATCCTCCCCGCCATTCCATGGTCTGACTGAATAGCTTGCTGACCATCAGGTCATGTTGCCAAGTCAGTGATTGGCTGTGCCTTAAAATCCTATTTCTTAGATCTGAGTGGGAGTCACCAGATGTTCAGTTGTTCAGAAAATCGGACTGTTTTTATTTAAACACATAAATATAGATCTTCTTGTCCTACTCTTTGACAGCCGAAAGCCTGCAGCTCTTTCCGTGGAAGATGATTTTTCTTTTTGTGGGCAGCGGAGTCATTCTTTGACATTTTTGGCCACTTGGCCAGTTTGGATGTATGTTTTTAAAGTGTTTTTACCTCTTTGCATATGCGCATGGAGAATGTGATAGATGCACAATATGCCCCGAAGAGAGTGTGCGTGTATGTGTGTGGATTTATCTATGTATGCATCTAATCATTCACTTTTACTTTTTAAGATGGCGGAGCAGTGTATTATTGTGGTTTTGTGAGTCTGTCATAAATTAACTCCTCTGCCAAATGGTGTCGTAGTTCAGTGAGGGAGAACCAGGCAAGCACAGCTTTGCTTAAGCAATTAAGCACTCTTTAAATTTTGTTGTGAATATGCTATAACAACAAATCCTACACTGCAGAAATGTCTCCAATAACTGCTTTACTGGACAGTAGGCTAAATGACTTCCCCCACCTTAATCACCTAGCTAGACTCTCCCGAACTAGAACATGCAGCTTTGTGTGTGGCTGTGGTAAAGAAGTGTTGTTTACTTTCTCAGGAGGTTGAGACTTGGGGGTTGAGCAGCTCAACCTGCCTTTGGATGTGGCCGTATGACACCCAGAAATGCAGAAGGCCCCTCTGTCTGGTCCAGTGATTCCTCTCTTCCCAAAGTATTTTGACAGATCATTTGTAGTTTAAAACAATTGTATCTGACCTCATTAATTATGTTGTGCAGGCTAGCAGTGTCCTGCATTCAGCAAGGTCACTGAGTGAACTGAAAGAATATAGGAAAATTATAATGTGGTGCATACAGGGCATTGCCATCTGCTGTCAAAGGTTTGTATCTTAATTATATTCACAAACATCTCTTTTCTGATGAAAATGTGGAAAGGCCAGGGTGTGTGATTTTTCTTGTTAGGTCTTCTACTCACATTCTGACTATAAGACTAAGGTAAGGACGTGGCTTTGAAGGGCTTGTGGATGAAACTCTGCTCAACCCATAATAAACCACTACAAAGGGAATTTGGACTCTGTCAGTGACTAGATTTGGACTCTGTCAGTGACCTAGTACAGTCAGTATCTCTAGGATAGTGCTGGTCCAGGAGCTCAAAAGTTCAATATAATAGATCTCTGTCACACAAAACGATTGAAGCCTGTAGAAAGAGTGAGCTGAACTCAGCTCACATCAGCTTGTTTCCAAGGAGGCCTTGTTTATTAAAGGGCTACTACTTTAAGATGACAAACGATTATAAATATATAAATGTAACATTTGCTTCATAAATTAATGGGCATAATGAATACAGTAACTATTAAAAGGGTCTGGTATGTTTGTCGGTGATGGTGAGTTGCTTATAATAACAAACTAACAAGAAACTTGATTAAGCTCTCTTCTAATTAAAAATTCCAGTCAGACTTTACAGAAACTGCTGACTTTGAATGGAGTAAGAGACCAGTTTTCCATACTTACTTTTTAAAGCCCAATGTATACAAAATGTGTATATATAGTATGTACCAGGGAACAATCTGTAGGTAGTCCTGGCAAAACCAACTTGTAATATAACCTCTTATCACATCTTGGTGCTCTCCTCCACCCCTCAAATGCCTCTTTGAGGGAACATTGCTGAGGATGCCAGACAGAGGAGGGGTTTGCCCATTTGTATGAAATGCTAACTTTTGTATAGTGCATTTTGGTTGACCAGATGTCCCGATTTTATAGGGACAGTCCCGATATTGGGGGGGGGGTTTATATGGGCTCCTATTACCCCCCGCCACCGGTCCCGATTTTTCACACTTGCTATGTGGTCACCCTAAATGCATGAATGGTAGAAACTTTAAACATGGGAGCTTCCGTCTTGTCTCATTTTTTTTATATCACTGTGTATGAGCGGCATGTTGTGGGTGTGTGCGTGTATCTATAAATAATATATTATGATCCCTTTAGTTCAATCCCTGGTTTTATTTTGACATTAATTTCCCCTGTACTACTGCTTTCTCCTTGTTTTCCTTACCCTGCTTTGATTCTTTTCTAAAATTACCCTCCCCCCGTGATTCCTTTTGCTTCTGCTGTTATTTCTCTCCTCTTCTGTTACGCTGGTTCCAATATATAGTCCAAGATAATGGCCATATCTCCTGCATCCTGATTGGGTGCCAGAGGAATCCTGCCACCATCACTATAATCCTCTCCCTCAGTTGGGGGAAGAAAGGCTGACAGTCACACAGTCGGCCGCTAAAGGCACACAACTGCCAGATCATCAATGAAATGTGAGCAGTGGCCTCACGTCAGTGCAAAGGCTGAAATCTGCCTCCACACCACCCTGTATAGCATGTATGAGCATCGGGCCCAGCAAGGGTGTTTGCAGGCAATGCCCTAATGCCACTCCTAAAGCAGTGTGTCAGTCTGACTCTACCTTAGATTCTTTGTATCTTTGAACTGGAGTATTTTGTAAAAACGCGCACACAGAAATATATGGTGGAGGGGAAGGAAATTGGTTAAATCTGGTCAGGAGCAGTTAGGTCTCTAGTTTATTTATTGCTTTCATAGATTCAGGTGTGATCTCAGAGAGGTAAGATAGGTGCATCTTCAGCATACAGGATTCTCACTGGGTCACGGAGCGCATCCCGAGCTTGGCAGTTAAACCAGTCAAGTTTTGACATGTTTGTTTAAAAATGATGGAGATTTGTGCCATACTAAATCCTTCTCAAACTTGCTTCTTGGCTGTCTGCAGGGACTTCAAGAGTAAAAATGTGTTGTTGAAGAATGACTTGACAGCAGTTCTAGCTGACTTTGGACTGGCTGTACGGTTTGAGCCTGGAAAGCCTCCAGGGGACACCCATGGACAGGTAACAATTACCTTTTAGAAATAAATGTGGGGCATACCACATCTGCTGGGAGTGGGCAGCGTTTCTGCAGATGCAGGATATGGGGACGGTTACTGGGGGGCAGGAAATTGCAGAAGGGCATTGTTTTGCTCAGCTTGGATAATTTGCAGGGGCAATAGATACAAAATGCTTTTTTAATTGCTGATTTTATATTAGATTTAATGGTGGTTTTTGCTCAAAGAGCAGGGTACGGGATGACCCAGATTTACCTTTTATATATTTTATATTGCACACACTGCCTGTTCTTCTACTTTTGCAAATTACTTGTATCCCAGATACTGAATCAGGGAACAAATGAGCAGAAACACTTTCCATAAAGAATGGCATTTGATCTTTAAATTTCCTGCACTACTTTCTTCCTGCCATTTTAAGGTAACTTGGCTCCACTAGTTGCTACTGCAGAGGAAGGCAACCCCTTATCCTCTCCAATAGTGCACATAGACAGTTGTGCAAGGCTGCATAACATGGAGGTGGAGACCATCCTGACCCCTGAAGGCATTCAGTTTATCCCTTGCAGCATGAGATTTGATCACTGGTTTTAGCATTAAATATTGAGTCATAAAATTCTTCAGGTTTTTTTTAAAGTCCAGTCATTGTAGCTGCCTAGAGACCTTTAGCAGCAATAAATATCCCAAGCTGACTACACTTGGAAGCTTCGGGAGTGGGGGGGGGCCCTCCACCCATGGCGGCTGGGAGCTGCAGAGTGACCATATTTCCCAAAGAGAAAACAGGACACTCCCAGACGCTTGCCCAAGGCATCCTTCTCCCCTGCGTGAGGCTATTACCTGTTGCTGGACCCTGAGGAGGACCCCCTCAGGAGGCTGTCACCTGTCACTGGAACCTTGCAGGGGGCCCCATGAGGAGGCTGTTGCCGGTAGCTGGAACCCTCTCAAGGCCCCCCTGGCTCCCAGCTTCAGTCCCTCAGCCCGGGGGCTGAAGGAGAGAATGTTCTGTGACCTCCATGACATAAAAGTAGCCTATTCCTAACATCTCTGTAAATCCAGCCACAGCTCTGACCATTTTGGTCACCTCTCTCTAGACCTTTAACTGCTTCTACATCTTCTCGTGCTTCGGCTTTGTCCCACAGTCAGGCCCTTGCAAGATGAGAAGTTTATGGTGGGGAATTCCCTACGGGGAAAATTATTAAAAAGAAAATTAACTTCTGCATCGGACAGGTGATTTCCCCCTTCCACTCCAGACCCCTTCTGTCCCTACTCCTCCTCATGGCTTGGTATTCCACCACATGTGTTTGTAGCACCTCTATAAAGATCTCTTTTACTAAAAGTAACAACATGTTTAACAGGCGGAGATTGAGCTACTCTCTCAAGGTTAGAGGTGGTCTCCAGAACATGGTTGAAGCGGATTGGCAGGACAGTGTGGTGTCCACGTTACACCTGTCCTCTGGATAAATGAGACTTCTATCCAGGGCTGTCAAACCTCTATTCACCAAACCTTACACCAGCTCAACATTCCTTTTTAAATTTATAAAGGGAGCATTAAGCGATCAATTATGATCAAATAACTGAGAGTCTGACTTGAACTTAAGGTGTTTGGAGTGTCTCCAAAAATTAACTTGTTTTTATATATAGCAGGTGCTGCAG
The DNA here is from genome assembly GCF_013100865.1 of Trachemys scripta elegans. Lineage (NCBI taxonomy): Eukaryota > Metazoa > Chordata > Testudines > Emydidae > Trachemys > Trachemys scripta. The sequence continues at coordinate 13,920,590 of NC_048299.1, read as the reverse complement.
TAGCTAGAGGCAATGGGGTGGATGGATGACAGAATTTCAGACATGGTCATCTTACCTCATTGCATTTAATTCAAACCCTTAGTGTCCACTGAATGATCAACAAATACATATCCACACACTTGGAGTCTTTTTACAACTGTTTCGTGGAGCTTGGAATGGTTTTAATGAGGAGTGATGCCAGAAAGAGTGGACCCATTTTGTTTGGAGCCAGTACACAGCCATTTTAGCAGAGAAGTAGCTTTGAGGTTGATGGAACAGCTGTAGTCCCTACACACCCAACTATCTCTTGTAACTTAAATTGCATTTTTTCTTTTGGTGTGTAGGTGGGAACAAGGAGGTACATGGCTCCTGAGGTGTTAGAGGGGGCAATCAACTTCCAGCGAGATGCCTTCCTGAGAATAGACATGTATGCAATGGGACTAGTATTGTGGGAGTTAATCTCCAGGTGCACAGCAGCTGATGGTAAGTGTAAAGTTCCCCAGTTCAGCTTCAGCAGGGGTATGCGGTCCAGAGAATGGTGGTGTCTTCATAAAATCAATGGCATGTTCTTCTCATTAAGATGTTAATCTGGATTTTCCAATAAACTGTCATTCCCTCTAAACAGTGGACTTCATAGAGTTAAAGTCCAAAGTGCGTTTAACAGTGTGCAGATTATATTGCATAATGCCTGGGAACCCAATAAAAAATTTGGCGAATGAGATGAGAGAGAAAATAGTTCCTCAGTTGACAGTGGGCCTATTTTAAAGTATTAAATGCACCTGTGCACTGTCTCTCCAATGAAGGGGGTCTTGTTTGTTGTCAGACCTGTTCATTTTCACTTGTTCCCTAAGCAAGTGTTGAACCTATGTGAAAGGGTAATACATCAGCTCTTTCTTCCCTTCTCTGAGATGTAGTATGGGGAGAGTGCAGTCTACATTGTAAGAACAGGGGGGAGGGATAGCTCATTGGTTTGAGCATTGGCCTGCTAAACCCAGGGTTTTGAGTTCAATCCTTGAGGGGCCACTTAGGAATCTGGGGCAAAATCAGTACTTGGTCCTGCTAGTGAAGGCAGGGGGCTGGACTCGATGACCTTTCAAGGTCCCTTCCAGTTCTAGGAGATGGGATAATTTAATTTAAAAATTTATTTAAAAAACAAAAACCTAAGCACTTGAGTTAAAGCAATCAAAGCCTTAGCCACAAGCGTTTGCTTTCACCGCATCGCCTGACTTTCTCAATGTTCCTTCATCAAAACAGTTCTTGAAAAATGGGGCAGCCTCTAGTCTGTCAGCAAGAAGTGTCATGTGGAAATAGGGCTTCTTCTTCGAGAGATGTCCCTGTGGGTGCTCCACTACAGGTGTTGGTGCGTCCCTGCGCCTTCGCCCGGAGATTTTTGCAGCAGTACTCATAGCGGCCACGCATGCTCAGAATCTGCCCCCCGCTGTGACTCTAGGGTAATAGAACGCATGCGTGGCCGGTCTCCTCAGTTCCTTCTCAACCGTCCCCGGCCTGAGACGGAGCTCAGCAGACTCATTAGAGAATCCTTCACTTTTGCCTTAATTATCCTTTAGAAACCAGTTTTCTGTCAGTTTTCTCTGTTAAATTAGTTACTTACCCAGTTTATCTTAAAAAAAAAAAAAAAAAAAAAATTTTCCTGTCAGCCGCGGCTATGCCGGGCTCCACCGGTTTCAAGCGCTGTGCTATTTGTAAGGAAGCTATCCCGTCATCGGACGGGCACTCAAAGTGTATAAAATATTTGGGGGAAGCTCACATTCCCCAAAAATGTGCCCACTGCTGTAAACTCAGCTCCAGGGCACGGAAAGACAGGGAGCTTAAACTCAAACTGCTCCTGCTTCAAAAATCTATCGGGTCAGTTTCAGACCCAGGCATTGAAGCCGGCTCCGCTACCCGACACAGCCCCCCCCCCTCAAAAAAGCTCAAGAAGTCTATGAAGAAGGGGCACCTTTCCTCACCGAGCAAGACTATGAGGCATAAAGTTTCTCCAGGCAGATCGACGATCTCTCTGCCTGTGATCCCTCGCCTCAGCAATTTCCATGAGCCAGGCTCCTCCGGAACAGCGCAAAAGCCGCCTGAGGCTTCAGCGCCACCGAGAGGCTCCGGTGCCGAGGCATCAGGCTTCCAGTTGCCTGCCTCAGTGACGGCACCGTTCGGCACCGCAAATGAGACGGTGCCGACATTCCACGGCACGCCTCACCCGAGGCAGCCCGACATTTCTCGCCCGGCACAGACCGCGGCACCGACGCCTGCGGGGCATTCTGACACACAGATCACAGCCAGAAGCCCCGATCGCAGGAATGCTCTTGTGCAGCAGCCTCTATCGGCTCGGCTTTCATCTCCCGCAGGAGCTGCATTCACTCATTTTACCCAGACAGCTGATCTTCTAGTATCACCTACCTTGCAGTCTCCGCTCATGAATGCATATTCTTTTTCAATGCCTGAGTCAGGATCTGAGCAGTTTTCCTCCAGTGAGGAGGAAGCAGATCCACAGGGAGTTTTTTCCCCATATCATGACTCCCAGCCCCGGACCCAGAGCAATAAGGGCTATGGAAATACTACCTCATCCCACTCTCAGGACCCTGCCCCTTGGGGGATGAACCCCTGGATGGCACCACCTATGCCCTACCCGCCACCATGGCAATACTGGACACCATGGGCATCATACCCTCGGGAACACATGCCCCGTGGCCACTTGACCAGGCGCAACACTGATCCAGCGCCGTCTCCTAATGCATATGCTAGTGACACGAGACGCCTGGCAACACAGCCACGTTCCCAGGATAAACCTAGCCCTTCCCCTGGTCCAACAGACCCGGAGTTAGCACCGGAGGAAGCATTACTTCCCCTTCCTCCCACTCCCTCTGATGAATATACAAAATTCCAGGACATCTTTAAGAGAGTTGCTACTGACCTAAACATTAACCTGGACGTGGTTCCCGAACAACAGCATGAGCTAATGAACATCCTACAGCCCCCTTCTTCCTCCAGAGTGGCACTCCCAATTAACGCAGCCCTTTTAGAACCCGCTAAGTCCATCTGGCAGACTCCAGCGACAAGCCTACCTACCTGCAAGCAAGCGGACAAGAAGTATTTTATTTCTCCAAAGGACTCTGAATTCCTTTTTACTCACCCAGCACCAAACTCATTGGTAGTAGACGCTGCGAACCAGAGGGCTAGACAACAATATTCTCGTTCTGCCCCACCTAACAAGGATAGCAAACGACTGGACCTGTTTGGTCGCAAGGTCTATGCATCCTCCACCCTCCAATTTCGTATAGCTAATTATACTGCAGTCCTGGCAAAATACGACCATAAAAACTATAATAAGTTAATGGACTTTATTGATGACATTCCAGAACAAAGAAAACAACAGTTCAGAGCTATAGTTTCTGAGGGCCAAGCCATTTCACGCACCGCTCTTCAAGCAGCCCTCGATGTAGCCAACACAGCGGCAAGATCTACCGCTACAGCGATAGTCATGCGACGGGGCTCATGGCTCTCCTCTTCCTTTTTTCCTCGCGAAGTTCAGAACACAATTGAAGATCTTCCCTTCGACGGTGACAAACTCTTTGCTTCTAACACGAATGAAGTGCTTCATTCAATGAAAGACTCCAGAACAACCCTCCGGTCTTTAGGTCTCCAGGCACCTACGGCAAGAAGACGACAATATCGATACCAACCATACCACCGGCCACGTTATCCCGCATTTACACAACCTTCCCATAGACCGCAGGAACAGCAACAGCCGCAACGTCCACGACCAAGATTCCAGCGACGTCGCCCAAACTCTACAGGGGCGCCTCAACCCCCACCAGCTAATAGGCAGATTTGAAGACTTGGTCGAGGGTTTAGAAAGCAACGCCCTCACTTCAGCCGGCACACCAATCTTTGGACACCGCCTACGACCTTTTTTCCAACAATGGAGGAAGATTACCTCCGACAAGTGGGTCTTACAGGTAGTTACAATTGGATACGTCATCCCCTTCCTCTCCTTACCTCCCACCCACCCACCCTCCCCGTCCCTCTTCAGGGACCCTTCTCACGAGCAGCTACTCCTCCAAGAAGTGCAACATCTCCTTCATCTGGGAGCAGTAGAAATCGTGCCAGAGCGACACAGAGGGAAGGGTTTTTACTCCCATTATTTCTTAACGGAGAAGAAAAATGGGGGATGGCGACCAATCCTCGATCTCAGGCGGCTCAACAGATTCATCAAAAAGCAAAAGTTCAAGATGGTGACCCTCACTACCATAATCCCAGCGCTGGAGCGCGGCGACTGGCTTTCTGCCCTCGACCTACAAGATGCCTATTTCCATGTCACTATACATCCGGCCCACAGACGTTTCCTCCGATTTACCCTTGGTTCCACACATTTCCAATACAGGGTACTCCCCTTCGGCCTATCTACAGCCCCCCGTGCTTTTTCCAAACTTCTAGCTGTAGTCACTGCCTACCTCAGGAAACAAGGGGTCGTAATATTCCCTTACCTCGACGATTGCCTCCTCAAAGCTTCATCATTCGACGAGGCGCTCCTGTTCACACGGCTCACAGTCGAATGCTTTCTATCTCTCGGCCTACAAATAAACAGAGACAAATCCACATTACGCCCCACCCAGCACCTGCAGTTCATAGGTGCAGACCTCGACTCTCGGACGGGGCTAGCAGCGCTCCCACCCGATCGCTTCAATTCCATAAACCAACTGGCCACAACTATTCGCAACAGCCCTCAGGTAACTGCCCGAGACTGCCTGCAACTACTAGGTCACATGGCCTCGTGCACTTTTGTCGTCCAGAATGCACGCCTACACATGAGGTGCTTCCAAGCATGGCTGGCGACAGTTTACAAACCGAACATGCATTCTTTGAACAAGACTCTCTCCCTGCCTACTCCAGTCAAAGATTCGCTACGTTGGTGGACCGTCCACTCCAACCTTTGTTCTGGAGCCCCGTTTCTTCAACAGGCTCCATCACGCATTCTGACCACCGATGCATCTATGACAGGGTGGGGTGCACATATGTCTCATCACACAGTACAGGGACTATGGTCACCAACCGAGACCTCCCTGCACATAAATGTACTAGAACTTCGAGCCATTCGCAACGCGTGCCGTCACTTCCTGCCACTAATCAAACATCATCACGTACGCATAATGACGGACAACATTGCTTGCATGTTTTACGTAAACAGGCAGGGCGGAGCTCGTTCCCATTCGCTGTGCACAGAGGCTATGAAGCTCTGGAATTGGTGCATTGCGAACAACATCCGGGTATCAGCAGCCTATCTTCCCGGAATCATGAACACCACAGCGGACGAACTGAGCAGACGCTTCCCATGGGACCACGAGTGGGAGATAGACGACAAAACCATTCACGAGGTATTCAGCATCTGGGGTTACCCAACAATAGACCTCTTTGCAACTGCAAAGAACAAGAAATGTCTCAATTTCTGCTCCAGAGCAGGACTGGGCAAACATTCCCTGGGGGACGCATTCATGATCTCATGGCACCGAAACCTATTCTATGCGTTTCCCCCGATACCAGTTCTCAACAGGGTTCTGATAAAAATACGAACGGATCGAGCCAAGGTGATCCTCATTGCCCCATCGTGGCCCAGACAACCATGGTTTCTTCCTCACCAGAATGTCAATCCAACCACCAATCTCCCTGCCGCTTATTCCGAACCTTCTATCTCAACAGCACGGTCGTTTTCTCCACCCCAACCTGTCCATGCTTCACCTCAAGGCCCGGTTCCTACGTGGTTCTCCCAACGCGAATTAGATTGCTCCGAACAAGTTCAGGAGGTGCTCCTACATAGCAGAACGCAATCTACTCGCAAGACCTATCTTCAAAAGTGGAAACGATTCACACATTGGTGTTCTGCCAAACATCTTTCTCCTACCTCGGTACCTCTTTCGTTTATATTGGACTATCTCTTGGGCCTTAAGCGATCCGGCCTTTCTTTCAGCTCCATCAGGGTCCATTTAGCTGCTATTACGACTTTCCACGACAGAATTGATGATACGTCTGTCTTTGCTCACGCTACTACGAAGCGTTTCCTCAAGGGCCTACAAACCTTATATCCAGACATTAAACAACCGACCACCCCCTGGGACCTTCATCTGGTACTGTCTGCCCTAACTCAACAACCCTTCGAACCCCTAGCCACGTGCTCCCTTTTACACCTCTCCATGAAAACAGCGTTTCTAGTGGCAATTACTTCTGCCAGACGGGCAGGAGAAATAGCAGCTCTCATGGCTCATCCACCATATACGATATTTTTTAAAGACAAGGTTACCCTCAGATTGCACCCCAAATTTCTTCCAAAGGTACACTCATCATTCCATATTAATGAACCCATACACCTCCCGACTTTTTTTTCCGAAACCACATGCAAACTCCTTTGAAGCCTCAATGCATACACTAGATGTTCGCAGAGCCTTGTCATTCTATTTGGATAGAACCAAACCCTTTAGAACCTCCTCGAGACTTTTTGTCTCTGTTGCAGAGCGCTCCAAGGGCATGCCTATTTCTACCCAGAGACTCTCGAACTGGATCTCCCAGTGTATCCGGCTGTGCTATCAGATGAAAGGGGTTGCACCTCCAGATGGCATTAGAACACACTCCACTAGATCTCTGGCTGCCTCCATCGCGTTCTTACGCAAAGTTCCCTTGGCTGACATTTGTAAAGCAGCCACCTCGTCATCTGACCATACTTTTGTTAAACACTATGCCCTTATTCAAGGCCCTTTATCTGACATACGCTTGGGCAGGGCGGTACTCTCAACGGCCTTCCTACCAGATCCGAAGTCCCTACCTCCTTAAGATACACTGCTTTTAAGTCACCTGTAGTGGAGCACCCACAGGGACATCTCTCGAAGAAGAAGAGGAGGTTACTCACCCTGTGCAGTAACTGACGTTCTTCGAGATGAGTGTCCCTGTGGGTGCTCCACTTCCCACCCTCCTCCCCTCTACTTCGGAGTTGGGGGGCCTCCGTGGTAGAGAAGGAACTGAGGAGACCGGCCACGCATGCGTTCTATTACCCTAGAGTCACAGCGGGGGGCAGATTCTGAGCATGCGTGGCCGCTATGAGTACTGCTGCAAAAATCTCCGGGCGAAGGCGCAGGGACGCACCAACACCTGTAGTGGAGCACCCACAGGGACACTCATCTCGAAGAACGTCAGTTACTGCACAGGGTGAGTAACCTCCTCATCTGCTAATCGGTGACAGTCTTGCTATGTGCAGAAGATTGCCTGCTGATGTTAGGACTGAGGGAAGTCAGAAATAGTCATTTCATTTCTGTCAACTCCCCGACTACCTGTTCAGACTCCTCACTTTTTGTATGGAACAGACATCCAGTCCTCAACGTGCTGATTCCCTTGGGTTTCAAATATTATTGTTTGCTTGCATTACAGTAGCATCTAGAGACTCAAATCAAATTGGGATCCCTGTACCTACACATGATAAGAGATGAGTCTCTTCCCCAGAGAGTTTACTGTCTAACTAGACATGACGTACAAGGGGAAACAGTGACCCAGAGATAAAGTGACTTGCCCAAGGCCATGCAGCAGATCTGCGACAGAGCTGGGAATATAACGCAGGTCTCCTATGGTTCAGTCTGGTTCAAAACATCCGTTTGGATCTCCCCCATCTCCCTTTATTAAATACAACTTCAGAAGTTCAGTTCCCATGAAAGTCAATGGAAAGACTTCCTTTGACTTCAGTTGGAGTTGGATTGAACCCAGAGTGCAGTTCTCCTGCCTGTGCATGTGTAACTGGCACAGTAAACATGTAGGCATGTATGGCCCTCCCTTGCTGTCAGTCTCCAAGGGAGGCCATACCTCTTGGCTGTCACACTCCTGGAATAAGTCTTAGACAAGGGGGACGTTAGTAGTCTAGGGGCTCAATCCTTTCAGCGGGGTCGAGCAGTGAGTGGTCCAGGGGCGCAAGCCCTGAGACTGGGCAGGACACTCAACAGACTAAAGCCCAACCCTCAGGCAGGATAGAGCCAGGTATAGTCTGGAACCCCAGGCCCTCAGACAGGGCAGGGTGCCGAGCACAGTCCAGGGCTCCAGGCCTCAGGCCGGACAGAGCAGGGAATAATCCGGGGACCCCAGCTCTCAAGCAGAGCGGGGTACCAGCAGTCTAAGGCTCCAGCCCTCTGGCAGGGGGCTCAGGCAGATGGTAGACTCCCACAGGCCTCCTGGCTGAAGGTGGGGTGACTGCCACCCCAGGGATGGCAGTGGGTAGGGGAACACGGGCCCACCTGACTCCACTGCGTCCCAGCCCAGGGACCTAACAGTGGCAGAGTGGTCTGCCACTGGGTCAGCGAGGATCCAGCTGCAACATACTGAACTGGGCTCAGGCAGCAACCCAGCCAGACCATAGTCAGCTGTCCATGGGCCACTTCCTACCCTTTTCTCGGGGTGTACCTGGATCTCTGGGTTGTCCTCTGTCTCCCCTGGGTACACTGCAAACAGTAATCCTAGCCGCTCCTCAGCATCGGGCATGTCTGGTAGCTCAGGCAGTTAGGATGAGTTCTTGGGGCAGCAGAAGTCCTCAGCAGGGTGGAAGCATCTGTCTCCCTCAGTAGCTTCCCCTCAACTGAGCTACAGGGCCTGCCTTATATACTTCCTGTTCCTGTCCTGTCCCTCTGCTTCTGGCACGGTGGGCATGGCTTTCCTGGTTCCACCCACCAGAGGGCGTCTGGACCTCCCTCATTGTCAATTTCTGAGGGAGGTCACGCCTCTCTGCTACAGGCACCTTCTGACTCAATGGATCTGCTCCATGCATTTATTCAGAGCCATGTCTGCTGGCTTCAGTGCCGAATGTTTAGTCTTGTTGGTCATGCAGAGCCCATACAGCACTGGGAAATGGAGCTGAATGGCACTGTGACTCGCACTTCAGCAGTGACTTCAGACTAAATGTCAGTTGCAAGACATTGAGTATGCACAAGTGTAACTAAGGGCACATTTGGCCTGCAGAACCTTCTATTGTTGGAGGTGTGTGCACCAAAAAGAACCCTGCTCAACTCACAACTCCAGGTTGTGTTTATAAGGCTGGCAGTTAATGTGTCTATGAGGAACATGTTGTTGTTTGTAAAAATGAGCATATTTGATTTGGAAATAATTGGAGGCTAATAAACAATGAACCCATAATGCCTCCAGGCTTACTGCAATGACCTCTACTGGGTGGCTGTCCCTGAAGAGTCCTTGGAAACTTCAAAAATACCTTCCCTTCATACTGGATATGTCTACGCTGCAGTTAAACCCACAGCTGGCGTGTGTCAGCTGACTTGGGCTAGAGGGGCTCTGGCTGTGGGGTTGTAAAATTGTGGTGTAAACGTTTGGGCTCAGGCTGGAGCCCAAGCTCTGGGACCTCATGAGGCAGCAGGATCTGAGAGCCCAGGCTTCAATCCAAGCCTGAATGTCTGTACTACAATTTTGCAACCCCATAGCCCAAGCCCCAAGTTAGCTGACACAGGCCAGGTGCAGGTGTTTAATTGCAATGTAGACATACCCTAAGCTGCCTGCAAAGTTAGTGGATTCACCAGTGCTGCTGCTTATACCTGTGCCCCATAGACTGAGCTAGTTTCCAGTTCAGTTTCAGGTGTTTTTGACCTATGGTTTGGTTCCTTGGTTCTTTGAGACACCTCTCTCCTCCTTTTTCCTTCTCGTCATTTTGAGATCAGCCAGATGCTTGTGCCAACAGTTCAAGCTTTGTGTATCAGGTGGCTACCAGCAGGTAGCTCGAGCTAAGGCCCCTTTTATTCTGTTTCTGCCCCAGTGGAGCAAGAGTTTATTGATGTGCACAGCATGTTGCAAATGTTCATTCAGGCTTTCCCTAAAGGTGTGTTGGAACAGTCCTGATATTTTGATGGGGGGGGGGGGGGGGGGAACATGCGTAGGAAGGTCATTATCATTGTCCTGTCAATGGAGATGGCTTATTTGGGGGCTAAATATTTAGATTTGTTTTACTGATTGGCACCACGTCAATGGGAAAAATTAAATGGCTTTTAGTCACTTTTCAGAGTAATAGCCACATATTTCAATATTGTAGTCTTGATGGTTTACAGTTCATGAGCAGATAAAATTATCCAGCTCTTTTTTTGGCCTTCAGTTTGAAGGAACCCATGTGAAATACTGTCAGGTTTGAAAGAGGTCACCACTTGGTCCAAAGAGACCATGCAGTAATGCACGAGAATCCTAAAAAAAATCCTCATTTCAGTTGGCGTGCTATTTGTTAAGAGTGCATCCAAGCATTATGAAATGCCAAATGATGGTTCAATAAACCGAACTTATTGCCACAATTGGGAGTCCACACTGCTGCTTAGAAAAGTTTTCACATGCTGTTGTGGTTCAGAGCAGTTCACAGCCATACTCGTGATAGCTGAAGTGTTCAGAAATCATTCTATATGTGCTAGCTGGAGATAGTCTAAAGCACAATTAAAACAAAAATTCTCCCTGGAGAAGAAAATGTGCCTCTACTCCTGTTGGAAAACTATCTTCTTTGCAGTTTTCAAGCCCTTTTCTCACAGAACAAATTGTTTCAGAATGTATTTGTGTTTGGCATGGTCCAACTCTGTGTGGATTAAGACTTAACTGTACAGAAAAGAATCCAAATGAACGCTTCTGTACTTTTCTACAGTGTAGTTAGCTGTCTAACCCTGAATCAGATTTCTGAAAGTTGCTGTCCTGTTATAGTTGACCACCTTTCAAAGCAGAATTGACCCAGATCAAGTTTCTCCAGATCCTGTTCCCTAAAGTGTCTCAAAAATTGAGTTCTTCATATGCCTGAATACATTAAAATGTTTGAGGCCCTACATTATGGGTTGATCCTAGCTATGTTTAGCCTTACTACATTCCTGCTTTCCATCTTGGGTCATTTATGTAGAGGTCCATTGAAACACGAAAGAATTGCAAGAACTATCAGAACATTCCCAAGCTGTGCATTGTTACATGGACAATACTGTCAATAGCATCACTGTGTTAGCGCTACCTAAATTGGTGCCTTGCAGGCTGTCTGTCACTTAATCAGGGTTGGCTTCTTTAGGAAAGTGTCAGTTCTCAGGACCACGACTGCAGTCTAGTAACTAAAAACAAATGACTGTGTTTATTGCTTTATTGCCATAAGTCTATGATCAGACTAGGTTATGAAAGAACAAATGAGAAATATTTCATCGGTGTTTGACCTAGCAAGTCAGGGACTAAAATGAAGCGACTGGCATATTAATATCTGCTGCCAGGACCTTGTGTGTATTTGGAGTCGGACATCAAACATAATCAACTGGGATTTGGTGTTAACTTGCTTAGTTTTTTTTTTTTTTTACAAAATGCTGCACTAATTTCCCACTAGGAAAAAGGCAAAATTTGGAGTGTTGTGCAAGATTTGGGGTTCATAGCAGACATCAGTGTCAAATTCATGAATTGACAACTAGCAGTGATGGCAGAACGGTTTTGCGAAGGGGGAATGTAAATCACATTGGTATAAAACAACGTGACGTGCGTAATGTGCGATGCTTTGCTTGGACTGGGTTTTTCTGTTGCTATGGAATTGCAGTTCAGACTAAGTGAAGAGATACGTCTACTTAATAGAGTCCTTCTCTGTATTAACATAGTTCTCTCCATATACCTCAGGTCCAGTGGATGAGTATATGCTGCCTTTTGAAGAGGAGATAGGTCAGCATCCATCCCTTGAGGACCTGCAGGAAGTGGTGGTTCACAAAAAGATGCGGCCTGCTTTCAAGGATCACTGGCTGAAACACCCTGTATGTCCCATCTCGTTAACAGCTTAAAATGTTTCCTCTGATGACTGGAATTAGCAATGCAGTTGAGCATTAGATGTTAACTTCAAGCCAGTTACATCAGGGAAATTATCTTTTAACAGTTTGGCAGAATGGAACTGTCTTGAGGAATAAACTAAACTACATATGAACTTTATTTCTCTAGTCTCCTGGTCCTAATTTTCAAAGGAGCTGAGAATCCACAACTCCATGGGAACTACAAGTGCTGAGCACCTCTAAAAACAGTCCCTATCGCCTTCTTTCTCCCTGACTTCTTCCTCCCCACCCCTTCATTGGTATGATGTAGAATATCACTGTAAGAAGAAAAATCCATTGCTAAAAATAATAGTATGCAGCTCTTAGATACCATTTTTCACTAGCAGAGCTCAAAGAACTTTACAAAGGAGGTCAGTATCGTATCCTCATTTTACCAATGGGGAAACTGAGTGATTTGCCCAAGGGCAGTGGAAGCACTGGGAATTGAACCCAGGTCATGTGACACTTATGCAGTCCCCATTCTGTTGGATAGTTTGTCCTTTCTTTTATTGTGGTTTTAATCACCTGATTTTATTTTTTTTTAAAGAGGTTTCACCCTTCACCAGCATAAGCAGAGATGGAATATTTTATAACTTTTTGTGCATTAATGCAGTGAAAAGGATTCCCAGCCCCCTGGCATTAGATTTTTTGAGGCTTAGTGCTTGTGAAATGGGCCAGTTTGACATCGGAAAACGAAGCCCTCTGTTTATCCATAGAACAGGCCCATGCACATGCAGTGGCAGTGCAAGCTTCCTCCTCCTTCTGCAAGCCAACATGTCTCAACCCTGTTCAGGAGAGTATATCCGTCTCCAGGCCCATTCAGTCCTCATTCTCTCTGAAGAAATGCCAACAAAGGTGCTAATTACAGCGATAAGTCTTTTGTGCTTTGGACACCTGTCCACTAATTGAACTGAGACCTCCAAGTCATTGCACACGAGCCAGTGAACTGTCAGATGAGTTACCCGTGCTGAATTAAAAATGATGGCCTAAAGGTAAAAGGCTCAGTCGCTGAGCTGTTCAGTCCCCGTGCACTAGCTAAGAAGCTAAATACATTGTTGCCATTGTCTCGGGTGGTTTAAATTCTTTGTTTCCCCAAAATCAGGTATCAGAGGGGTAGCCATGTTAGTCTGGATCTGTAAAAAGCGACAAAGAGTCCCGTGGCACCTTATAGACTAACAGACGTATTGGAGCATGAGCTTTCAACTACAAAAGCAACTCCTCCCTTGGTGTTCACACCTCAACTGCTAGCAGAGGGCCTCATCCTCCCTGATTGAACTAACCTCGTTATTTCTAGACTGATTCTTGCCTGCATATTTATACCTGCCCTTGGAAATTTCCCATTACATGCATCTGACGAAGTGGGTATTCACCCACGAAAGCTTATGCTCCAATACGTCTGTTAGTCTATAAGGTACCACAGGGCTCTTCGTCGCTTTTCCCAAAATCAGGGACATTTGTTGTTGTAATATATGGGTGAATCCTGATTTATTCAAAATTGGATAAAATTCAGATTATCAATAACCTGCATTTAGCTGTATAGAAGGTGGGGTGTTTAATCCAGTAATTTTATAGGATGACTTGTATAATAATATAATACACACACACACACACACACACACAAATATACAGTTAGAATACATAACATAACAGTTTACCCATACAAAGGAAGCAGTATTTCTTTAGGAAGATAAGTTTTATGGTACTTGTAACAAAGTTGCCAACTCTCGTGCTATTATCTCAAATATTGCAGTATTTGCTGTTTGTTTTCTTTTTCTTAAAATTCCTGTTCCTGGAATGAAGTGATTAGTTGAGAATCTCTGCTTTGATTTAAAAAAAAAAAAAAAAAAGATTCTAGCCTTTGTGTTTGTAGGAAAAAGCTTGATCCGAGTGCACCCTAAAGGCTCAGAACCCATAAGACAAAGAACTTAAGTAAATTATTTAAAAAAAAAAACACACAACTTTTTGTAAAGTAATCTTATAATATTTTGAGGCCTAACTCAGGATTTTTGAGAACCTAGTGTTGGCAATACTGACATAGGGACAATAGAAGGACTTGGAGTAAATCTACCTCACACTAGCCTGCTGCGCTCTAAGTGTCTATGCGGACTCTGCTGTGCATGAGGAGTTTCCTAGTGTGCTTTGATCGGCTCCCGCTTTAAAGCAGGGTAGCTCAAAGCACATTAAGGAAACTTTTAGTGTGCAGCAGCAGGGTCCACAGCAGACTAGTGAGGGGTAAATTTACACCCTGTCTTGCCACAAACTAACCGTTCTTGTATGCAAGCCCATAGGATTTTCTGTTAAAGGGCTGAGCCCAGATTCTCCTACATCTGCTGCCAGGCTGTGTGTGCTGCTCAACATGCCACCCCCCTCTCTTCCCCCTACAAACAAGATTTCAGCGAGAATCCATTTGCTAAATGTGTGTTTCCTCTTGACTCTACAGGGTTTGGCACAGCTCTGTGTTACGATTGAAGAATGCTGGGACCACGATGCAGAGGCTCGGCTTTCGGCAGGCTGTGTCGAGGAGCGCATTTCTCAGATCCGAAAATCAGTAAACAGCACTACCTCGGACTGCCTCGTTTCCATCGTGACGTCTGTCACCAATGTGGACTTGCCACCCAAAGAGTCTAGTATCTAAGTCCTGGTTCACTTTTGTCTTTCCAGACTCAGTGGATTTAAAAAAAGTTTAAAAACCCAACAAACACATGAATGCAGCTGCTATTTTATCTTGACTTTTTATTATTATTATTATTGTTGTTGTTATTTTTTTTGGATTGGATCAATTTTACCAGCACATTGCTCTACTGTATTAAAAAAAAAAAAAAAAAAAAGACATCTCAGCAAGCATTCAGGTGCCGACTAATGAATGCAGAAAAGGTGCAGGTACCTCAGAACCTCAACAAACTCACTTCAGTTGTGTTTTTTTTTTTTAATTCAGTTTTCTGGGTTTCTCTTCATCGGTCTGTCATCAACACAGAGCATCTCTGACATAAAGGAAAACCACGTACCATCTTAGAAAACGCAATGCTGCAAACTTTGGAGGAAACTTAAGACTGTTACATAAGATTACACCTTCCTCAAAAGGATTATTTTCCCCTATTTTCTTTTTTTTAGACAGTGAGCTTCAAAAAGAAACAAACAGCAGATGTGTCTTTTACGGATTTAACGGGTGTCATTGTAACGGGAAAAAACACAAGAAGCTGGGAAGAGAATGTTAACTCTTTGATGGTAAAATTAAAGGGGGGGTGTTTAGTATAGGAGAAGGGGAGAGTGATGTTGGACTTTGCAGTATTTGGAGAAACATCATTTGCTATGGAGCTACTTCTCAGGTAACCAGTTAATGAGGGGAAGAACTTTTTTGAGGCAGAGTATTTATCATCGCAGCATATCGAGAAAGTTGGGTCAATGAGCCAATGGGATAAGCAAGGTACTAGTTCTTACTTCCCCCAGTATCTCAGGCTTGGGTGTTAAAAGAACAAAACCAAACCATAGGTATATATATATTTTTAAAACTCCAGGTAAGAATTGGAAAAAGTTGCTTTTAAGCAGTGTAATTGAGAGAGATAACAGCGTATTCTCAGAAGCTCTCTGTAAAGTACTGGGAGATTTGAAAGCATTTTATATCTTGCTTTAAATACAGTAGCAGTTCAGGGAATAAGGCCTCAGGGCTGGATAACTGCTTAGCCCAAGCTACCAGTGCAGGTGATTAAAAAGAAGAAAAGTATGATTTCTGGCTCTGTAGAAAGGCCTTTTTTTAACTGGAGGGGAAAAAATTACCTGGGCCAGTGGCAGGCAGACGCACCCAAGAAGCATTTGAATTGTACAATTGCAGAATATAGGGAGGTAACAGAGCAGCATTAGCATTAACCATAGAATCTGTTAAACCAATTTCTTTGACTCAGCTTTCTCTTTATCTGTGACTAAACTCTTTTGTCTTAAAGTGGTGCATATTCTAAAATACCGTTACTCTAGTATGCCATAAAACTTGCTCTAGTCAGTGAATGTTCCTAATGCTGCTGATTCAACATTTAAATATTTTTTTAATTTGCAAAACATGCAATGTTTAAAAAACAAAACACACACACACACAAGACGTTACGTGGCTTCCGAGGTTTAAACTGAAAAAAAAAAAAAAAATTAAAAAAACTTCATGACCACAGACCACCTCAAACCAGAAATACCTCAGAATTTTCTACTTGTATGAGTTTTATTATATATTTTGTTAGTTGTGTTGTCTTGTAGTAAGTCTATTTTAATGTAAGTTGGCTTTTATGACAAGGGAGTTTTAAAAAAAGAAAAAAAAGAAAAAAAGTTCCAAAATCTTTTAGGAAGTGCTACCATTTTTTGTTTTATAAAGCACCATTGTAAATAACTGTATACAGTTGTAGAATAACTGCCTATATAAGGTATCTGGGCATTATTCACTCTTGTTTGTGAAGCTGTTTCCATTTTGTGTTTGGTCTGTTTCAGTGAAAGGACAGTACATCTTTTTATTAAATAATTTTACTTTTTCTCAGAACATAACATCAATACAAAAATCAATGTCTTGCTAGACTGAAAGTTATCTTTCCTCCTTTGATTGCCAGAACTTTTAAACTTTTATTTGCTTTTATACCAAAATATAGCCCTAAACAAATGACCTTTTTATGATGTAAAAATATATATTATATAAACAAATTGGGATTTTTTTTTGTCACTGATAAAATATCAACAGGGAATCTTGGTCTAGGTGTAAATTATTAAGCAAACAAAATTACCAACTGGAAAAAATAGATTAAAATTATTTTTCTCAAAAGCATGGCTTTAAAAACCTGGATAAAGTCCTTGATATTGGAGAGACAGTAAGGTAGTTGCCTTAACTTGTCTGTCTAAATAAAATCTTAAATACTTCTTTCAAGTTATTGAATGTATATTTGCATATTAATATGTGCACACATGTAAATGTATTTGTGTATGTGGATGTTTTTGATTTTTAATATGATCCTGTTCAGAAAACCTGGACAAAAACACAGGCAAAGTAATAAAATTCTGGCCTAGTTGATGGTTAACATCTTTGGCCCCAATGCTACAAACGCCAGAGTGTTTAAAGTGAACCATGCAAGTAGTTCTGTTGAAGTCAGTGGCAATATTCACATACTTGAAGTTAAGCATGTGCATAAGTGTTTGCAGGATTGGGGCCTTTCTTTTGCTCTGTGAATACATTTCTGCACTGAGATTTATGTACATGTGGTTTAGTGTTTTGAAAAGGAGTGATATAAGCTTTGGGGTGGGATTCTAGATAAGACTTAAGATTGAATAAACTGTAGTTTTTTAGGTTTTTGCCTGAAATGGGATCCAGTCCAGATTGTTATGGAAAGTAAAAGCTGTACTGTCTTTTAACTATTATGATCTTTGTGCTGTTCTGGATTTTTTCCTTCACAATTATGTGTTCTGGATAAAACAGGCTTATTACAGCAGTTGCTTTAAAAAAAACACCATGATTTATTTAAGAAGCTTTAAAGTATTTATTGAAAGTGCCATATGATTTTCAATAGCCTATTAGACATTCTTCCTCAACAGTCTCTTTTGAGGAAGAATAATCAAAAACTCTTTAACGTGTAGCTTATTTTACTTCAGAGAACTGTAAGGACATACCAACTTTGACCAAACACTGATTGTGAGATACTAGCATCTTCTCTGGCTCTACAGTTCCTTATAGATCATTGTCTGAACATAACATAGTAACTGGTAAGAGGGAGTTTCTGCAGGGCATATATGTTCAGTTTCACATTTAAATGTGATTGTGGGCTGAATGTGTGTGTGCATGCATGTTAGTATGTCAGAGAAGGAAGTCCTGATGTCTTGTCCACATACAAATTTGCCCCAGTTTGAACAAAGGTGTACACGTTTAAGTTAAACTTGCAAGTTTTTCATGTAGATGCTTAGGTTCTCATCAACTGCACAGGTTTCTAAATACCAGCGAGTAGTTTCATCACTGCTAATCCAGCATTTGAACGGTCATTTTACAGTATCCATTGGAATTTTGTTTAGTGTTGTAAAGACATTTCCTAAGATAGCAATAAGGCACCTCCACAGGTGTAGCAGTTATAAGCAATTGCAACCATTTCCCCTCAACACCTCTTTGAATATGATTGACCATTTATTCTCAGTTTTGAAAAGCTAGTAATCACTGCATTTACAAACTTTATGGCAGCCTATTTAAAATGTACTCTTATTGTTGGGCATCATCACTCAATTTGCAATTCGTAGTTTAATGTTAGTTTTAAACATCCTGGGTGGCAATTGTCAATGGCAAAGTTCCCTTTGGCTTCAGGGGAGCCAGGATTTCATCAGCCTTTATCTTAACTCAGGTTATGAATTTGTCACGTTGACTTTGTTAGTTATCTGGCTGATTAAAGTATGAGTTCACATTTTAAGCTGGGAAATTCTACAGGAGCTGAAATGGTCTATACAGGATAGATCGGCTAAAACAATGATAATATCAGTGTAGCAGGGCTGGAAATTAGTGGATTGCATGAATGTTTAAATATATGTGCATTTTATAAGGAAGGCTGTGAATTAGTCCTTGATAAGCAGCATTTAATTTATTCATGCTGAGTACAGATTTTATATTGCCCTCATCACCAGGTAATCTCTAGCAACCTACCGAAGAAGTAATCTATTCAGTTTGTTGCCACCAACACAGCTGACTTGTTCTGTCATCCCTTACAAGTCTCTTATATACTATTCTGACACTCATATTTTAGAAAGTGATTTTAAAATTGTTTTAACTTCCTAGCAGAAGCCAGTGACAATTTCCTACTATACTAAAAAAAGACAAAGAATATGAATAATTTTGGGGGCTACAGTTGCAATAGAACTAAGCAGCCACCCACAAATCAGATCAAGATTTTGTAAAATTAATGAGGGCTGGTTTGTGAGTCCTTTCTTCATATTGCAGTCAGTGAGGTAAGGGTACCACTCAGTGTGAGCTAGGGCATCACAATCTAGATCAGAATAAGAATTTTAAGACACACACTGTGGTTCTAGCACCTGTGTTCTTAGAGAGAGGCTTAAAATTCCATGAAACAATCACTTCCTAAAATGTTATAGAACCTTCTAAGTGATTACCATCTAAAACATAGAGTTTGTTGTTGTGTTACTGATACCACAGATTGTTGGCTAAGTATGAATGAAATTTTAATGTAAATGATTTTTTTAAATTAAACCCATCCTGGGTGAAAGTCAACTACTAATTCCTCCTGCAGTTTCGTTATGCTCTTGAATAGTTTATTTAAAAAATATAAACATGCTACCACTCACACCTTAAGTAAGCCCAATTCTCACTGTAGAAGTACTAAACAACTCCCTATATTAAATCATAGTAGTAATTTGCCACCCAATCCTGCTCTCTATAGTCAGGCAAAACTCCCACTGAGGTCAGTGAGAGTGTTTGAGTGTAGGAGGTGGCCCTCACTGTATTTGTTATGTCTATGAATAAGAATTTTTAATGGTCAAGAGCATCTCTCCATATTTTGAGTTCCTGGAATCATTGGTTAATCTAAGATGCTTTAATTTCCAAAGATGAGTATAAAACCCACTTGCATTCAGTCCCAAGTTGTGGTGTTTGAGATCAGTGAAGGAGGATACAGACCAAAATTGGAAAGGGTTTTTTTGTTTGTTGTTTTTTAAAAAGCCGTACAGGTTTGGACCTTTGTGTCTCCATAGAGTCATTTTTATTAAGGTATGAGATGCAGTGTCTTAGACTTCTCTCATACTTGTAAGGTGAAATTCTGCTCCTCTCCCTGCCCCCACAAAAAGTATTAGATAAGAATTACACCTGTGGAAATGCCAAGTGCGCATGCTCGATCTCTCGCTCTGAGTTTCAGGGGCAAGATGCAGCAAATGTTCCTTCCCATTTCTCTGATTATCAAGTTACATTTCACCCGGTACTGAGGTCTCAGTCCTGTTCCCATTGAAGTCACTGACTGATCCTGGAAGTTCATTGGATGCAGAATTCCTGCTGGGAATTCCCATGTGCAGACTTTGTAGGATAAAGGCCCTTACCAGGAGTAGTGATTTCTCCTCTAACATCATCTAAACAGAAAAACCCATACCGGTATTTAATTCTAATAGCACTACCTTCTAGACAAACTGTCAAGAGGTTTACCCAGCTTTCCGGCAGAAAGAACTAATCTCTTGTTCTGAAAGTAAGAAATTTAAATTGTAGAAGTTACTGCTTGATACCATTGTGAGCATGCAGATGTTGCAGTCCTGTCCAAGTAGTACTTTGGTTGAGAAGTTACTAAGTAAGACGCACCCCCGGCTATATCACTTTTGCATATAGAATATTGTTTGGTAACATTGTAAATAAAAAGTAGACTATATAATGAGAGGGAAATAAAAACATTTTAACTTTTTTACTTTTGAAAAAATATATATTTTTAGTTACATATACAAGCAAAAATTCTACATTGTGTGACTATTCTTTTATACCACAAATTATTTTTGTAAAATGTAATATGTTTCTGCAGGGAAAAGGGAGAAAAGTTTTGTGTAACCACAGTAAAATATATATATAATTTTTAATCTAACTCTGCGCTACATCAAAGTATAGAGGATGGAACAATTTAATCTGAAACCAATTTAACAAGCAGGTTGGAAGTACATGGACATGTTTTGGGGACCGCACTGTACATTTTCAATTGGTTATCTTGCAAGTTTCATCCCTTCTGCAAAAGAGGCTTGTTGCTTTTGTATGGCCATCTTAGATTTAACCAAGAAGGCTGTTTTCACATATCCATGTGTGATCAGTGTGCTGTCATGCATGTGCTGTGATGCTACAGTGGATTGTGAAATCAGCATGTTAAGAAATTTCAAAGACCAAATACTTGGGTTGACTTTACTCACTGACATGTCCATTTATAGCAGCTGCTTCTGATGCATGGATGATATGATCTCTAAGGAACTGTTGCCAGCAGAAACCCAATAAAACAAATTTCTAGAAATCCCTTCCTTTCGAAGTGGAGATGTCAACCAGGTCAGGCTTTTCCAGGATATTGAGACAAGTGCTCTGTTTTTCAGAAGTTGGATTTCACTGGCAATGTAAGGGATGCTTTTTCTCGTGTTCTTTTAAAAAGCACTGGTGGGAGGGACACTGCCAGGTTAAAAATCCTATAAATTTCCTAATCTGTGTTACTAATCAAAGGTGTTCTTGAATTTAAAAAAAAAAAACTAAAATTTACTTACGTTGGCTGTTCACTTTTTATATTTAATTTAGCTTGGACAGTATAAACAGAGTGGACAGTATTGCTTTACCGCCAGTTTTGCTTTCTGGGTCTCATGCACTACTGATGCCACAATGTCCACATTGCAGTAAACATCTTTAATCCAAACCAATTGTTTTCACTGAAACTACAACAATTCTATGGGGCCTAGCTGACCTGACAGTGTCCCTTTTAAAATCAACTCTTGAAAGACTTTGAGCAGTTCCTGTCTTTGGTAATTGCAGTTCCTACTTCTGTATTAGTCTTCTGAGCCCTGGTTTACACGTAAAAATTACATTAACCTAAGTATGCCACTTGGGGCTGTGAACATTTTTGCTCTCTGAGTACTGTAGTTAGGTTGACCTAATCCCTGGTGTAGACACCTACATTGACAGAAGAAGTCTTTTGTCGCCCTATCTACCGGCTCTTGGTGAGATGGATTAAGTACATGATAGAAGACCCCTTCTGTCAGTATAGGCAGTATCTACACTAAGAGGCACAAGCGGCATAGCTGCAGCAGTGTAGACATGCCCTGAGTAAAATCTTGGCCCTGTTGAATTGACTTCAGTTGAACCAAGGTAGATAAATGTGTTCCTGGAGCACCTTTAAAAAGTGCCTGGTCAATAATACATGGAACTTATTGTTCCCTAAAACTTCTGATTTAGGTTAAAATTCTGCTCCGATAACTGAAGTAATAATCCACGAAGTAAGTAGTAATCCTCAATTCCACTGAAAGCTCGTACTTCTGTTATGTCCATTCAGTTCTGAAATGTAACACTATTCTGTTGTGCCTTTGTTTTTAACGTGTAAAAGCAACTGCTGTAATTTTTAACTTGTTTTTTTCTGTCTGAAAAAGAACCCACTTTTCATTGCCCAGCTGTTATTTCTGGATGCAGTCTGTGATCCAGGTATTTCAAGAACCAATTACCTCAAACCTCATACAGTGTTGCTATCTGGATTCTCCTTGATACTACAATATTGTAACATACACAAACAGGAACCCTGCTACATATGGGTGTTTTTATATATATAATATATATAAATGAAAAAGATCCCCAAGGACTGAAGAAAAGCAAACTTTTTCGTTTTCCAATATTGAAACCAAAAGGGCTTCTATAAAGCTCTCTAATGGCATTGTGCTGGATATATATCAAGAGGGTGTTATCAGAAAAGTGCTTCCTTTATTAATCTTCTAATTTCTACGATTTTCAGTATTTCATTGGGACAGATGATGTGATTAAAATGCTGTTCCTGCATTTGTTTTTGCCTTTTCTGAAGCAGAGGGCTCAGTGACATTTCCAGTTGTTAAAAACTCAGTGTAGAACATTCCGATAAGATTAGTGCTGTAAAACTATAGTATACCACAGTGCATTCTGGGAAGACTTCTGTAGATTTTGTTTCTGTAAAAAGGAAAGCAGCGGCTGTAGCTTGTTCAACTTTCTCTACTATTCCAATGAACTAAAGCTTAACCAGTGACCATCACAGAGTCGTTTTGAAATCCTAACTGAGTAGTAGTTAGTGGTCTTTCTAGGCGGCAAATTTACCCTCTAACTTATAAAAAGATGGCTAGGTGGTAAGGGTTTAGGATGTCCATGGTGTGTAATAGCCAAAACAACTTTCTCTGGATAACAGAGGGCGTCTTGATGGAGCCCTATAATATGAATGGACTTTACCTTTTCATTTCCCTGGAGTTTTTTTAATACAATCAGCTTCATCGCTAACAGAGTATTCCATAACAGTGTCTGGTTGAAGGGAATTGCAGCCCTACCAGTTTTTCCTGATGGAAAAATCTATAATGTTCTCAGTGGTCATGTTTTTGGGAAATGTGGATTAAAATTTGTTTTAATTTTAGCCAGATACCTGATACACCAGTATAGTTTGCAATTTATCTATATGAAATAGTAACATTCATATCCAAACATTAAGTAATTTAAAGGGAGGAAGGTGATCCATGACTACTTTTTTTTTTTTTTTTTTAAGCATCAGTGTTAGTGTAAGTGTTAAGTGTGTGTGTGGCTATTGATGGTTACAGGGAATCCTTGGTACACCTTTTACAAAGTATTAAAATCTCCCAGAAGATACTTTTTAGAACACTGATGGCCTTTCCATGCAATTATGTAATGGGGCAAAAACAGCTGTTTGGTCCTTCAGAATTTAAGGAGGTGGTTACTGCAATGGTTACTGCTAGTCTATGCTAGAGTTGCTACAGTGGCGCAGCTGTACCGATGCCGCTGTAGCGCTGCTAGTGCCTATGCTCTATGATGACGGGAGAGAGCTCTCCCATCAGTATAAATTACTCCATCTCCCCGAGCAGTGGTAGCTAGGTCGGCAGTAGAGCTTCTCCCGCCGACATAGCACTGTCCATACCAACGCTTAGGTCAGTGTAACTTACGTTGCTCAGAGGAGATGGGGGGGGGGGACTTTTCCACACCCCTGAGCGATTTAAATTATACTGAAGTAAGTGCTAATGTGTACAAGCCCTGAGTAACGTGCTTCTTGATCTTAATTCTATGCCATAAATCCGCACAATGCCATTGTCAATCTGTTCGAAATATCTGCTTATGAATTCTGCATGATCCTCATGATAGAGTTGAAGGCTTAATCTTTCACCTGTTAATATTTTTTCACATTTCTGTGAAATTTGACTAATTTTATACTGTAAAGTTGACTTGACTTACGTACAGTTTGATGTCAATTCTTGTGGAAAGAGCTTTCTGCATGTAACTTTAGACACATACAGTTAAACAACACAGCATAGTACAAAACTGAAAATGTTTTGGCACCAGCAGAAAGAAATTTCACCCGAACCATTTGTCATTTTAAACTGTCATATTATCAGTTTTACCAGCTACTTCTAAATTTGTGCGTTAATAAAAAAAAAAAAATAATAAAGAATCCTAAGACTTGTCTAGCTTAGTGAAAAATGTGTATATCAGTTTTAGGATGGATAGCTAAGTCTTATTACGCTGTGTTACTTAACTTGTATATATATAGAATATACATAAGAGTTTGCAGTAACCTGTTTCTCCAGGATTTCGTTTGAATGATTTAATAAACTCTGACGATGAGATTAAGTAAATGATTTAGAAGACTGCAGAAGTAAACTGAGTGTAAATCACAGGAAGCTCTATCAGATGGTGAAATAATTTTTAAAGATTCTTTTGGTCCTTGGCTCAAAATACTGTTTGTCTACCAGGATATGTGAAATGTAAATGTTGTAGGTTATATTTCACTCTTGTAGCTATTAAAAATGTAGACCAGAGCTAGCTTGTACTACTGAGTTAACAAAAGTTATACTGAAGTATCCTGTTAAAGAAAAAAAGTATACGGAGTTAAGCTCGTTGCTGTAACCCCTTTTGGATTGAAGTGTGCTGATTTTTTATATATATTATATGTATCTATCTATCTGTATCGATAGATAGGTAGATATATACACATATAAAATGGCCTAAAGCAGACATCCATTGTATTGCAGTTATGAAATGAAGATGTTTTGGAAAGAAAATTGTATCATAGTTCATACATTTGCAGTGGATCTTTGTTCCTTTTTACTGTGGTATTTTAGAAATGAGTCTCAAGATTGAAATTAGATCTGCCAAGTTGGGGTTTTGCTGCTTCAGCTTTGCACTGGGTGCCCGAATAAACCAGTATGAATGTAGTGTTTGCCCTGTGGGAAGCAGCTACACCCCAACAAATAGGAGGAAAAAAACTAGAAAGAACTATTTCAAGTTTATCTTTTTGTATATGAAAATAAACAATAAATTACAAATATTAAGCTCTTCTTTTATTGATGCAATCTCTAAAGGCCTTTTTTTCTTCTTTACATCTGCCCGAATTATTTGCTTTCAAAATACATTGCAGAGCATCTTCATTGTTTATGGCCTCCTTGCCATCCTACTGTCCCCAGACAAGATACATGGAAATGGACAGCATGAGCATGTTGGGATAAGGTGTAGGAGCAGCGTATCTGGCCAACAAAAGCCCTCATAAGCTACCAAGGGACATCAAATATGGTTTTCAGTTAATCCTTAGCACTGAAGTGTTCTGCAAACATTTATTAACTCATGTTTCCCTGGGCGGCATGCTACCCTTGTATTATAGATGGGGAAGTTAAGGTACAGAGGTGGTTGTCCAAGACATCAGAGCTAGGATTGGAACTGCAGCTTCCTCTTGTCCCCATGTGTCATCTTTGATTTGCACCTTGGTGGGTGCGGTGGTGGGAGAAGGAAGACATCAAGGAAATTGTGCTGAACATTGACAACTGGAATCTCTGTGCTGCTTATGTAACTCAGCATGATGCTAGAAACTAAATATCACCAAAACTTCAGTGAGATGAGGGCTTCTTTTGCAAAAGGATGTGCAAAAGGATTTTGAGCAAGGTACCCTGGTCTGATTCTCAGTGCTGACATGTTCTCTAGTTATGGCTTTGGGTTGTGTTGTGTGTTCCTTTGGAGGGTTGGTTACTAGTATCAGCACAAATAATATTTAACCAAATTACTCTGTCCATATAGGGGATATAGTTATTCTTTTTTGAACATGTCCTCTTTCCACTTGGCATGCCCATTTGGAGTCTGTGACAACTGCCGCGCATTCAGCATTTTTGAAAATCAGGCCAGTTATTTAGATGCCTAAATATGGATTTCAGAGCACCCATTAAATCTTACCCTCCATCCTTATTTTCAAGGCCCTCAGTTGGAGGACCTGGGAATTGAAGGACTGAGTAGCCCATTCTCAACGGCTCTGCTTTTCAGAAACAATGGAAAGATCTGCCAGGAGGCACAAGCTTATGTGTGCCTGAGGCTTGGTCTACATTACAGAATTAGGATGACCTAAGGCAGCTTACATTGATCTAATATGGCAGTGGCTACACTAGAATGCTGCTTCTGCCAAAGTAAGTGGCCTGCTACACTTCCACGTGAGGCGTAGCACTTACGCCAGTGTAGTTAGGGTGATGCAGTATCCGTGTAGATGCTGCACTACTTACTTCAGCTGTTAGCTGTCAGCTGTCACTCTGTCAGCAGCGTGGGATTCACAGTTAGACCTGTGAATTGACAAGAATGTCAGTTTTGCTGCTGGTAGGCTCTGTGCTGTGAACCTGAGCCGAGCGAGGCTCACAGCTGGAGCCACCCCCTAACTTTGGGGTGACAGCCCGAGCTGCGAGCCTGGTGCTAGGCTGCCCAGTGCTGAGCGCCCAGGCTCTCAGCTGTGTGTGGAGATCCCAGCTGCGAGCCTGGTTGCCTGGGCTCCTAGCTCCCCATGGAGCTCCTAGAGCTCTGGGTGCCTCTGCTCTGAGCCAGAGCCAATAGCAAGAATGTCTATTTCAGTGGGTCTCAAACTTTTTTACTGGTGCCCCCTTTCACACAGCAAGACTGAGTGTGACCCCCCCCTAATAAATTAAACACACTTATTAATATATTTAACACCATTATAAATGCTGGAGGCAAGCAGGGTTTGGGGTGGAGGTTGACAGCTCACCACCCCTCATGTAATAACCTCATGACCCCCTGAGGGGTCCTGACCTCTAGTATGAGAACCCCTGGTCTATTTCAAGGCTGGTAGGCTTCCTGCTGTGAAATTGAGTGGGCTGGGTTCACAGCTGGGCCTGTAACCTCAGGGTGGGTGGGGGGCTCCAGCTGTGAGTCCTGCATGGCTGTCAGTGCCCCACAATACCCCACTTCAGTTGGTGGCGATTCCTGGTGAGGATGCACTCCTCCAGTGAAGGAGGGTAATGTAGATACCAACACCTGCTTGAATGACTGTGGTGGCAGTAGGTTGACCTAAATTGAGTCTAATTTTGTCGTGTACACAAGCCCTGAGCCAGGGTGCTTCTCACATGGGGCCTAAGACTTTAGAACTCATTACTACAGGATCTAAAGATGATCACAGCTCCCATGTACTTTTCTACACAGGAACTCAATTATTAGCATCTTTGGAAAATGCCCATACTTCTCATGTAATTTACTTCTTCTGGGGGTTGGAGGAGAGGGTGAGGATAGAACTTAACTGCCATAAGTCAGCTTGTATGTCTTTTAGCGTTTGGAAAGCTCTTAGGTGTTAAGAGGTGCAGTTGAAAAATCTAAAGAAAATGGAAATCTTTGCAGGTAAACCTCTGTCTAGCAAAGCCTGGCAGCTGGCCCCTGCTTTGCCTCATTTTTTCTTAAGCATCATTCTTTACTTGGGCTCACGGGGTTACCCCTATCAGTTAAAGACTAAATGTAGGAGCTGAAGACTGTGTTTTACTGAACGGAAACTGGCTCTGCTCGGGCTAGCACCAAGGGTGATGATGGTGCAGATCAGAATAACAGAGTCCAAGCCTCGAAGCAACCCTTGCGATCATCTCCTTTGACCTGCTGTATAACACAGGCGAGAGCCCTTCCCTAACTGAACCCCACAGCAGAGCTTTTAGAAAAAAAAGAAGCGATTCTTAATGGGGCTGCCCGGCGGCTCCGCTCCTCTCCTCCCCCCCGGCCGGCCTGCAGGGGGCAGCGCTGAGCGGGAGCCGCCGCCTCCTTCCCCCGGCCGGGCCATGGCGGAGACTCCGGGCGCCCGCTTCGCCAAGCGCCGCTTCCTGGGCGGCTTCGTCTGCGGGGCTCTGCTGGGCGCCGCCGCCTCCGGCCTGGTCGCGCTACGGCTCCTCCGCAGCCAGCCCGGCCCCGCGCCGGCGGCCCCTCGCGAGCGGCCGCAGGGTAAGAGCGGGGCGGGGGGAGGAAGTGCCGGCTCGCAGCGCCGCACGCTCTGCCTTGGGAGTCCCCGGCCCCGCCAGCCCCAGAGCCCTTCCCCCCGTGACCCCCACCTCCTCAGCAGCCCAAACCCTCCTCACTGCCCTGCCCCATAGACCGACCTCCCCTCGCCTCCTCAGCACCCCAAACCCTCCTCACTGCCCTGCCCCATAGACCGACCTCCCCTCGCCTCCTCAGCACCCCAAACCCTCCTCACTGCCCTGCCCCATAGACCGACCTCCCCTCCCCTCATCAGCACCCCAAACCCTCCTCACTGCCCTGCCCCCATAGACCGACCTCCCCTCGCCTCATCAGCACCCCAAACCCTCCTCACTGCCCTGCCCCCATAGACCGACCTCCCCTCCCCTCATCAGCACCCCAAACCCTCCTCACTGCCCTGCCCCCATAGACCGACCTCCCCTCCCCTCATCAGCACCCCAAACCCTCCTCACTGCCCTGCCCCCATAGACCGACCTCCCCTCCCCTCATCAGCACCCCAAACCCTCCTCACTGCCCTGCCCCCATAGACCGACCTCCCCTCCCCTCATCAGCACCCCAAACCCTCCTCACTGCCCTGCCCCCATAGACCGACCTCCCCTCCCCTCATCAGCACCCCAAACCCTCCTCACTGCCCTGCCCCCATAGACCGACCTCCCCTCCCCTCATCAGCACCCCAAACCCTCCTCACTGCCCTGCCCCCATAGACCGACCTCCCCTCCCCTCATCAGCACCCCAAACCCTCCTCACTGCCCTGCCCCCATAGACCGACCTCCCCTCCCCTCATCAGCACCCCAAACCCTCCTCACTGCCCTGCCCCCATAGACCGACCTCCCCTCCCCTCATCAGCACCCCAAACCCTCCTCACTGCCCTGCCCCCATAGACCGACCTCCCCTCCCCTCATCAGCACCCCAAACCCTCCTCACTGCCCTGCCCCCATAGACCGACCTCCCCTCCCCTCATCAGCACCCCAAACCCTCCTCACTGCCCTGCCCCCATAGACCGACCTCCCCTCCCCTCATCAGCACCCCAAACCCTCCTCACTGCCCTGCCCCCATAGACCGACCTCCCCTCCCCTCATCAGCACCCCAAACCCTCCTCACTGCCCTGCCCCCATAGACCGACCTCCCCTCCCCTCATCAGCACCCCAAACCCTCCTCACTGCCCTGCCCCCATAGACCGACCTCCCCTCCCCTCATCAGCACCCCAAACCCTCCTCACTGCCCTGCCCCCATAGACCGACCTCCCCTCCCCTCATCAGCACCCCAAACCCTCCTCACTGCCCTGCCCCCATAGACCGACCTCCCCTCCCCTCATCAGCACCCCAAACCCTCCTCACTGCCCTGCCCCCATAGACCGACCTCCCCTCCCCTCATCAGCACCCCAAACCCTCCTCACTGCCCTGCCCCCATAGACCGACCTCCCCTCCCCTCATCAGCACCCCAAACCCTCCTCACTGCCCTGCCCCCATAGACCGACCTCCCCTCCCCTCATCAGCACCCCAAACCCTCCTCACTGCCCTGCCCCCATAGACCGACCTCCCCTCCCCTCATCAGCACCCCAAACCCTCCTCACTGCCCTGCCCCCATAGACCGACCTCCCCTCCCCTCATCAGCACCCCAAACCCTCCTCACTGCCCTGCCCCCATAGACCGACCTCCCCTCCCCTCATCAGCACCCCAAACCCTCCTCACTGCCCTGCCCCCATAGACCGACCTCCCCTCCCCTCATCAGCACCCCAAACCCTCCTCACTGCCCTGCCCCCATAGACCGACCTCCCCTCCCCTCATCAGCACCCCAAACCCTCCTCACTGCCCTGCCCCCATAGACCGACCTCCCCTCCCCTCATCAGCACCCCAAACCCTCCTCACTGCCCTGCCCCCATAGACCGACCTCCCCTCCCCTCATCAGCACCCCAAACCCTCCTCACTGCCCTGCCCCCATAGACCGACCTCCCCTCCCCTCATCAGCACCCCAAACCCTCCTCACTGCCCTGCCCCCATAGACCGACCTCCCCTCCCCTCATCAGCACCCCAAACCCTCCTCACTGCCCTGCCCCCATAGACCGACCTCCCCTCCCCTCATCAGCACCCCAAACCCTCCTCACTGCCCTGCCCCCATAGACCGACCTCCCCTCCCCTCATCAGCACCCCAAACCCTCCTCACTGCCCTGCCCCCATAGACCGACCTCCCCTCCCCTCATCAGCACCCCAAACCCTCCTCACTGCCCTGCCCCCATAGACCGACCTCCCCTCCCCTCATCAGCACCCCAAACCCTCCTCACTGCCCTGCCCCCATAGACCGACCTCCCCTCCCCTCATCAGCACCCCAAACCCTCCTCACTGCCCTGCCCCCATAGACCGACCTCCCCTCCCCTCATCAGCACCCCAAACCCTCCTCACTGCCCTGCCCCCATAGACCGACCTCCCCTCCCCTCATCAGCACCCCAAACCCTCCTCACTGCCCTGCCCCCATAGACCGACCTCCCCTCCCCTCATCAGCACCCCAAACCCTCCTCACTGCCCTGCCCCCATAGACCGACCTCCCCTCCCCTCATCAGCACCCCAAACCCTCCTCACTGCCCTGCCCCCATAGACCGACCTCCCCTCCCCTCATCAGCACCCCAAACCCTCCTCACTGCCCTGCCCCCATAGACCGACCTCCCCTCCCCTCATCAGCACCCCAAACCCTCCTCACTGCCCTGCCCCCATAGACCGACCTCCCCTCCCCTCATCAGCACCCCAAACCCTCCTCACTGCCCTGCCCCCATAGACCGACCTCCCCTCCCCTCATCAGCACCCCAAACCCTCCTCACTGCCCTGCCCCCATAGACCGACCTCCCCTCCCCTCATCAGCACCCCAAACCCTCCTCACTGCCCTGCCCCCATAGACCGACCTCCCCTCCCCTCATCAGCACCCCAAACCCTCCTCACTGCCCTGCCCCCATAGACCGACCTCCCCTCCCCTCATCAGCACCCCAAACCCTCCTCACTGCCCTGCCCCCATAGACCGACCTCCCCTCCCCTCATCAGCACCCCAAACCCTCCTCACTGCCCTGCCCCCATAGACCGACCTCCCCTCCCCTCATCAGCACCCCAAACCCTCCTCACTGCCCTGCCCCCATAGACCGACCTCCCCTCCCCTCATCAGCACCCCAAACCCTCCTCACTGCCCTGCCCCCATAGACCGACCTCCCCTCCCCTCATCAGCACCCCAAACCCTCCTCACTGCCCTGCCCCCATAGACCGACCTCCCCTCCCCTCATCAGCACCCCAAACCCTCCTCACTGCCCTGCCCCCATAGACCGACCTCCCCTCCCCTCATCAGCACCCCAAACCCTCCTCACTGCCCTGCCCCCATAGACCGACCTCCCCTCCCCTCATCAGCACCCCAAACCCTCCTCACTGCCCTGCCCCCATAGACCGACCTCCCCTCCCCTCATCAGCACCCCAAACCCTCCTCACTGCCCTGCCCCCATAGACCGACCTCCCCTCCCCTCATCAGCACCCCAAACCCTCCTCACTGCCCTGCCCCCATAGACCGACCTCCCCTCCCCTCATCAGCACCCCAAACCCTCCTCACTGCCCTGCCCCCATAGACCGACCTCCCCTCCCCTCATCAGCACCCCAAACCCTCCTCACTGCCCTGCCCCCATAGACCGACCTCCCCTCCCCTCATCAGCACCCCAAACCCTCCTCACTGCCCTGCCCCCATAGACCGACCTCCCCTCCCCTCATCAGCACCCCAAACCCTCCTCACTGCCCTGCCCCCATAGACCGACCTCCCCTCCCCTCATCAGCACCCCAAACCCTCCTCACTGCCCTGCCCCCATAGACCGACCTCCCCTCCCCTCATCAGCACCCCAAACCCTCCTCACTGCCCTGCCCCCATAGACCGACCTCCCCTCCCCTCATCAGCACCCCAAACCCTCCTCACTGCCCTGCCCCCATAGACCGACCTCCCCTCCCCTCATCAGCACCCCAAACCCTCCTCACTGCCCTGCCCCCATAGACCGACCTCCCCTCCCCTCATCAGCACCCCAAACCCTCCTCACTGCCCTGCCCCCATAGACCGACCTCCCCTCCCCTCATCAGCACCCCAAACCCTCCTCACTGCCCTGCCCCCATAGACCGACCTCCCCTCCCCTCATCAGCACCCCAAACCCTCCTCACTGCCCTGCCCCCATAGACCGACCTCCCCTCCCCTCATCAGCACCCCAAACCCTCCTCACTGCCCTGCCCCCATAGACCGACCTCCCCTCCCCTCATCAGCACCCCAAACCCTCCTCACTGCCCTGCCCCCATAGACCGACCTCCCCTCCCCTCATCAGCACCCCAAACCCTCCTCACTGCCCTGCCCCCATAGACCGACCTCCCCTCCCCTCATCAGCACCCCAAACCCTCCTCACTGCCCTGCCCCCATAGACCGACCTCCCCTCCCCTCATCAGCACCCCAAACCCTCCTCACTGCCCTGCCCCCATAGACCGACCTCCCCTCCCCTCATCAGCACCCCAAACCCTCCTCACTGCCCTGCCCCCATAGACCGACCTCCCCTCCCCTCATCAGCACCCCAAACCCTCCTCACTGCCCTGCCCCCATAGACCGACCTCCCCTCCCCTCATCAGCACCCCAAACCCTCCTCACTGCCCTGCCCCCATAGACCGACCTCCCCTCCCCTCATCAGCACCCCAAACCCTCCTCACTGCCCTGCCCCCATAGACCGACCTCCCCTCCCCTCATCAGCACCCCAAACCCTCCTCACTGCCCTGCCCCCATAGACCGACCTCCCCTCCCCTCATCAGCACCCCAAACCCTCCTCACTGCCCTGCCCCCATAGACCGACCTCCCCTCCCCTCATCAGCACCCCAAACCCTCCTCACTGCCCTGCCCCCATAGACCGACCTCCCCTCCCCTCATCAGCACCCCAAACCCTCCTCACTGCCCTGCCCCCATAGACCGACCTCCCCTCCCCTCATCAGCACCCCAAACCCTCCTCACTGCCCTGCCCCCATAGACCGACCTCCCCTCCCCTCATCAGCACCCCAAACCCTCCTCACTGCCCTGCCCCCATAGACCGACCTCCCCTCCCCTCATCAGCACCCCAAACCCTCCTCACTGCCCTGCCCCCATAGACCGACCTCCCCTCCCCTCATCAGCACCCCAAACCCTCCTCACTGCCCTGCCCCCATAGACCGACCTCCCCTCCCCTCATCAGCACCCCAAACCCTCCTCACTGCCCTGCCCCCATAGACCGACCTCCCCTCCCCTCATCAGCACCCCAAAACCCTTCTTACTGCCCTGCCCCATAGACCGACCTCCCCTCACCTCATCAGCACCCCTAACAACCCTCCTCACTGCCCTGCCCCCATATATCTTCCTTCCCTCATCTCATCAGGAGCCCCCTCCCCCAATGCCATGCCCCCATAACCTCCCTCCCCACAATGTACCTTCATGGACCGTTCCAAGAGGAAGTGTTTCTGTGATGAACTTATGGTTGAAGCTCTGAAGAGGGCCAACAAGCAGGTCCAGTATCAAAGACAAAGGGACTTACGGTTAGAGGGAAGGCATGGCAAGAGGCAAGCAGAAAGGCTCAGGCTGGCTGCACAGCTTGAGAACAGGGTTTCAGCACAGGAGCAGGCACTTGCTTTGCAGTTCCTGGAACATGAAAGGCAGCTAAGGGTGACAGACATAGTTAAGCACAAAGAGCTGTTTGAGCAGCTGATATCATTAATCAGGGCCGGCTCCAGGCATCAGCGAAGGAAGCAGGTGCCTGCGACGGCCAATAGAAAGGGGCGGCACGTGCCGATCTTCGGCGGCAATTCGGCAGCGGGTCCCTTAGTCCCTCTCGGAGGGAAGGACCCGCTGCCGAATTGCCGCTGAAGAATTAGGTGGCGTGGTAGAGCTGCCTCCCAAGTGCCGCCGATCGCGGCTTTATCTTTTTCTTTTTTCTTTTTTTTTTTTCCTCCCGCTTTGCCGCTTGGGGCGGCAAAAAAGCTGGAACCGGCCCTGTCATTAATGGCTGCAAGAGTGCCGGTTCCTGCTGCATCACCCACACCATAGCCTGAGTCCTCTCTGTGATAACTTGAGATGTTGTCCAGAAACAGCGTGGAAAACTCCATGGCAGGTGGCCCATGCAATTGGGCCTCATGAGTAGCTGGGCAGGGCAACTTTGCTCCATGCAGTCCTCTATATTGCTCCCCTCCCCTGTCAATACCTCTACCATCTCCCCCAATGCCAAGTGTGCAGCAAACAGGGAAAGAAGGGAAAAGAGGATGGGGGACCAGAGGACATACAACGGCAGGAGGTTCTGTGGTTACTTGTGTTTTGGTGTGGTAATAGGTAGCTGGCCTGCCTGGCAGTGGGTGAATGGGCAGTTGAACTTTTTAAATACATATTTATAAATAAAGCTTTTTATCAAGAAAGCTTATTGCTATCACTGCATCACATCCTACGGAGTGTATTTCAAATAATAAAGGTGAACACATGATTAAGGACAATTAGAAATTAATATGCAAACCATATTCTTCAATACAGTTAGCTATATCAATCCATATTTAAATCAACCCCCTATTTGATAAGTTGTCATGTCATTCATAAGTACATTGCATGGCAATCAACCCCCACCCCTCCCCAGCACTGAAACCCCCCCACAATCAATGAGCTTCTTTCCCATCACATCATTGGTTCGTGCAAGTCCATAATGTGGGAGCACAAAGCATCCCTGACTTCTGTGGCCTGGGTGCATCCAACTCCAGCTGTGGTTGGTGTCCCGTCTGGCTGAGGGTACCGATTCAGTGGCCCCTCCCTGTCATAGGTCCATTGAGGCGGAAATGGCTCACCTCTGGTTTTGCAAAGATTGTGATGAGCACAGCAAGCCACAGTGATGCAGACAGCATTGATGATGCTGGCATCCAAACTGGTCTGTAGATACCTCCAACAGGATTTCAGTCTGCCAAAAGCATTCACCAACCATTCTGCACCAGCTAAGAGTGTAATTAAACCTTTTCCCCAGGCCTCTGCAATCAGGTTACAGTTTCATAAGCCAAGGGAAAAGGGAGCATGCAGGGTCAGTGGGGACAGTAACACCGTGGGGACAGTAACACCATTTATGACACTATGATTTGGTGGGAATAGCGTTCTAGCTTGTCCATGAACATAGACTCCTGCTTGGTGAAATATGAGTACATAAACCGCAGAGGATTCTACTCCATTGTTACGCAGGCCCTGGTGGACCACAGAGGTTGATGTATGAATGTCAACATGGGTTGCACTGGCAAAATTCATGTTTAAGCACTTTGTCGAACTGGGAAGTAAAACCCTGCTTCTGTGAGGGACTGAGTGAATCCTGGCTTCATTGCGGGGGTTAGAATGTGAGGAGTTATCCTTACAGGTTTGCACTCTAAATGTCATACAGTCATTGAGCCATAGACTTTAAGGTCAGAAGGGCCCATCATGATCATCTAGTCTGACATCCTGCACAGCGCAGGCCGCAGAATCTCACCCATGCACCCTGCAACAAACCCCTAACCTATGTCTGAGCCACTGAAGTCCTCAAATCATGGTTTAAAGACTTCAAGGTGCAGAGAATCCTCCAGCAATTGTGCCCCACGCTGCAGAGGAAGGCGAAAAACCCTCAGGGCCTCTGCCAATCTGCCCTGGAGGAAAATTCCTTCCCAACCCCAAATATGGCGATCAGCTAAACGTGGAGCATGTGGGCAAGACTCACCAGCCAGACCTTTAACGTAAGTTTGGTGGCAAGCATGGATATGTCTCTGGTGGACATGAGTTATTTTTTAAGTGTCTTTTTTTTTTGGTCTTAGATACGTTTTCAGTTAAACTCAAATAGAGCGTTATTCAATACAGAAACCTGAGAGACATTCCCCTCCCTCTTTTGTTTCTAATCCCTGTTTCATCTGAGGGTCGCTTTTTGTTTGTTTCCCCCCTTAGAACCAGTGGAAGAGTCTCTGCTGGAACAGTATGGATTCCCTGTAGCTGGAACAGAGACCAGATGTTACACAAATCATGCACTGTCTTATGATCAGGCAAAACGGGTACCTAGATGGGTGATTGAACATATTTCAAAACACAAGACACTGGGTATGTATGTATGTGTTTGTTTATTTTGATGGCACCCACAAGTGGGATAGGCATGTCACAGAAAATACATAAAGGGGTTAGGTTTTGTTCTGAAGATCTTTCAGTCTGTGACCCAATCCTGCAATGAGCTTTGTGGAGGTGGATCCCTGTGGCCACTCAGAGTCTCACCAAAGTCAGTGAGGCTACATGGAAGTGCTGGGTTAATGACCCTAGTCCTGTAAAAGGAATCTGCCCGTGCAAGTCCTCGTGCCTGTTCTGAGTCCCATTTTCCTTACGTGACAAATATGATGGGTTTGAGTATATTCCATACAGCCTGAAGGGGAGGGGTCAGGAAGGACAAGAGTTACAGGTACAGGATGAGGTGGTTGTACAGTTTACACAGACACATAGCTGGTGATTCAGCGGCTGTGTGTACATCTGAAATACTCCTTTTTTGTAGGTGACCTTGCAGAAGTGGTCTTAAAAGGTGAAGTTAATGACTGTGAGGCTACCAATGTAAAATTAAACTACATAAACTAAGGCCCCAACGCCACACCCATTTACAAACATGCTTAACTTCACTCACTGGAATGGTCCCATTGAAGGCAGTGGGATTACTCAAGTGCTTACAGGTGATCCTGGGGCAAATCTTTAGCTGCTGTAAATTGTTTTCGCTCTAGTCAATGGAGCTATCACAGTTTACACCAGTTGAGGATCTACCCCATGTCTGTCTTTGCAGGATCAGTCTGAATTAATCAGAATAGCTCTATGAGAGATTTAGTTAAAATATAAAGTGCCAGAAAAATAGGAGTATGTAATATGTAGCCCTGAAATAACATTTTTGGGAAAGTTGAATCAAGTGGGATCAACTGATCAAAACCAAATAATTAATGTAACACATTGTATTACATATGGTACTCAGTATGTAACACATAGTCTTTGTAACCCATTACTTACATTGCCTCAATTCCCCTAAACTGTTTTCACCATCTGAATGAAATGCAAATAATATACAACCGTCTTAATTTAAATTTATAGAATTATTTCAGTTTTAATATTGCAAGTTGTTACTGGTAACAAAGGTACCTGCATAACTGCAAAATAAGTAGCATCCCTTTAGCTATATCTCAATCACAATCTTCAGGGTAGCTTTCAAAACTACAGACATGATCCTGAAAGCACTTAGAACTGACTATAAGTAGTCCCATTGACTTCAGTAGTTCATAAGATGAAAGCAGTAATTTTAAAATTGTATTCAAGTATCTGTAACCATCTGACATGTTAAAATATTGTCCAAAGTATCAGAATCAAACTAACCAGCCAGTTGAGATTAAACATCTTGAGACATGCAATTCTGATATATGTCTGATTGCTACTCTGATTAAGACAGCTCTATCAAAATTGAGGTGGAAAATAATACTCAGATCGTATATAGAATCCTGAAATGTAAGCAGTTTGGGAAGGCACATTGGGAAACAGCTTTTTATTCTGTAATGATGATGGTTCGCTAATAACCTAACAATTTAGTATGTTGTTCCTTAGGCAACGCAGATCGAAGGCACTGCAAATTCAGACCAGATCCTAGTATCCCGCTCATGTTTAGTGCTGTCAATGAAGACTACATTGGGAGCGGGTGGTCGCGAGGACATATGGCACCAGCAGGAGATAACAAATTTTCAATAGTGAGAATTCTTCTTAACTTATGTCTGTCAGTGGGAGGATGATCTAAAATTTATTTATAATGGGGTGTTTTTGAGAGGAAGCATGGCCTACTTGTTGAGGGACAAGACATGGAATCAGGAGTTCTGGGTTTTCATCCTGATTGTGCTGTAGACTTGCCGTGTGAAACTGAGCAACTCACAACTTTCTATGCCCTGGCTTCTCTATCTGTAACACGGGGATGATTTACCTATCACACCTTAAAGGTCTCTTCTGATGCTTAGTTAGTGGAGGAAAGCAGCACTGTCCTCTTTGCCAACAGGTACTGAGATATTTAAACCTTGATGGACAAAGCACTAGCAAACATACTGTAAAGAGCTGCCCTGCACTGGCAGGGGAATAATTTAGATGGTTTAAAGGTTTATTCCCTTTCTAATTCTGTGTATGAAGTGAATTAAGGCAGCGTTTCTCCAAGTTTGGGTCGTGACCCAGTACTGGGTCATGGTATGTCAGGCACTGGGTCGCTCTGGTCAGCATTGCCAACCAGGACGTTAAAAGTCCCGTCGGTGGTGCTGCTCAGCTAAGACAGGCTAGTGCCTACCTATTCCGACACTGCGCTGCACCCTGGAAGCTGCCAGCAGCGAGTCCGGCTTCTAGGCGGGGAGCCACGGGGCTCCGCGCGTTGCCCCCGCCCTGAGCACTGGCTCTGCACTCCTATTGGCTGGGAACAGGCCAATGGGCACTGGGGGGGCGGTGCCTTTGGGCGAGAATTGTGCAAAGCCGCTTGCGTGCCTCCACCTAGGAGCCGGATCTGCTGCTGGCCGCTTCCGGGGTGCAGTGCGGTCCGCGGTGCCAGGACAGGCAGGAAGCCTGCCTCCACACTCAGGCTGCACCGCTGACCGGGAGCCGCCGGAGGTAAGACCATGCCCCAGCCCTTAGCCCCTCCAAACCTGGAACCCCTCCTGCACCCCAAACCCCTCATCCCTGGCCCCACCCCAGAGCCTGCACCCCCAGCCCAGAGCCCTGACCCCCTCCCACACCCCGACCCCCTGCCCCAGCCCAGAGCCCCCTCCCACACTCTGAACCCCTTATTCCCAGCCCCACCCTGCAGACCTCACCCCCGCACCCCAACCCTCTGTCCCAACCCTGAGCCCCTCCATACCCCAAACCTCTCATCCTCAGCTCCGTTAGGTCATGGGCATCAACAATTTTCTTCAACTGGGTCCCCAGAAAAAAAGATTGAAAACCAGTGCATTAAGGGACTGCTTTACCATTTGCCTTAGATGTCCTCTTAAAGTCTACAAAAAGTGTCTTTTCTTACCTGATCTATGAAGTTGTAAGATAAGCGTGCCAAAATATTGGTCCCTTAATCCCTTGTCTGACTAACAAAGCAGCCTTGATTCTATCTGGTCCTAGTTTGATTTTGTTCCATAATATAGATGATTTGCTATTTAGGAAACAGACTGAAAGTGCGTTCTGTCCTGAAATGTAATATGCTGTGGAGCAGGGTGATGGCAGCACTGTTATGTCGTAGATTAATGCACTAGTCATTTTACTTATAGTGGAAGGGGCACTGATGAATTTTGTCTGTTCTTCCAGCTATTTCAACATGTTTAGCAGCTTGTACAATGAAGCCCAGGACTAAAATAGGGTTAGATATGTTAACTGGAATATTTCACAGTACAACCACTACCTGTACTAAGCATTGTTCTAAATATTGCTGCCAGATCCTTAACTTCTATGAATAAGGAGAATCTGAAAGAGCACTTAAAAATGAAATAAAATAATAAGATGCAGGATAAGAGCCTGAGATTTTACTTTCATGTTTTTTCACATATTTGTAAATGTATAGGACCAGAAGAAGGCCAAGGTTACTTCTTCTCTGGAATTACTTGGGCCTCAATCCTGAAATGTTTATGCACCTTCTTAACTGTACTCTCAATTTGTAAAGTTAAACAGGTGCATAAACCTTTGCGTGATCAGGGTCTTGATGACCATTCCATCATCTGCACCCTATATCTTTTTAAAATTGTAAAATGTTAGTAATGTAAAACCTTTCCTGCCTAATAAAGGCAAAAACATATTGAACCAATCTGGGAAATAAGAACCGTAAGTGCAAATTTCCCTCCCCTTCAGAAAAGGCATCCAGCTACTCTCAAACTAATTACAAACTAATGCCCCTTTAATTCCATACTGTCATTCAATGTTATGCTTAAGTATTATTTTGTTTGTCTGCTGGCTCCAAAAGTGGATACACTTGTGAATGTTTCTATAGAACAATAGATGGGCCTGAGCTGCAAAGATCATATCCCAATTTTCCATCTCTACTTCTGCCCCAGTACTTCGGCGGTGCTCTGATCTAGGATTTTGATTTTACCTGTTATGTAAATAATGTCCATCTGTGAAGTTTGGATCTAGATATGGGTTCTGATTCCAAACCCTCCTAAAGTTTGGCTTTGTTTTCAGCCCATCTCAATAGCATTTCAATAACATGGCACCATTTTCTTTCTTTATACAGCAAGCTATGGCTGAAACTTTTTACCTGTCCAACATTGTGCCCCAGAATTACAAGAATAATGCTGGATTCTGGAACAGGTGAGATGTTACTTTTGGATGGACTAAGTGTAAGATGAAGTCTAAGTTTAAGTCAGTGGTAAAACGCTAATAATATCTTACATATATATAGAGCAAAGGATCCCTAAGCACTTTGCAAGCCATGTGCAAGAATACTGCATACTACATACTGCAGCCTCCTCCAGGAGAAAAGGCAGTGCCAAGAACTATATGCAGTCATTTTGGTGCATTATTCAATAGAAATTGTAGGAGGGATTTAGGCAGGTGAATATAATTATTTATCCTAGGGATTAACATTAGGAGCCAGTTACCAGGAGTCAAGCCGGGTTGGAATGCCAAGAGATCAGAATTGAGAGACAAACTGGAGGGCAGGGATCAAGAGTCAGGTCCGCTGTGCAACCCAATTTCTGCAGGGCTTGGTTAGCCACCTGAAAGCAGGTGGCCCATTCGGGTGAGTCCAGTGATTCTGGAGGTAGTGGCTGGGCTGCTGGGTCCATTCCTCTCACAGGAGGCCCACTCCTGTGAGTTACAGAGGTCTGTACAAGCTGTCAAGACCGAGTGTGGGTGGCCTGGTCTAGGGATTAACGTCAGGCACGGGTCGAGGGGCCAGGAGCCAATTACCAGGAATCAGGCCAGGTTGGAATACCAGGAGATTAGAATTCAGAGACAAACCAGAGGGCAGGAAGAAGTTACCAAGATTCAGGCTGAATCAGGATACCAGGAGGTCACGAACAGGTAAATGCCAGACCAACAGTCTGTGGCAGGGTGAAGCCCAGTTGTAGGTAGCGTTAGATGTTTGGCTGTGTGTGTATGTGTGTTTTCCCTGTGTGCTGTTCTAGCTCTGTGCAGACATTTGGCACAGCAGACCTCAGGCACAGCAGACCTCAAGCAAACCACCCAATGACCACTAGATACGTTAAGGTACGAAGGCACCCAGCCAGATTTATTGTGAACGAAGAACAGACCTACCTCCCTGGATCAATGACTATAGTTACACTAGTACATGTATGCCCATGACAATGGATGCAGCTCAATCAGTGGCAGGACTTTCCACTGCCCTCTAGGCTGGCCAAAGACACTCCCCCGAGACTCCATTTTATACATCAGTACAAACAGGTTACATATTGCCACTCTGATGTAGTTAATTGACACCTTCTGACGTAGCCGGTTACCACCCATCACCTTGTACCTGTTGTTTTGATCAAAACATCTCTATCCATCATGTTGTTATTCTGACTTTATCTTTAAGATGGGTCAGCATGCTCCTGTTATCTTTGGGGAACGTGCTAGTATTGGGGTGTTCTGGTACCACCCTTCTGGAATGTGTTTGCATGCATGGCCTGTGCCTAGTGTTTCTTTGGAATGTGTGTTTCTGCAATATTAGCCCTGTTCTTGCCAGATTCTGTGAGCAGGCCCTGCCTTTTAATCACAACTTAACTTTGCTTTATAGCAGCAAAGCTCTGACCACTACTTTAGT
This sequence comes from Trachemys scripta elegans, assembly GCF_013100865.1. Classification (NCBI taxonomy): domain Eukaryota; kingdom Metazoa; phylum Chordata; order Testudines; family Emydidae; genus Trachemys; species Trachemys scripta. Next base: position 13,879,039 of record NC_048299.1, on the reverse strand, counting down.
TTAGGCCTCAGGCCTCATACTAGGCCTCTAATACAAGGGCTTATGTTTCAGGGCCTCTTCCTACTACTGGAGGGAAAATTTCCTTTTTTCTCTTCTGGCTTAAATAGGGGCTGTGGCCCAATCAGGAGACTTGGAGCTCCCCCTGTCAGAGCATAGGGGCGTGGCTTGTACCCCAGTTGGACTTCATCAACCCTGGTCCCAGCTGCTCTCTGAAAGCTGCCAGGTGGAAGACTGGAGTACGACTCCCCACAGCACTCCCATGGCTACAGGTTTGAGACCTGCAAGGCCTGACAGGAGTACATGCATCCAAGTAACAGCCAGCCAAAATCTTCACTTGTGAAGACTGGCAGCATCGCAGCTTTGAGGTGATGGAACTGGATGATGTGTATTAACTGTTCATATTGGCTCTTTTCCTTTGTTCCCTTGAGGTAAAAACTAATTAGTAACTAAAACAAACAGTGATTCTGTGCTTGTGTGGGACTCAACATCTTTTAAGGCTCAGAAATCAGAGGGAGCGATGAATTTTACAAGGCTCAATCAAGGAGAGGATAGTAAAATAATGTAAAATATTACATTTAAAAATCTAGCATAGGAAAGGATTAATCATTCTTGCAAACGCTGCTCTCTCCTTTTACAGGGATATATATAAAAGCATATGAGGCATTCAGTAAGGTTATATGATTTTATGGATAAATAATGCACTATGACATTTTAAGAGATATTCAATTGTTTTAATGCCTCAGGAAATTGGGCATAAGTTTTCATTGATGCTAAAGCTAGGCACGTGCTAGTTTAGGGTCGGGAGCCTCAGTTACTCCTCTCAGCTGAGAACTCTGGCTAATCAGGAGATCATGGGGAGAACCTGAAAATTGCATCAGGCACATACAGCCCCAAGGTCTTAGCCTACTAAGCAGAATTAAATATCACTGTTACCACTCCCCTCCTCCCCCAGTGCCAGGCCCCCTGCAATTTAAAGGAATACAGCTACTCTGTGTTATTTATTCAGTTCATATTGCCAGTCAGCTTTCTCTATGATGCCGGTTTAATGGATGAAACTTACTGTGTCTCTAGCTTTTGTTTCACTTCTCTTTTCTTCTACCCCTTCCTGGCTTCACGTCTCTTTTCCTTTCCCCTCTTTCCTATACTTGATTATTTCTAGTGTTGTCTTTCAGTGTCTGTATTCTTTTTCATTTTCTCCTCTCAATACCCTTATCGCTCTTTCTCTCTCTCTCTTTTTCTTACATTTTATCTGCCACCTCTATATTTTCTGTATCTCCTTACTTCTCCCCACCAAAAAATCTCTCTCAATACCATGCTTCTTTTCAAATTTATCCCATCAATTTCTTCCTCTCTCTCTCTCTCCCACCCAACCCAAGTATATGAAATAACTGTTTGTACGTTTGACTTGCAAACCAAATGTGACACACCTCCCCTCTCCTCTCCAATAGAAGTCCCCACAGTGATCATTTTGACGTAAAAAGCTGCTGTGATCTGTAGATACCATATAAAGAGTGGCTATAATCAGTTCCATTTTATGAAAACTAGGCATGACTTGGCAAGCTGTTCACACGGCCAAACTTTTCATGCTCCAAACTAATTTCACTAAGTATTTTTCTGAACCCCCAAAACATGCAGTTTGGTTTGATACCTTTCCCAAAGGCAGGGGGGTTACATTGTTCCTAATCAGTTTCACACAGAAGAACAAGAAGGGGCTTGGAGACTGCAATTGGCATCAATGCATGTGAGAGAATGCCTGCCACACTTGCAATCTGACATTTAAGATTCTAAAAAATGCAGCTTACAAAATTCTCTAATTATATATTTTACAAAAATATTTGGCAGTATGTTGAAGGACCTTAATTCCGCTAAAATATGGAGGAGCAAACAAAAAATAATATAAAAAAACCTTTTGAAATGAGAGAGAATGCAGCCCCCCAAAAATTCTTATTTATTCAAAGTGATCAAGAACTCAGTAGTGGAAATGATTGGGGAATTTGAGTTTTGAGGGAATGTGATGGAACTGCCAATCTGGGGTCTCAAATGTGTGCAGAAAATGCATGACCAATTGTAAATTAACCAATGGGGGATGAATGAAGGAGATGGGACAACTTCAACTTATGTGTGCATTTACCCATTTTTGGCATGCAGCTTAGGCCCATATTTTGGAAAATGCACCCAAAACTATTTGAGAGTAGTTTGTCTTGCCCTCTATGTTCTAGGCATGATTTTTTTAAAAAATTTAAAGTTCACCCACTGGCATTCCCTGACCTGAGGGATATCTTTGCAGAATGGAAATGTATTGTCGGGAGCTGACAGAGAGATTTGAGGATGTTTGGATAGTTTCTGGACCTTTGACCTTGCCTCAGACAGGGGATGATGGAAAGAAAAGAGTTACCTATCAGGTAGGTACCTGTGCTGTCATACACTAAATTGAATGTCACTGTTAACAGTATCTTTACATAAAACAGAAACAAATAAAAGTAATTGTCTTGCCGTTTGGTTAAAACAAAGTTAAACTCCTTTGTAGTACTTGCAAAATGTTGGAATAGACATTAGCACTATTGTAGCTTGCCTATACTCTGAAATCGTGCTGCAGTGAATTCTGTTATAAAATCCTTCATTTTGTTCACCTAATAGAGGGCATTTAAATGCTTCTTTATAAAGCTGTATTAAAACTGTACTTAGTGCTTCTATAATGCAAGATAATGCTAGGTAGAGGGCCAGTGGGGTTGCTGATGTATATGTATCTATTTAATCATTTATGTATATATTCTTTAAAATTACACATCTCTGAACCATCACAACGCTAACACAGTGTGGGGTTTTCAAAGCCATGGAAGGGTTTTGGGTGCCCTGTTCTCATTAATTTTAACAGCAATTAGTTGGTCAAATCCTTTCGCCAGCATTTAAAATCTCAGCTCTAAAGCTTGATCTAAAAATCAGTGAAGTCAACTGACAGGCTCTAGTTGACTCCAGTAGGCTATGGATGCAGCCTAACACTGTAATCTTTGTCCTCCCTCCCTGTCACCCCTTATTTTTTATTACATCCATTGATGCGTAAAATGTTCATTGTGATTTTGGACAAGGTCTTCAGAAGTTATTGCATTACAAGCCAAGAGACCAAGAAATGCTATTGAGTTGATTGGTAGCCCCCCACCCCCACCTCTTTGCTTGAACAACTGCTCTTATTCTTAAAGGTAAGCATGTGTGTAAGTTCAGAGCAGGGACTATCTTTGACTGTACAGCACCTAGCACGATGGGGCCTTAATCCTGCCTAAAGTCTTCGGGTGCTAGCATAATGCAAATAAATAATAATAATTCATAATTTTCATCTTCAGAGATAAAGATTTACAACCTTTAATCATCGCAATACCCTTGTGAGGTAGGTAATTGCTGTCCTCATTTTACAAATGGAGAAACTGAGAGTGGTTAAGTGACCTGACCAAGGCCACATAGCAAGTCAGCAGCAAAGCTAGGATTAGAATGTTCTGGAGTCCAGGCTTGTGCATAGCCCACTAGAATTTGCTTCACTTTGATTATCATGATAGTTTAGTTTCAATTGTTTATCCTTTAAAAAAAGATTATTATCTTGGATTACAAAGAATTAACAATCAACTGGGATCCAGAGGATGGACCCTGAGACTATTTTGAAAATGACAATAATTTTCTAGCAAGCTGTAGAATTGTTCAGAATCTAGCAGTTGTTTCCACTATGTTGAATTTTAGTCAGCATTTTCTAAATTGGAGGAACAATGTCTCCTCACAGTACATAGAAAAGGAAGGGTATATTTAAAAAAAAACACTCATAACTCTGGGTATGAGTTTTGAAATGTTAATTTTAGCACTCCACAGGTAAAACTAAGACCAGTTTCTGTATCTTTCTGCCTTTATTAAAACTAACTTGATACCAACATACTATGATTGAATAATACAGTAGCACAGTGTGTCCGGGCGGCTTTGATTACGGTATCATTTTGTTCTAGTCTGGTGCCAAGACATCTTCATCATCCCTGGGTTTGATGACAACTCACGTCTTTCATGAATGTTGTATCAGTTTTGGTCTTAATGCAAGCTATGAAGTGAAGTTCGATTTTATATGAGTCTGAGATAGGAAATGGCAAAGTGATGGTCACATTTATAAACCCTCTTTAGTAAATTACCTTTTTCCAGAATGAGATACAGTGGATAGATTCCTTTGCAATTTAACTCTTTGTCATGAATTTCTGTATTATATTCCCAAACTAGCGTATATTTAGTTCGAGGGTGGGAGTAATTTAATTAGTTTTACTATTTGAATTATTTCAACTTAAAATCTTCAATTATGTATGTGCATGATTGTTTATTTTAGCTGGCATATTGGATGTGTTTGTGAATTTTAGAAAGACTCACTATTAAATTTCATGAAAATGAAAGGGGATAGAATGTAACAGAAAACAAGCTAAATTTCAACCTAATGTGGTTACAATGTGGTTATAGTTCTGCTGGTTCTCAAGGTTGTTTAAAGGAACATGTAGTCTTTTCAACTGGCAACCACTCAGCTGTGTATTTGGTTATTTGGAGTAGCATGAATGCTAGATGCTTATTGGCACCTGATTCTCTTTGAAATTTGAGAAGGGACTCAGACTCTTACTAGGAAGAACTTGCTATTTGCAAATGTGCTTTGTAGCATATGGACAAAGCCACTTGTGTTCAGGTGCTTTTAAAGGGTTCATTCCCTTACTGTAAATAAAATATACACTGAAAATATCTAAAATTCCCCAATTTTTGTCATTTTGCATATTGTTTGCAGTAGAGACTCTTCTGTTCTCACTAGGAGTTTGTCCCTCGGGGAGCAAGACTTTGGAGTGTAGAAATTTTTTATTCACCAGTAAAAACTAATTCTCTCTCCTAAAACAGGGGGTGTAATTTGCCAAATTACACATAAAAGTTCATTAAAAATAAATATCTGGAGTGAAATCTGGCCCCTGGGAAGTCAATGGGAGTTTTGCCATTGACTTCATAGGCCAGGATTTCACCCCTACAACCAGGAACCCAAAGAATTTGCTACTGGTGGGTACCCTTTAGTAACCTGTGTTGTGTTCAGACCAGTGACCTAGAAATGGAAGGTTCCATAATCCACAACAAGCCTCTAATCTCATTGTTTGTTTGATGCGGAAGACGTGGGAAAGTATCACTCTTTTGAAGTTGTTGTTTAAAGAGACACACTGTAGTGTAGACTCAAGCACTGAAATTACATACTAATGATCTAACAATCTAAATGCTATGGCTGAGCTACTCATACTTTTATGATCCTCCAGTGTTTTCTTTTGTGAAACAAAAGATGTGTAAGTACTAAAATGTGCATGTATGCATTAATCTATTTACTGGTCCACTCTTCAGTCTGTGTTTTCTTGTTCTTGGCTATTCAAATAGTGAAATATAGACCCACTGGTGACAAGGCTGGTGATTTTCTCATCATGGATATCCCCAAAACATTCTTTTTAGATCACTATAGAGCAGTGGTTCCCAAACTTGGTTCGCGGCTTGTTCAGGGTAAGCCCCTGGCGGGCCGCGAGATGCCTTGTTTACCTGACCGTCCGCAGGTATGTCGGCTCGCAGATCCCAGTGGCCGTGGTTTACTGTTCCCGGCTAATGGGAGCTGCAGGAAGCAGCGCGGGCCGGGCCATCACTTCCCGCAGCGCCCATTGGCCGGGAACGATGAACCGTGGCCACTGGGAGCTGTGAGCGGCCGTACCTGCTGACACTCCAGGTAAACAAAGCATCTCGCGGCCCGCCAGGGGCTTACCTAAACAAGCCGCGAACCAAGTTTGGGAACCCCTGCTCTAGAGGAAAGTCAGAGCAGCAGCCATGGCATTGTTCCCAGTTCCTGCTTGGACTGCTGTACCATTTGTTGTTTAATTCCAGAAAGGAAATTAACCTCAAACTCCTTATATGCCAATGTTCTATCTATTGGCTGAACTTGCTGTATCCCAAGAGAAATTCTGTCAGCTCATCTGCCTCCAGTGGAGGCTTTTATTGCAAAGGATAGATTGATGATCGTGCTTGGTATTTGAGAGATACATTTGCAGAATATATATATATAAAAAATGTAAAATAGAATGCCAACAGGAAGAATCTGTTCTGTGTCACTGGAGAGGCAGATGCAGGTTTTTCATCTTTGTCCAGAGAAAATCAAAATGACATTGTCTTGTTTTATATATTGCGGTTCTCCAGTGAATGTCAGTTTAGTGATTTTCCTCTCTTGGCAGATTGTTGGTTTTAAATATGACTTATACAGTAATTTTATTGCATCACACTCCTCTCTCCACCCTTTGCTCACAATGAAATCATACTAAATTATAACACATTTTTTCAGCAATTGTTGTCAAAAGAAAGCACAATTGAGATCTCTGAAATAAACAAGAAGACATTTTGCTTGATACTTTTTTTAACAAAATATTTCATAATTACTGGAAGTATTTGTCTTTTGTTTAATGTTTAAATATGTTGATTTAATGGAATTAATATATTTTCCTAACACGAGACAGAAATCAACAATATGAGATGGGGTGCACAGCTGTCATCCACACCAGCAACTGAGGAGTGGGTGATTAAAACCCTAACAGCATCTCTTCAAGTGTGTGATGGTGATGTTAAAGATGATGGAAGAACCTCTCAAAGGTTTTTATTAATCTCTTTTAATCTAGATATTACAAGGGGAAAGGACCTGCAACACAGAAGGAAGCAAACTTTGGTACCATTATTAGCACTCCAGATATGCTCAGTACTATAGAGACAAGTAGCAGACACAGTTCCTACCCCAAAAGGCGTCTGATCTAAGGGCCAGGATCTCAGCTGGTGTAAATGTGCATAGCTCCCTCAGCTGCTAAACTTCGACACAATATACAAATGAAAATAATTTAAACACTGGGGAGGTAAAAAGGAAGACAGAGGTTACAAGACAGGCTCATGTGGTTGCTTTCATTTAGCAGTTCACGCATCTGGAAGGCTTTCTGTTTTTTTGTTTTTGTTTTTTTTCACATCTTAAAGTTGTTATAGGGGAAATTGTAGTGACTGCTATATTTAGATTGCCTAACATCGAATGAGGCACAATTTCTGTGGAAAAAATAGTATGTGATCATTTATTAAAGACTGTATTATACGATATATGTGCAAGGAGGCTGAATTATGTGGAGCTGGTTCAGAAATTTTCCACAACACGTTTTTTCATTGGAAAATGATTCGTCAAAACCATGCTATAGTGTTAGTCCCTCTCTCTCTCTGTGACCCAAAGCTTATTTAATTATTTATACCAAGTGAAATCACTCCAACTGGAGAGATTGAGAACAAGACCAACTCTATATTCCCGTGGTTAGGGCACTCACCTGGGATGTGGGAGACCCAAGTTCCTACTCTGAATCAAGCTATTGGCTATTCCAAGGTGGGTTTCTCTCTCACTCAACCTTAACATTTTTTAGCATAGTCCTTCTGCATGTGATATATTTTCTGTATTACTGTTCACATCCCCAGGAAAAACAAATGCTGAATACGTTACAAGTGAAATAAAAAGAGCCCTTGGAACAGGACTGCATTCAAACTCCTCACTCCCTCATAATGCCATGTGACAGAGCCCTATCAACCAGGGAAACTCAGGCTATAGGAACAGAATTAATGCTCTAACAGGGCCAATAGCAACACGAATGCAAAAGGACAATGGGACTGGAATGGCGAGCATAAGCAATGTTCAGGACAATCAAGGCCAGGAACAAACGCACTAACAGCAAGGAGGATTCCAGAAAGCCTGTTTCTATAAGGAATCCTGGATCAAAATATGATAAAGCTCTACTGAGTTAATCCTGAGGTAATCTCAATAGGAATGATGTTATCTAAAGCAAGACATCTAATGGACCTGGTCAGCATTGTCCCTGAAGTTATTGGCAAATCAAGTGTCTTCTCTGAGGCACTGGACCAGAGGAGGCCACAGGCTGAATCTAGAGCAAGAGGGAGGATGTGTCTGAAGATTCAGGGGACGGAATTGCAGATGACCTGGAGATTTAACTGACCCCTTAATTTTGCTATTCCTGGACCTTGATGGCAGTGTAGACTTAAGTAGCAGGAGAGTTGACTCTGTTTCCAAGAGATACTGGATTAAGGATTTCCTGCTACCCCATAGTTGTTATATAGAGAGAGCTTCAAAACACACACAGAGAGGAAAGGGTTACTGTAGTGCAGAGGACATTTCTGTAGTTATTGTTTTAATGTATTTGACAATATTGCCTGATGCAGGGAAAGTGTGCAGGACTGGTTAATGTGTACTGGCAGCTAAGTCCTGATGGAATTTGATTTCTATTGACCATGTCCTGCAGAAATCTCAGGTAATTGCCAGCTCAGAACTGGAGCTCCCTGTAATGAAAGCCCAGTGCCTTTTGCTAATTTTGTTTACAGTGGTTTTGCATTTTCTCGTCACTAGATGGCACAGTGCAACTTTTCAGATATCATAATTGCTTTTCATGCAAACGTATTACTACCTTATTGGAGGAGACTTGCTTTCTCTTCTTGAATTCACGGGGCAACGGTAGCCCTTTTAATTGGGTTGGATGTAGAATAAAAATACAGTAAAGCTTGTGTTTAAAACTACAAGTACATATCCTTTTAAAAAGCTAGCAGAGGGTTTTGCTGTGTCCTGTATTGGGGCTGGTGTGGAGGTGCTTCGTGCCTGTGGAAGTCCTGAGAGGCATTGTTCCTGAAACAAATGCAAATGCCCTCAGAAATGCAGTGGGTGCAGTGTCTACTGGATGCTGCGGAGGAGAGGCAGGGCTACCCAGGACCGTCCCTTTTGTTTCCTGATTTGTGCTATTGTGCCCAGTCCTCACATTGGGCAGGTCCTGATGCACCTATGCAGGAGTTGGGTAATCTTGCTTCCACAGTACAAGAATGATTTTTTCCATTATATGTTGAGAAATTCATAAGCTGTTATTTGGGAAATGCAAGGTATATATTTTCTTTGTCCTTTTAGTTTAACTCCTGTCCCAGCCCCTCTCTGTCCTGTTTGAATCCATTCTAAAATTTGGAACGGTTTTAGCGTGAGCATTGGTAAGCTCTTGTGGCCTTGGGGAAAAGCTTATAGGACTTCAAAAAAAAGTTAAAAAAAAAAAAATTAATGGAGATATCCTATCCCCTAGAACTGGAAGGGACCTTGAAAGGTCATTGAGTCCAGCCCCCTGCCTTCGCTAGCAGGACCAAGTACTGATTTTGCCCCAGATCCCTAAGCGCCCCCCTTAAGGATTCCCCCCCCACCCCTTTGTTTAGCAGGCCAATCCCCAACCCACTGGCCCCCCCCCCCCCCCCCCCCTTTCTAAGCATAAAAAGAAGTTAAATTGGTCAGGTAAAACCTGACCCATCACTTATTTAAACAAAGCAGAGAGAGACGATGGGCCATGTGAGAACAAGGGGAAATGAGATGATGTAATTCCAGAGCCACTCTAGGGAAAACAGGTACACACTTTAAAACGAGCTGCAACCATAACAGGATATTTGGGCTAAGAGTGCTCTTTTGTGCTCATTGCGAACATACTGTGCTGCTGAGAACAGAGGCTTCCATTTACAGGGCTGTGGCCAAATAATGTGCTCAAGAAGAGGCAGACTCTGGTGTACACACCCAAATGATAGTGGAACATGGGAAAGACTTGACAGCGTTGTGAAAAGAGAAGACTAAGGCCTTGTCTACATTACTCACTTTTGTCGACAAAACAATGGAGGTGTACACACTGAAATGCTCCTCCCGCTGATATAACTCCCCTGCTATGCCGACATAAAACCACCTCAATGAGAGGCATAGGGCTTATGTCAGTGTAGTTAGGGCGAAGCAGAGTCTGTGTAGACACTGCATTCCTTACATCAACCATTGGCTGTCCTTCTTGTCAGTTTCATGCCTCCAGGAGTGCTCCAGTGGAGCTGTGAAATTGGCAAGAAAGTCGGCTCCAGAACTGTGCTGCTGCCCGGTCTCTACTCCAAGCCAGGCTGCCACCCAGGCTCTTGGCTTGGACTGCCGCCCAGGCTCCCCACTGGGAGCCCTGGTGTCCTAGCTCCCTGCTCCCCACTCCCCACTGGGAGCTCAGCAGCTGACTGGACTTTGGGTGTGGATCTCCCCACTGGATGCGAGAAGCCTTGGGTGGCTTCCCCGCTCCCAGCAGGGAGTGCGGAGGCAAGAAGCTACATGTGGCTGCCACCCCATTCCTGGCTGGGAGTGCAGGGGTGAGGAGCCCTGGGTGGCTTCCCCCACCCGGCTGGGAGTGGGGAAGCGAGAAGCCCCAGGGAACAGCTGAGCTCCTGGTAGGGACCTATGTGGAGCTGAGATCCCTGACTCTCAGTCCCCCACACTGCCTCTCTTCAGTCAGTGGACGCACTCCTGGTGAGGACACACACCACTGACAGAAGGAGAGTAATGTTGACATCAGCCACTGCAGTAATTAATGCGGTGGCTGTAAGTCAACCTAACATAGGTCGACTTATCTTTGTAGTGTAGACATAGCCCAAGCCAGTGTCATTTTAAAGAACCATAGTGGAGCTGCATATTCTTGTTGCTTTTCAGCTCATGTCATTTTGGACTTGTGGAGAGGTTCATAAATCACCATCCTCCCTAGACCTTGCAGCAGTAAAGCAATCTGTAATGGTTGAGAGAAATTTAAACTCAGTATTGAAATGCAATAAGTGCTTGCTGGGGTACCTGTATGTTGAAATACCTGTGTTCTGTAGAGTAGTTGGACATTAAAGGTTCAGCAGCATCCCAGTTCTCCTGAAATAAATAAAAGAAGTAAGTAATACAAACCCTCTGCATTGAGGTGAGAGCAAAATGGATAAACCTGTTTGAGTACTCTTAAGAAAGAAAGGGGCAGCTTATATCTTTGGGAGAGAATCCCTTTTCTTGCCTCCTGTTCTAACTCTGACTCAGGGCTGGCCTTACCATGAGACGAACTGACCGGCTGCCTCAGGTGCCAGAGTGCGGGGGTGGGCGCCACTAGGACCCAGAGTGTAGAAAATTGTGTCTGCTGCTGGTGCATATGTATTCTCTCTGCTCTAGATGCACAGATGGTGGAGTGCTGTGTTGGAGGAAGGAGGGCACAAGAGACATAACAGGCAGGCAGGAGAAAAGGTGAGAGGGAATAACAGAAAGCAGCAGGAGCTGCAGGGAGAGAGGAGGAGGAGCCTCTTATGTACCTCTCTAGCACCCCCAGGAGCCCGGACTGATTAACACCAGCTTCTCAGGGAGCTTCCTGTTTCCTGCTGCTTCCCTGAACCCACTTGAGGAGAACAGGCAGTCAACTGAAGTAGTAGGAACCAGTTAGGCCCTTAAGACGCTGATATCTTCCCTCACACATGCCCTGCTACCAGACTGCTTATTTGTCCCCTTCAATTGAGTGTTGAGAGCCACTATAGCTGGCGCAGAACAGCAGTCATGAGTGAAAGAAGAAAACACTCCTCTGGGGCAGCATTCAGAAAAAGAAAGAAAGCAAAGGAAGCTTTTCTATCTAAGCAGGAAGGCGCTCTTCTGAGATACATAGACACAAATGTTCACGGTGAGCCTTCCGGCCCCAGTGAGGATGTGAGTGGTGAGGAGATGCCTGATCTTCCAGTTAGTCAGAGTGCAGGTGACCTGGCAGCTACTGCAGCATCCATATCTCCATCTGAAATGGATGTAACCATGCACATTCCTGAAGAAAAGTGTAGATCAGAGTGTAGTGGAGGCACAAGAAACAGCTGCTGCTGAGTTTAGTTCCTTAAGTCTAGATGATCCAGGACCGTGGACCCACTTGAGCAGTAGCCTGAGGGACTTCCTTGTACTGCATGCGCCACAGCAAGTGAAAAACTTCATGTTTCCCAAAGACAATGAAAATAGAAGTTTCCATCCAACACATTACTGGCGTGAAATCCCCAATGGTGACAAAGTGGAGAGGCCATGGCTTATGTACTCAAAAACCCAGAATGCTGCATACTGTTTTTGTTGCAAACTCTTCCAGTCTAATATTCCAGCCACATTGGGTTCTACAGGAACAAAGGACTGGAAAAATCTGGCTAGAAATCTGGCATGCCATGAGAAGGCAGCAAATCACCAGAGAGCATTCTATAGGTGGAAAGAGCTTGAGATGAGACTAAAGTGAAAGGCCACCATAGGTGATCAGCATCAAGAGAAGATTGCATCAGAGTCTCTTTACTGGCAAAATGTTCTGAAGAGGCTCATTGCCGTTGTGAGAATGCTTGCTACCCAAAACCTAGCACTGTGTGGCACTTCAGATCAGCTGTATGTGCCAAACAATGGAAACTTCCTTAAAATTGTGGAGCTGATGGCTGAATTTGATGCTGTACTCCAGGAGCATCTAAGAAGAGTGGCCACCCAAGAAATGTGCACACACCACTACCTTGGAAAAACAATTCAAAATGAGATCATACAGATACTGGCAACAAAAGTCGAACAGAAGATTGTGGTAGATCTGAAGTCAGCAAGATATTACTCTGTTATTCTGGACTGCACACCTGACATCAGCCATATGGAACAAATGACTTTAATGGTGCATTTTATAACAACAACAGAACCTAGTGAAAATGTCTCTGAAATGGTGACTGTCAGAGAACATTTTCTAGCATTTATTGACATTGATGATACTACAGGAGCTGGTATGACAAATGTGCTTCTTAAAAAGCTGGAAGATACAGGAATTGCGATAACTGACATGAGAGGTCAGGGCTACGATAATGGTGCCACCTTGAGAGGAAAGAACAGAGGAGTGCAGACACGGATCTGAGAGTTAAACCCTCTAGCTTTTTTTGTCCCATGCAGTTCTCATTCATTGAACTTGGTGGTCAGTGATGCAGCATCAGCTTCTAGTGAGGCTGCTGAATTTTTAAATGTAATTCAAAGCATCTATGTATTTTTCTCTGCATCAACTCATCGATGGCAAATTTTTAAGCAACATCTGGGAACATCCTCTCTGACACTTAAACCACTGATTGCCACACGATGGGAAAGTTGAGTGGAGGCGATAAAGCCTATCAAACACCAAATTGGGAAGATAGATGATGCCATAGTTGCCATTATGGAGGATAATGCTATGACAGGAACTGTTCGTGGGAGAACAGTGGCAGAGGGAAATGGAATCACCAGAAACATACATAACTTCAAATTTCTGTGTGGCTTAGTGTTGTAGCATGACATACTGTTTGAAATAAATGTTGTTTGAAATAAAAGCAAGAGACTCCAAGGTGTTGACCTTGATATATCTGGAACAATGGAACAACTGGACAAAGCAAAGTCATACCTACAGTCTTACCGGTCAGATGAGGGATTTCAAAACGTTCTGAAGAGTGCACAGAAGTTGGCAGAGGAACTTCACACTGAAGCTATTTTCCCACCCATTTACGAATACAAGAGTCACCGAAGAAGACATTTTGGTTACGAGGCATGAGATAATCCTATAACAGACCCCAAACAACAATTCAAAGTTGAATTCTGTAACTGGGTGCTAGATTGTGCTGTACAGTCAGTTGAAGAATGTTTCATGCAGCTCAAGGAACACAGCAGTATATTTGGGATGTTGTATGATATTCCAAAACTCTTCACTATAGCTGAAGAAGACCTACACCAGCAATGCAGGGCACTAGAGACAGTATTGACACATGATGACATGCGCAATATTGATGCGAGTGATTTAGGTGATGAACTGAAAGCCTTTTCAAGATACATTTCAGCAGGATCAACTCCAAAGGCTGTTCTGGAATATATGTGCACAAATAAGATGACCACCCTCTTTCCAAATGCTTTTGTTGCTCTGCGCATACTTCTAACACTTCCTGTAACAGTTGCCAGTGGAGAACGCAGCTTCTCCAAGCTGAAGTTAATAAAAACACATCTACGCTCCACAATGACACAGAAGAGCCTGGTCGGCCTTGCAACCATCTCAATAGAGCATGAGCTGGCCCAGACTGTGGACCTTCAGGAAGGAGTTCAAATCTTTGCAACCAAGAAGGCACGGAAAGCACCACTTTGATTATTCAAACAGATAAAAATGCCAGTGTTTACTATGCAGACAAGAAAAGTTACATTTGCTGTTCAGGCATTTGAAAGTTAAGTGTTACTTAAAATTTTTGAACAAGGCATTTTAAGTTGTTAGGTCTCCTTTATTGGGGTAGGTAGCAGAGCAGTACCATGAGGGGAGTAGAACAGGAATAAGACAGAATTGAGACCTTTCAAAGTTTTGGCCCTAGCGAGGGGGGATGGGGGACCTCATTTGAGCTCCCTGCCTCAGGTGCCAAAATGTTGTGGGCTGGCCCTGCTCTGACCTGGTAAAATTTTAAGGCAGGATCCTACGCATTTGTTTGTCTCAGGGTGCAGATTTGTCATAGTAAGTGAGGGTGAAAGTCACCACGGTATCATTGTAACCATGTGACAAGTCATGGAAATCGCAGCAAAAACTGTGATTAAGTCGTGGACATGCTTTGTAGCAGTTAGCAGAATCAGGTCTCTTAAATATTTTTCTTAACCTCTTGGGTACTTCACTACTACACCTATTCAACTCCTCTTATGCGCCTCATAAAAGTACAGATTTCTTTTTGTTAACCCTATCAGTATCAGGTACCGAAGATAGATACATTTAACTTATTTATAGGTTTTCTATGGCCCTCTTCAGCCTAGTGTCTGAACATCTAAGAAATATGAATGAATTTAGCCTCACAAGACACCTGAATTATTACAAATGGGAAACCGAGGCACCAAATGGTTAAGTGACTTGGCCAAGATCACACCGAAAGCAGAACTCAGGAACAGCACCCAGGTCTACTAAGTCCCAATCCAGTGACTTGACCACAGGACCATCCTTCCTATCTAAATAGACAGGCCGATTCCCATTCTGCTCCTTTTTGTGAAGAAGTATGGGTACTGGTCTCCTGTGCTCTCCATTAAGTCTGTAGAACTGTTCACTTGCACATTCACTTGTTTTGTTTGTATGTGAAAATGCCCAAATGTCAAGAGTCACTGGCATTTTAAAAACCAGGATATTCATGACAGTCATGACAACTGTCCAGCCTTAGTTACCATACAAATGTAAGTTTTGCTCACTCATTTGTGGAATCCACATATGGTACTCCAACGATTGTAGCTGTTAGGACTTTCAAAGTCTTGTGAAAACAACAAACCTTTGTGTTGAAAACAGGTCTAATAATGCATCAGTGTGGGACAGTGCAATCTCAATCATACAACTAATCTTTTGCTGGTGAAATAGCAAGAATATTGAAAATCCAGGGCAAAAGTGAATGTGATAGGAAACTCCAAAGAGTGTCATGGGTCAGTGAACATTTTTATTAATCAGTATTGGTAGCAAAACTAATAGGAGCAACAAAGAGAAATGAGATGGGGAATTTGAGATTGCTATTTCCAATAATGAGGGAGATGTGAATATTGTTAAGGTTAAAAAAAGAGAATTTTAGTCGGATATATACAACATCATTTTTGGTCATGAGAGAGTTGATAAAAAAAATTGTGATTCACAAGCTTCTTGGATCAAATTTTATAGAAGCTGAGACCTGGAAGCATTCAAGGATGATGCAATCTCATGTGTTGTTCAGTTCTTTAATCTTAACAGGACCCCATAAGGTGTGGAAGCATGTGGGACAGAAGCAGAAACTGAAAACACTGCTGTGTTTCCTGATTTGTATTAGTTCTGAATTATTATTAGTCACAAATACCATAAAAGAGCTACTGCTGTTTTCCAGCCAGGACAGATCGCTGTTGCAAATGGTGATTGTTAAAAGATCATCCTCTGCCTGTGGATAGACTAGCATAAATCAAAGAAGACATGTACACATGGATAATCTTAAACTGTTTTCTGTTGAGTTACAATTGGGGAATATGCTATCTGACTCAGGGATGCAATTAGAGGAATGTGACAAGTTAAAATACTGTAGATCAGTGTGGCCTGGTCTACACTACAAACTTAGGTCGACAGAAGACACCTTAAGTTGACTGAATAATGTATGAGTCTACACTACGAGGTCCCTGCCACAGACCTAAGTCGCCTGTAAGTCGACTTGTGTACTCAACCTCCATGAGAAGTGTAGTGCTTGATTCGATCTTGATGGATCAACAGAGAGCTAGTGTAGACACAACATTGTATAATTCAACTTAATTGGCCTCCAGGAGGTGTCCCACAATGCTCTGCTGTGACCGCTCTGGAGATCGTTTTCAACTCCACTGCACAGCAGCCAGGTACACATGAAACAGCCCCTCCCCTGTAAAGCCCCGGGAACTTTTGGATTCCCATTTCCTGTTTGATGAGCATGGAGTGCTCTCCAGAACAGCTGATCATGGAAACTCAATGCCCCAAATGTGCTCCAGCCTGGAGTACACAGGAGGTGGTTGATCTTATTGCTGTGTGGGGAGAGGAGTCTGCAAAGAAATGCTGCAAAAGAAATGCTGACATCTGTGCAAAGATCGCACAGGGCATGAGGGAGAAGGGCTACACCAGGGACACGCAGCAGTGCAGCATGACAATAAAAGAACTTTGGCAAGCATACCAGAAGACAAGAGAGGCGAACAGTTCTGGTTCTGCCCTACAGACATGCCACTTTTACAATTAACTGCATGCGATTCTGAACAGCAACCCCACCACTACCCCCAAATGCAGCGTGGACACCTCCCAGGAGTCTGAGTATTGGGCCACTGCAGGAAACAATGAGGAGGACATTCTGGAAGAGGAGGAGATTGGGAGACAGGCGAGCGGTGGATCCATTCTCCCCAACAGCCAGGAGCTGTTTTTAACCCTGGGCCCAGCCAGTCACAGGACAGAGTGGTGGTCGAGTGTGATGCTGGGAAGGCACCTCTGGTGAGTATACATTTCCAATCGAAGTGTAGGGGTTACATGCTATTATATTTTATGTTTAATCTGAACAAAAAATGAGGTGCAGTGGGCATCTGCTTCCCGGTGGCCACTCCAGCTACACAGAGGGTGCTCCCCAGAAAAGCCTGTTTCCATGCACAGGGATGGCCCTGGAATCCTCCATGGAGATTTCTAGGAAACTTTGCAGAAGGTTTCTGGGAAAGGCTGGCTTATTTCTTCCACCGTGGTAGGACACTTTCCCCCACCTCTCCAGTGGTGTCATTGCTGGCATCATTGCGGTACACAGCATAGCAACACAAGGACCAGGCCTGTACCCAGGTGCTTGCAGCATCTGCTCCCTTGCCACCTCTGTTACCCTTAGGAGACTGATATCACATAGGGTCACCTAGGGGAAACGGGGGAAGTTCTCATTACAAGTGGTCATACTGCAAACAGTAGAGTATTTGATCCACCCCCCTCCCCCAGTGAATTCTGGGTCCCTCTTCCACGCTTTCCCTAATGTGCCATGGCTTTGGTTGGCATGGATTGGAGTGTTGTACCAGCAGTGTTAAGGGAAGGGGGGGGATACACCCCTCCCCTGCTGCCTGGAAAAAAGACAGCAATTTGGGTGTCTTAATGGTGGTCCCTGTTGCTGGGGAAGGGGGCATTGTCCAGCTGTGCTCCCATGTGGGTATGCCAAAAGTTGCAGCACAAGGCCTGTTGCCCATGCCGCAGGGCTATACTCACCATGGCTGGAACAGCAAACTGACTCATTGAATAGCTAGGAATTCTGATTATGTTCTGGCTTGCACTGAAGTGTAATAAGGGGAAGGGTTTTTTTAAATAGCAATCTTGCACTAGACTCAGGGTATGCGCTGACAATGGTTGCCTTGTGCTTTGCATGCTTTACAGAGGAAATCTTGTTCTTCAGCACATCCTCCACACCAGGAGAGAGGCTTTCAGAGATTAGAAGGCAGAAAAAGAGGACATGGGATGACATGCTCAGCGAGATAATGAATGTCTCCAGGACAGCTGAGAAGGAGCTTGGAGCCTGGAGGATTTCACTCTCTGAGAAACTGGACATGGATGTGGAGAGCATCCAAGGAGCATGAGTGTGCCATGCAGGAGGAGATGCTGAAGATTATGAAGGACCAGTCAGGCATGTTGAGGCATCTGATTTGAGCTTCAAGAAAAGCAGCTTGAAGCTAGACTTCCTCTGCAACCCCTGCAGAACTGCCTGCAAGAATCGCCCTGCTCCCCCAAACATTCAGGATGGTGAGGGAGAAAGCAGGAAGTTCAGTAATCCTTCCACTCAACCCTGTGGGAGGGTACAAGAAATGGAAGGCACCCATTCCAAGACCTTTGGTGGTCAAGAAGGCCGTGCTTTCAAAATCAAGCTAACTTTTTTTTTTTCTCCCATCCCAATTTTATAAGCCCGTTTGCCCAAGGTTAACTTATTTTTCTGTTATTTCAGTTCCTTTGTGTGTGTACAATACAAGTAAACATTTCAAGAAAGAAATGCTCTTTATTGATTCCAGTCATGGGGAATGGGGGTTACACGGAAACCCGTGTAATGGAGGCGATGGTTTGGGAAGGCACAATGCAGATAAGTGGCACGCATTACTGTGGCTCTTTACTGAAATGGGTTGGTTTCCCAGGATCACTATTGGCATTTCAATGTCATCAATGGTTATTTTGTGGTCCGGAAAGAAAGTCCCTGCTTGCAGCTTTCTGAACAGACCTGTTTTCTTAAAGATGCTCTCATGCACTTTTCCTGACCATCCCACATTGATGTTGGTGAAACACCCTCTGTGATCCACCAGCACTTGCAACATCATTGAAAAGTATCCCTTGTGGTTTATGTACTCTTTGGCCTGGTCTACACTATGAGTTTAATTCAAATTTAGCAGCGTTAATTCAAATTAACCCTGCACCCGTCCACACAACGAAGCCATTGATTTCGAAATAAAGGGCTCTTAAAATCGATTTCTGTACTCCTCCCCAACGAGCGGAGTAGTGCTGAAATCGATATTGTCATTTTGAATTAGGGTTAGTGTGGCTGCAATTCGATGGTATTGACCTCCGGGAGCTATCCCACAGTGCACCATTGTGACCACTCTGGACAGCAATCTGATCTCGGATGCACTGGCCAGGTAGACAGGAAAAGCCCCACGAACATTTGAATTTTATTTCCTGCTTGCCCAGCACAGGAGAGCACAGGTGACCACAGAGAGCTCATCAGCACAGGTAACCATGCAGGCCGATAATGGAAAAAGAACACCAGTGTGGACCGTACGGGAGGTACTGGATCTGTTCGCTATATGGAGAGAGGATTCAGTGCTAGCAGAACTTGGTTCGAAAAGACGAAATGCCAAAACTTTTGAAAAAATCTCCAAGGGCATGATGGAGAGAGGCCACAATAGGGACTCAGAGCAGTGCCACGTGAAAGTCAAGGAGCTCAGACAAGCCTATCAGAAAACAAAGGAGGCAAACGGTCGCTCCGGGTCAGAGCCACAGATATGCCGCTTCTACACTGAGCTGCATGCAATTCTGGGGGGGCCGCCACCACAACCCCACCTCTGACCGTGGATTCCGAGGTGGGGGTAATCTCATCAGCCACACCTGAGGATTCTGCGGACGGGGAGGAGGAGCTTGCGGAGAGCACACAGCACTCCGTTCTCCCCAACAGCCAGGATCTTTTTCTCAGCCTGACTGAAGTACCCTCCCAAGCCAGTACCCAAGACCATGACCCCATGGAAGGGACCTCAGGTGAGTTTACCTTTTAAAATATAAAACATGGTTTAAAAGCAAGCGTTTTTTAATGATTAATTTGCCCTGAGGACTTGGGATGCATTCGCAGCCAGTACAGCTACTGGAAAAGTCTGTTAACGTGTCTGAGGATGGAGCGGAAATCCTCCAGGGACATCTCCATGAAGCTCTCCTGGAGGTACTCCAAAAGCCTTTGCAGAAGGTTTCTGGGCAGTGCAGCCTTATTCCATCCTCCATGGTAGGACACTTGACCACGCCATGCTAGTAGCAAGTAATCTGGTATCATTGCATGACAAAGCCTGGCAGCGTACGGTCCCTGTGTTTGCTGGCATTCAAGCAACATCCGTTCTTTATCTCGCTGTGTAATCCTCAGGAGAGTGATATCGCTCATGGTAACCTGGTTGAAATACGGGAATTTAATTAAGGGGACAGAGGTGGCCGTTCCTACTGGGCTGTTTGCCTGTGGTTGAAAAGAAATCCTTCCCTGTAGTAAGCCAAGCTCAGGGGGGGATTGGTGCTGAGCTTTTCACGTGTGGCTAGCAGGGATCTTCCCTGATACCAGCCACGCGGTGGGGGGAGGGATAAAGCGATCATCCCAGAGAATTGGATGGGGGTGGGGGTAGTTTGTTTTCTGCTGCTGAAGGTTAACAGGAAAACCGCAGCACTTAACGGGCTTTGTTTGGTATGTGGGAAAGAAGGGTGCAGAAGCCGAAAGACAATGGCTTACCACGGCCGCATGCAAGCCGAATTCTGTTGCCCGGACCTGCGTCTGTGATCTCTAGCAGCAAAGCCACTCATTATTAAGAGGCAAAATGCGACCTTGCACAGAAATCACATGTATTATGTAATGTGAATAGTGTTGTTCACCGTGAAAGAGTATAAGCATTGTTCTGTAAAATGTATCTTTTTAAAAAATTCTCTCCTTTTTTCCCTCCCTCCAGCAGCTGCAAATTTTTCAAGCCTCCCTCCTCTGTCCTGAAGGCTATCTCAGATAAGGCATCGGAAAAAGAGGACGCGAGACGAGATGTTCGCGGAAATCATGGAATCCACCCGCAATGAAAGAGCTCATCTGAATGAGTGGAAGGACACGGTTTCAAAGTATAGGAAAGATGCCAGTGAATGTGAGGACAGGAGGGATGCTCGAGATGAGAGGTGGCAGCAGGAAGATCAGGAGGCAGGATGCAATGCTGGGGCTGTTGCGTGAGCAAACAGACATGCTCCGGTGTCTGATGGAGCTTCAGGAACGGCAGCAGGATCACAGACTGGCGCTACAGCCCCTGTATAACACCCCCCACACACACATGTTCCATAGTCTCCTCACCCAGACGTGTAAGAACGCGGGGTGGGGGGAGGAGGCTCCGTACACCCTCCCATTCCACCCCAGTGGATAGCCCAAGCAAAAGGCTGTCATTATTTTAACCTTTTTTTAGTGGCCTTTTCCTTCCCTCCAATCCTCCTCCCAAACCCCACCCAGGCTATCTTGTCAGTTCTCTCCCTCTTTTTATAATCAATTAATAAAGAATACATGATTTTTAAACGATAGTGACTTTATTTCCTTTGAAAGCAAGCTGTGATCGAAGGGGGAGGGTGGGTTGCCTACAGAGAATGAGTCAATAAAGGGGGCGGGTTTTCATCAAGGAGAAACAAACAGAACTTTCACACAGTAGCCTGGCCAGTCATGAAACTGGTTTTCAAAGCTTCTCTGATGCGCTGCACTTCCTGGTGTGCTCTTCTAATCGCCCTGGTGTCTGGCTACACGTAATCAGCAGCCAGGCGATTTGCCTCAGCCTCCCAACCCGCCATAATGGTCTCCCCCTTACTCTCACAGAGATTATGGAGCACACAGCAAGCAGCAATAACAATGGGGATATTGGTTTGGCTGAGGTCTGAGCGAGTCAGTAACGAGCGCCAGCGACCTTTTAAACGTCCAAATGCACATTCTACCACCATTCTGCACTTGCTCAGCCTGTAGTTGAACAGCTCCTGACTACTGTCCAGGCTGCCTGTGTATGGCTTCATGAGCCATGGCATTAAGGGGTAGGCTGGATCCCCAAGGATAACTATAGGCATTTCAACATCCCCAACGATTATTTTCTGGTCCGGGAAGTAAGTCCCTTGCTGCAGCCATTTAAACAGATTAGTGTTCCTGAAGACGCGAGCGTCATGAACCCTTCCCGGCCAGCCCATGTTGATGTTGGTGAAACATCCCCTGTGATCCACCAGTGCTTGCAGCACCGTTGGAAAGTAACCCTTACGGTTTATGTACTGGGTACCCTGGTGCTCCGGTGCCAAGATAGAGATATGGGTTCCATCTATCGCCCCACCACAATTAGGGAATCCTACTGCAGCAAAGCCATCCACTATGACCTGCACATTTCCCAGAGTCACTACCTTTCGTAGCAGCAGCTCAATGATTACTTTGGCTACTTGCATGACAGCAGCCCCCAGAGTAGATTTGCCCACTCCAAATTGATTCCCGACTGACGGTAGCTGTCTGGCATTGCAAGCTTCCACAGGGCTATCGCCACTCGCTTCTCAACTGTGAGGGCTGCTCTCACCCTGGTATTCTGGCGCTTCAGAGCAGGGGAAAGCAAGACACAAAGTTCCATGAAAGTGCCCTTATGCATGCAAAAGTTTTGCAGCCACTGGGAATCGTCACACACCTGCAACACTATGCGGTCCCACCAGTCTGTGCTTGTTTCCTGAGCCCAGAATCGGCATTCCACGGATGGAACCTGCCCCATCAACAATATGATCTCCAAAGCGCCGGGGCCCGCAGTTTGAGAGAATTCTGTGTCCGTGTCCATGTCCTCATCACTCTCGTCGCCACACTGCCGTCGCCGCCGCCTCCTTGCCTCGTTTTTCTGGTCCTGGTTCAGCATAAACTGCACGATAATGCGCGAGGTGTTTACAATGTTCATGACTGCTTTCTTGAGCTGAGTGGGCTCCATGCTTGCCGTGGTATGGCGTCTGCTGTGTTCACCCAGGAAAAAAGGCGTGAAACAGTTGTCTGCTGTTGCTTTCATGGAGGGAGGGATGAGGCTGTACCCAGAGCCACCTGCGACAATGTTTTTTGCCCCATCAGGCACTGGGATCTCAACCCAGAATTCCAATGGGCGGGGGAGACTGCGGGAACTATGGGATAGCTATGGGATAATTACCCACAGCGCAACGCTCCGGAAATCGACGCTAGCCCCGGTACATGGACGCACACCGCCGAATTAATGTGCTTAGTGTGGCCGCATACATTCGACTTTATACAATGTGTTTCCAAAATTCAAATTCTGTAAATTCGGATTAATCCCGTAGTGTAGACATACCCTTTGACAAGGTGGTCTGGTGCCAAGATAGGTATATATGTGCCATCTATTGCCCCACTGCAGTTAGAAAACCCCATCACCGCAAAACCATCAACTGTGTCCTGCACATTGCCCAGAGTCACTACCCTTCTTAGCAGAAGTTGATTAATGGCCCTGTACACTTGGATCACAGCAGCTCCCACGGTGGAATTACCAACTCTGAATTGATTCACCACAGACCAGTAACAGTCTGGCATTGCAAGTTTCCATAGAGCGATCGCTGCTCGCTTCTTCACTGTCAGAGCAGCTCTTATTTTAGTGTTGCTGCACTTCCGGGCTGCGGAAAGCTCTGCACAAAGTTCCTGGAAGGTGGCCTTCCACATTCGAACGTTCTGCAGCCACTGCTCATCATCCCATAGATGGATAACGATGCGGTCCCACCAGTCACTGCTTGTTTCCTGGGACCAGAAACGGCGCTTCACTGTGTTCAGTTGATGCGCGCCTGCCAGCAGCCCATGGGAATTGTTTTGTTCTATGCTTTGCAGCAGGGCTGCGTGCGTGACATTGCAATGTTCCGCACTGCGGCTCCTGTCTTGGCTCTGGAAATACTGAGGATAAGGTGCAAGGTGTTTATAATGCTCACAGCAAGAACGCACAGCTGAGCAGGGTCCGTGCTTCTCAGGCTATTGCGTATGCGCTGCTAAAACCTTTGAAAAAAGGTGCAAAAAAAACCATGGGTTGTTTGCCATTGATATCAGGGGAGGGAGGAAAGTGCATCATGGGAGACCAAAGCCATGTTGTCATTCCCCCCTCTTCCCCCCCCCCAACAATGCTTTGGTTCCATGAGGCTTTGCAAGCCCTTCCCAAAACCCCGTGTGGCTATTTGCACCATGGGATTGCTACCCACAGTGCACTGCTCTGTGCATCGATGCAAGCGCTGCTAGTGAGGACGTACTCCACTGAGACAATGAGCGTGGTGTGGGGACACATGATTGACTTAATGTGGAGGCTTGATGTCGACTTGACTTAACTTTGTAGTGTAGACATGCCCTGTGAGTCTGACTGTTGCTGCAGTTACACAAGACGCTCCGCAAGGTGGCACTAGAAAATGAACTGATCATGTACTCTTCTATTATTCCTGTTCAAACTTGGCTCTCTCTGCAGAACCATACTTTACCCCACTTGCTGACTATTCAGCTGTACGTATGTGTATTGGGCAACCTATAGAACCATACATCGTATTCTTTTACAGCCTCTTTCATATAAAGGCAAGTAATAGGTGTGTATGACAGGGCAGGTACTTGTGCAGAACGGGGTAATGATGGAGGTAGGTAAGAGTCTTCTTGTTGCTACGTTTTTCAACAGATCATTTGTATTCTACAATGCAATATACGTGCGCAGCATTTTACGAGTAACATTCACTGTTGGGTCACTTTTGCTGCCAGTAGGACCTGCAATACAAGAGTGTGTGGTCAGTATAGGCTTTATACTCCAGAAGACTTTTCTTATAAAGAAACATATTTGCAAGGATATGCATCCCCGCCGCCCAACTCTCCCTAAAAAAGGGTGTTTATAAACTGCTGGAAGGGGCTGGGATAGAAGCTTTACACCTGTTCTGGATAGCGTAAGAGGATTGTTTAGGACTGTGCTGAAACTTGTCATGGGAAAAAAATCATCGGAACAGTGTTTTATTCACGGTGGGTGAAATTCACCCTGACGCACAGGGCTAGCACAAAGCCTGTGCACCACTTCAGTTTCCCTGGAACCCACAAAGCCGTGCATAGGCCTCATGCTTGGTCACTTTCTGCAGAGGATTGAATTTCACCTAGAATGAGCAACACTGTTCATTTTACAATTCAATTTGAATCCATCAGATAAAGCACTGGGTTTGGGGGTAGTGGTAATTTTTAATATAGATTTTAAAATTACCTGCACATCAATCACTTTTGATTAAGCTCTTCATGCCTGGGAGCTGTCAGTCTGGCTTCACGGACTCTAAATGCTAAATGCAAAGTGATTTGAAGCTTAAGAGCTCCGACTCTCTAGGATCAAGACATCTATCCTCATTGAAAGGGAATTTAGTGTAAGGTATTTTGGGGATTGCTTTTCCTGGTGCTGTCTTCGTGACTTATATGCATAGGGCGGGTTTTATTTGGGAAAGGGTTGGGGGCAAAGGGGAGATTACTTGCAGTCTGCTGATAAGTTGTTACCTTTAGGAAACCGTCTAAAGAGGAGGGGAATGCTTGCTGTTATGACAATGTTGATAATGTAAACTAAAGAAAATTGAGATCACGATCTGTATGGAGAGATACGGAAAGAGCAGCAGTGAAGTTGTTGCCAAGTAACTGCACCAAAAATGAAAACGCTGTAGTTATGATTTCCATTTCCTTTCTCCTAAGGGCAGGGTGGTTTCTTTCTAACTCATTGGGCTTTAAGGGTATTAATTATTGCAACAGGATGTGAAGAACTATTTCAAACACTAAAGGAATCCACCACAGTGCTAGCAGAAACCTAAATGAGTTAAATATTGGAACAGACTGAACTGAACTCTGAATACTTCAGTAGCCATTGGCAAGGTTGGGTTTTAAAAATGCATTATCTTGTGCAAAAGTGCTCAATACTATCCCATTAAAATACATTGAGATGATGATTATTCTATAACTGAATTATACTGAATATTTGCCGAGCCAAAGTACATTTCAACCATTACCTCGACTTAAAAATGCTTGTAATTAATTGGATCAGTCACAGCAGTGAAATAGATAGACAGATAAAATATGACTCCAAAGAAAGCAGCCATGCCACAAAGATGTAAAGAAATGAAAACGTAATGCCAGTGTCTTTGTCTTTGCATATATTATAAACCAAGAACACAGTGTTTCACTTCTGGATTTTGTGCTTACCCACAGACATCTTCATAGTTCATGTTAAATAATCTACCTCATTTTCTTGTTTGCCATTTTAATTGTGTTTTTAAAATATAATGATATCAAAAGGGTTAAACAGAACTCAAATCTTCTAGACATAAGCCTCACTGTACTTTCTTGACTGGCTGTGTGTTCTGTCCACATGCCAGATAAACATCGTAGCAAATAAAAAAGGGTCCTAGTAAAATGCCCTCCTGAACATAATTTATTTGAATAGTTCATTTTCCTGGCAATGGGAACATTCAGTCCCTCATTGACTGTGTCTTCTGCCAGATGGATGTGTGGCACAGGAAGGGCTCTCTGCTGTAAGGGTAGCCCTCTGTGTATGGATGTGTGTGAGCATGTTACAGGCTTCAAATGAATTCAGAGCCCTGAGGTCACAGACAGCAGAAGCTCACCCCGGCGCTCTTTAAAACTCCCCACGTGTTTTTTGAAATGCATTTTCCTGATTGCTCACCTTAGTGAGCACACCTCCGAGTACACCTTTGCTGTTTGCGTTTGGCTGTCCAACCATGCTGGCTGTATGAACAGAGAGCTACTAGACATGCTTCTGCCTGGAGCAGGCAAAAAGTATTGGATCGCCTGGGCCTATGGCAGGGGTGGGCAAACTTTTTGGCCTGAGAGCCACATCGGGTTCCCAAACTGTATGGAGGGCCGAGTAGGGAAGGCTGTGCCCCCCCAAACAGCCAGGCCCCTGCCCCCATCCACCCCCTCCCATTTCCTGCCCCCTGACTGCCCCCCTCAGAACCCCGACCCATCCAACCCCCCCAGGACCCCACCCCCTATCTAACCCTCCCATCCAACCCCCCCCTGCTCCTTGTCCCCTGACCGCCCCCCCTGGGACTCCACCCCCTATCTAACCCTCCCATCCAACACCCCCTGCTCCCTGTCCCCTGACTTCTATCTGCACCTCCACCCCCTGTCAGGCCCCCCGGGGCTCCCACGCCTATCCAACCGCTCCCTGTCCCCTGACTGCCCCCCGGGACTCCCTGCCCATTATCCAACCCCCCTGCTCCCCACCCCCTTGCCATGCCGCTCAGAGCCTGGCTGGAGCCAGCCACGCCGCTGCACTGCCCAGCAGGAGCTTGCAGCCCTGCTGCCCAGAGCACTGGCGGCACGGGGAGCTGAGGTTGCTGGGGAGGGGGGACAGCAGGGAAGGGGCTGGGGACTAGCCTCCCCAGCCAGGAGCTCAAGGGCCAGGCAGGATGGTCCCGTGGGCAAGATGTGGCCTGTGGGCCGTAGTTTGCCCACCTCTGGCCTATGGGGAGAAGAGGTTGTGCAAGCACACCTAAGGAACAGCTGTAGAAACATCGACATCTATGAGCAGATCGTATGGAGAATGTTGGCGAAGAGGCATGACAGAGATCAGCAGCAGTGCTGCATGAAAGCAAAGAAACTAGGCCAGGCATACCAGATAGTTCTGGGGAGTGGAAATCTAAGTCCTGATTTGATCCTTTCTCCTTTTGCTTTGCTGGCTTGTGTTACATTAATTGAATTGTATTGTTGTATAAACAGTACTTACTAATGCTGTATCCTAGATTTTTGATGTTTCATATACAGTATATGAGATCCTCACTTTAAAAATAATCCACTCAGCATGGCTGATGGTAAAAAGGCAATAATCTGCACAGTTGGGAATACAGATCATCTGCTTCTGTACATGTTTGTTGCCTCTGCATTCCTACAGCAAGTTAGAATCCTCTTTGTTTTTAAGTTTAATGGAAAATCAGTTGTACAGGGGTTGCATTAGGATGTTCGGATGAGAGGGACCAATACAATGTTCTGGAAAAAATCTTCAACCAACCAAACGTCCGTGTAGCTCCTCCAGGGTGTTCTCTGCCATGTTTCTGTGTCTCTGCTTACCAATGAGGATAGGGGCTGTGTTGAGAGTTACAAAGCAATTGATACATAGGGAGCATATTGTAGTCCAGTATAGCTTTCCTGATCTCCTTGATGCTTAGTTATGCATTATGTGCTGATAGTGGCTCGTTTCCAGATGTAGTAGGATTAGGCCTAAATCCGGTTCAGATGTGTATCTCTAATGTAACTGTTTTGTTGCTAGGTAATCGGCAAGGGCGATGTGGCTGTGCCATCACATCTCTACAAGGTGATTCTCGCCAGGCGAAGCAGAATGTCCTCAGAGCCCCTGGTGCTGGGGGCCTTTGTGGTGCCCAACGATCCCATCGGCTTCAGTCACCAGCTACCTGAATTTCAAGTGCATATTGAAGACCTGGAGAAAATGTCAGGATTGGTTTTCTTCCCACAAGTGGACAAAACCAAAGATGTTAAAAATATCTGTGATGTAGACACCTGTAAACTGATGGGGTTTGATGAGTTTACGTTATACATCACCACCCGGAAAGTTCACAGTGCCAGAACACTGCACAGGCTGGAAAAGGTCATGTCAGAGTTAAGGGAGATGGGAATTGAGCCTGACGAATATCTAGTGAAGCTTTACAAGAAGAAGGAGGAAGAACTAGTGCAGCAAAAGCAAATGGAAGCTAGAGAAGGGAGAGCTGGTTGAGTATGCAGTTCAGAAAATATATTTGGAATGTTATACTCTCAGAAAGGAGGCACGTGCGCACACTCAATATAGATTTCATGATCTGGCCATTTTTAAAAAAAAATGTGGAAACAATTAGAAGTTTGTGTGCAGGGTAATGTTAATTCTCTTGTAACATGATGTATGTATGATTTGCTACAGTACTGTGTGGGAAATGAAAATGACCCTTTCCTGGCATGACTGGATTATGGGGCCTCTGAAAAAGGCTTTGTACTATTTTCTAAACCAGACGTCAGAATTGGGGTTTGTATGGAATCCCTTCTAGGAATATTATAAAAATAGACAGTGGACACCTTGGGAGTATAACAGGAATCTGTCTAAATGTAACTGACCCTACACATGTATTTTAATACAAAGCTGTAGAATAAATGGTGTTACTGTGAGAAGGGTTTTTTTTGTTTTGTTTTTTTTTAATGAAAGAAATGCTGACGTGAGATTTTTTTAAAAATCCTGTAACATTTATAAACCACTGTCTAGTCAGTGGCAAATCTCTCATTGACTTCAGTGAGGCCAGAATTTCTCCCATTCATTTTATTAAGTATAACGAAATGCATAGTACCTCCCACCACAACAAGCTACCTCACCTCTCCAGGTCCAAGAGGCAGCAGAATGCATGGCCTGGAATCCCCTTAGGGGCCTTGGCACACACACAGCCCAGCAGGATATTGGAGACGCAGTGTATCCCCATGATTCCATTGGCAAGGGGACGGGCTAGACAGACTTACCTGAGCTGCAGTCATCAGGGTTCAGGATGGGGTCTTACCATCAGACCATAGCCGTAGAAAGGGCAGAAGCCTCACAGCTGTGTGTAAAGGAAGGTACTTTGTGGAGGAAGCAGTTTGCTCCACCCACCAGGATAGGCCACTCTCTCATTTTTGTTTCAGTATAAATAAATCTGCACTTACCCTATCTAATGGGTAATAGGGAAGCACATACTAGTAGAGGGAGGGGTCTGCTGTTTTTGTGGATCCAGGCTCCTATTAGTTATTATCCACCCCTACCTGGCAGGTGAGTGTAGTGGAAGTAGGAATTCAGGGACCGAGTGTGGTTTAATTTAATTCCTAACCAGGAGGCCTATAAAATCCATAAACAGTCCCCTCTGGTCTAGTAAAGTCATATGCTGTGTCAGCCTCATGAGCAGCAGGGATCCCCCTCAGCTTCTAGAGCTGCCATACCACCGAAAACCACCCTGTGCAGAGAACCCTGTAAATTGTGACTCTGCTGCCAGTAGAAAATCATACCAGCAACAGTAGCATAGGTATAGCACATACTTTCTTATGGGAGCAAGCTGCACAGAGCATCCGCTCAATTTCAGCGCTTACTCCAGGTCTTACATACCCCCTTGGATTCCTGCAGGGCCCACTTAGCATGATTTTCATGTCAAAGGGCTCCCCATGTGGAATCTACTCCTAGGATTTTCAACTCCATCTGAGTGCAGTCGCTGCTCCGGGATTCCCCTCTGAAGCATGCAGAACAGGGGACTATAAGGCCCAGGGTAAATAGCTGGTTCTGGCCTAGCAAAAACACATCCCTATCTGGTACAAACCACAGAATACAATCATAGGCATTTACTTGGCTTGTTTCACAAACTGAGGTAATAACTTTGGCCACTGTAACAAAGCTTATTTATAGCCCCTCACTGTCATGGGGATTTCCAAGTGAAACAGAAAATACAGCACAAATAATGACATCTCTTGGCTTGTTTATTTCTAAGCATAAATAACTACCTGATATGCTCTGAGCCATGTACAGCAGAGTTAGTGGCTATCAGTAGTTGTGTCAAAATTCCTCATGATCAGACTGTTAAATGCTAATGCCTTCACTAGAGTTTCTGTACAATACATATTCATTTTCCACCCTTAGCCATCATCCGGGTCTGCCAAAATGCCCAGTTTTCATAGGAGAGGTTATAAAACGGCTAATCGTGATAGAAACCAGTGGTGAAAAGTGCTAGCGTTGGTTTGCTTTGGGTGTCCTAGTGTTTTGGCCTCTAAGGCTAAAGTAAGAGAGTTGTAGGGTGGGGACATTTAGATTCTATACCATTTGCAATCTGATACAATCATTTCCTGATCTTTTCTTGACCTGCTGCTCTCCTGCGTTCTCTTAGAGCTTGATTCAGAGCGTGCGAGTTGGTATACAATGTGTTTTCATTTGCTAATATGCAGAGACTAATAAAAGGAGAAACTGTTGTTCTCAAAAAGCAACAGAGGGTCCTGTGGCACCTTCGAGACTAACAGAAGTACTGGGAGCATAAGCTTTCGTGGGTCAGAACCTCACTTCTTCAGATGCAAGTGTCTGTATTTGTGCAAGTTTCTTCATGAGGTTGATAGATTTCCATTCCATACGGCTAAATGCAGTGCCTTGCATGGTGTCAAGTATCAGAGGGGTAGCCGTGTTAGTCTGAATCTGTAAAAAGCAACAGAGGGTCCTGTGGCACCTTTGAGACTAACAGAAGTACTGGGAGCATAAGCTTTCGTGGGTAAGAACCTCACTTCTTCAGATGCAAGCGTACTGTTGTTCTCAAGTGGTCCTCTCAGCGGTGTACCTTCTCCTTTTGGATTCAGTGCTACTTACTGGCATGAACCGCAATCCACCATCATTTCATTTTCATTTGTGTTCATTTTGTCAGGGGTATGAAATGTAAATGCAGTTCTGATATTTCGCCTTTAGGGGGCAGTTGAACTCTATAATAGATATTTGGCTACTGACAGTTCCAGCTGCATATAAACTTTAAGGGGCTGAATGTTTTATGGAGGATACAACTGAAATAGCTGTAAATAACAAAGACACTTGGGCTTTGTTTCCCCCATGCTAACAACTGCCTTTCCTGCTTGTAATGCTACTACAACCCCTTTTTAAAGAATTATGATTTCATTTATTACACTAGACAGCTGTGCACAGTGCAAACCCGTGACCTTCCCAGATGAAAAGGGTTGTGGAAATAACATACCTGTACTAGATTTACCAGTGGTGTTGATGTCTTCATTTTGTATGTCTGGCTCTAAGCCAAGTCCAGATTCTGTTCTTTATGAGTGTCATTGCAGATGAGGATGTTAACACTTTCTATACTATGTGAATACTTTGTAATCCTGTTCATTTGTACCTGTCCGTGCAATGTACTGGGGGATATTTTTAAAGCGGCTTTTTATTTTTCTAGGCGTTAGCTGACTGTGGTGTTAGTCCATATCCCAGCTGTGATTTGTATTACAGTAGTGACAAGAGGCCCCCAATTGAGATCAGTCCCACTGAGCTAGGTGCTGTACAAATACATGGTAAGGGACAGTCCCTGGCCTGAGTTTACACTCGAACAGATAAGGCAGACAAAAGCTAGGAGAGGAACTAAAAGCACAGAAAAGTGAAGTGCCTTGCCCCATTTAAGCCTGTGTATTTAAAAAACCAGAAGTGTCGGTTCTGTCTGTCCATCTGCCCCAGTGTTTGTTGCCTGGCAGTGGAGCCGTATAGGAATTATATATAAACCCCAAAGTGCTCTGCGGGTGACCTGACTCAGTGGGGAAGTGAGGAGCAATTTTGCTGTTATTTTTGAATGGGCTTCTCCTGCAGTCACACAGCCACGCAGATCAGTAATCAGCAGGGATGTAGGAAATGTTCATTTCTGTGCTTCAGGTCTATCCAATCAGCCCCACCTACACCGTTCTGGGGGAGCCAGGTCTCGTATGTTCGCTAATGGCCTGTGCAATTAATGGACTATCCGCTGTTGCCATAAGTCAGATTCAAACACTGAACAGTGGCTCAGAGTACGTACCTAAAAATATCTGAAGTGTGTATTTTGATGCTCTGGGTTAAGTATGTAGCGTTGGTGTTCATTATATGTAAGTAAAACCCTGCTCTCCCATGTAGTGAAATAGGGCAACAGCTCAAGCACACGTTCCATTATGCCCTTCATGCCGCCTTGTCAGGGCGCTTTCCCACCCACCGAGTGTAAAATTAAGCAGCTATGGCCACATAATAGTCCCAAAATAATCACTGCAAAAAGCTGAATGTAACGACTTTGTACATGCTAGTTGGAGAGGCACAACGGTTGGCATTCCCACGTTCACTGACCATGCCTTCCACAGGCAAGGAGCAAAGCAGCAAAAGGATCTTGAATGATGTGTCTAATGTTATTTAAGAAACAGGACATGGATTGTTACCCAAACATAGAGAGGAACTATTGTGCAAATCATTTCCAAAGCAGGAGGGAGTAAAGGCCAGTACAAATTCCTGTTAATGCCTCTCTCAGCAAGTTGTAATGTGCAGCAAACTTGGGCTTGATTGTAGCTAGAGAGTTGGGAGAAAGTCAAACAAGCCAGTCAACCTGCCAGAGCACTTTGTCTTGCCCTGGGCCCCCCCACAGTACTGCTAACAGTCTTGAATCCTGACTCACTGTGTGCAGATGCATCCATCTGGAGTAAAATACCTTATGGAATCTGACCAGCACCTGCCAGCCTGCCTCCGTCTTCCACTCAGCTAGCCAGGTCGAATGAGGCCACAGCCTGCAGCTCAGACACATCAAGCCATCCCAAAACACAAACAGGTAGCGAGAATTGCGGAGATGGGCAGCAGAAGACTTCCCTGCTTCCCAGGAGCAGTGGGAGGCTCAATTCATTAGGCCAGATCATAAGCTGGTATGAAGTAGCATAACTCCACTGAAGCTCCCATTTATGGGAGCAGCTATTCAGCTGAGGCACTGGCCCAAACTCTAAGGTGCTTTGGGTCCAATGCTCTGTACTGATCATAGTTTAAACAAACTAGGGAAATGGAGTTAGATCAGATTAAATTCAAAGACGGGCTCCAACTGTAGGGCTCAGAGCCTCAAAAATGTTTTCAGTGTTCTGTGGCCTAATTCTACTTCCACCTACATCATCAGACTACGAGGCGGTGTGGTGCCGTGGCAGGAGACTTGAGCTCTGCCCGCGACTTGTTGTGTGTGACCCTGAGCAAATCACTTCACTGCTCACAATATAAAAATAAATAAATAACTAAAAAGAAAAAGAGACTTTCCTTCCTTCCTTTGAGAAGCAGTTAGAGATCTCTGGCTAGCATGTGCTATAGAAGAGTTAGACATGATCATACCATAAAATGGCTGCAAATCCATTTCCTGATTTACACCAGTAAAATTAAAGGGTAATGAAATGCAACCCAAGCTGAAACTGAACAAGCTGGCTATATAAATAGGTTTAAACTTGATTTTGATTATACCAGAAAATTGCAAAATGCAAACCAAGCTAAAAACATGAAATGTGAAGTAGTGAAAGCTAGGCAAAAATCTGACCTAGCCCATGGCAGTGCTAGAGTACAGGCAGCCGAACTGTGTCCCTCAGCCATCAGCTGTTCTCTTAGGCTAAAATGTGACCTACTTCAGAGCCAGCTGAAGGACCTTCTGCAACACTTAGCGCTCTCTCAGGGGGCCTATGGCAGTCAGTGGGCAGAGTAGTCAGGCAGGTGGGAGGTGCCATTGGAGGGTCCTCTGCACCTGCCCCAAATGTCAGCATGAAGGGACAGGTTATGGATGGGCAGGGACCATAAAAAATGCCTTATGGATCAGAGCATTGGCCCATGTAGTCCAGTATCTTGTCTCCATGTAGAAGATTGAGGACTCAGGGCATTGATGTTGTTCCCTGGCTCATCTCCTTGCTTACGATCTGTGGGCATGTCATTTCACGCGTTGAGGAAAGCTTAACCTGTCCAGTTCCGAGCAAAGCACATTTGTCAGTAACATACTTGTGTTGGTGAGGACACAACTTTATACCTGACTCAAGGTATAAAGTTCAGAGGCCAGCTCCTCAGCTGGCGTAGAATACCCTCTTAACCTGGGTTACATCCCCCTGCAGGGGCTGGGCCACCTAGAGGCGTGAATCTGCTACAGCGTAGGGCTAACACAGCTAGGTTTCTAGTTCAGTCAGCAAAGCAACATACTTTAAGATCCACAGCTCCCAGGTTTAATCTCTGCTCATGACCCACACGTGGGCTTTGCGTTATAGGTGGAGCTCCCTGATATGGGAATCCGTGACTTCCAAAGACCTCCGTGACTTCAGCCTGCGGCAGCTGGGAGCTGCAGGATACCAGCAGTGGGGGCCCCCTGAGTTCTGAGCTACTGAGGGAAGGGGGGACCCCTCAGCTCCTGGACGCCACGGGTCAGAGGGACACTGCAGCTCCCCGCCGCCATGGCTGGCAGGAGGTACCCCGTAGCTCCCAACCCCCACGGGCAGTAGGGGGTTCCAAGCCACTGCAAGGGGGGTGCCACGGATGACAACACCCCACAGCTCCTAGCTAGGCCCCCTGCAGCTCCCCGCCACCTTGGGCAGTGGGAGACCCTGCAGCTCTGAGCTGCAGGTGGACAGGGACCCTGGACCTCCAAGCCCCCACAGGCACTGGGGGCTCCCAGAGCTCCCAGCTGGCCCCAGCAGCTGCCCAGCAGCTCCCCATTTTGTCATGGATATTTTTAGTAAAAGTCTGGGACAGGTCACAGCTTCTATGAATTCTTCTTTATTGCCCGTGACCTGTCCCTGACTTTTACTAAAGGTATCCGTGACAAAACCTTAGCCTGAGCGATGTGCTTACCCTGGCTCCAAGCAGTTATCAAACCTGTTGGGACCAGCAGCTTTGCTTGTCTATACTTGCAGGCTGCATGGGTGCAGCGGCATGGTGGCTGGCCACAAGCGCTGGAATCAGGGCTGATTCCCAACATACCCAAAAGATAACGTTTCCAAAAGCATCTAATTGACTTAGGAGCCTGAGGCCTGGTTTACACCTAAAACTTAAGTTACATCGCTCGGGGTTATGCGTGACAAGTTCATGCCCCATAGAGACGTAGTTAAACTGACCTAAGCCCCGGTTTACACACCGCTTGGTCGATGGAAGAATTCTTCTGTCGACCTAGCTACTGCCTCTCGAGGAGGTGGATTTACTATAGCAAGGGAAAAACCCCTTCCATCGCTGTAGGAAGCATCTACACTATGAAGCTAGAGCTGTACCACTTGTAGTGTAGACATAGCCTATGTTCCATTGTCCAAAGGGACTTAGGCCCAGATCCACAAGGTATTTCAGCCTGTAGTTCACATTGAAATCAATGGAAATCAGGCACCTAAATACCTTTGGGGATCTGGGCCTTAGGAGCCTCTCTTCCATCGCCTTTCAAATTGCCAAAGTCACTTCTGAATATGGGACTTGGGGCTCTTTTGAAAATGTTTTCCACGGCATTTTTGAAAATTAGGCACTTTTGAAAATGTTCTCCACGGTCTAATATAGCCAAGTCACAAGCGCCGAGTGTCCATGGGGCACAGCCTAGTAATAGTAAATGGCTAGGTGTCAGGAGGTTCTTCAAGTCATAATAGTCATTAATAAAAACAGACTTTGGGCCGGATTCCGCTGCCACTTCAGTCTGTAGTAAAACTTCAACACGAGCAGGACTGGGCCACTAGGATCAATTTTTTGCACTGGAGGTAACACACACAGTTCAGACTAATGTGCTAAAAGTAGCAGGGTGTTGGCAGCTCCCATTGCATGGCCCTTCATCTCTCAGAACGTGGCCCTCTTTATTACAACATGCATATTTTAAAAGAAGCACCACTCCCTACTATATTATATCTAAGCCTACTCTACTCCTGCTCCAAAGGAAACCGCAGCTACCAAGTGAACACATTGCTCTTACTAATAGCAAGCTAATCAATTTGAGTTACTGTATACATTAGTAATGCCCACGTAATTCTAGTGCAAATTAGGTTTGGGTAGAATGTGAAGCCCATGATATCCTGTCTTCCTGAAGCAGAACTTGGATTTACAGCTCCCTTGGGAATGCCACACTAGAACCCCTCCTCCCTCCCTCCTTCCTAAATCCTTCCTTGATTGGATACAGCCTGGTCCTCTGATTAAAATTGTGCGGTGGTTCAGAAAATGATTTCCAGCCAGCGCCTCTCAGTGAATTACTTTTTTTAGACAACACATTTTTACCTCAAATACAGCTGGACGTTATGAAATCTTAAACGGAAATCTAACGCAGGCTAAACATCGGCCTGACAGTGGGAAGAAGAGGGCAGGGCAGGGCAACGTCGCGTCATCAGCAGGATGAGAAGACGCTGCAGGATGGTCGCAAACGTCCTGAAGCACATTACCTGTTTGCACTGAGGGACACAAAGGCCATGGCGATCAGAGAGCATTACTTTTACACAGGATGCAACAGAAAGACCTCCACATGCATGCTGATGCACTCATGTAACTCCCCCTCAGGCAGACAGCAGACAGTGCACCCTTTGACTCCAGTGGGAGTTCTGTCAGAGACCGAGATGTGGAGGGTCAGGCCTAGTGGTTGGTGCAGTGGCAGCCGTGCCAGGAACCAAAACCAGGAGTAGGAGCTGGAGTCAGGAGTCAAGGGCAAGGTTGCAACAAGCCAAGAATAGGGCTGGGAGCTAAGCTGGTGGAAGAGCAATGCTGGAGCAGGACTGGGAACAAGGCTGAAGTCCAAGCAGGGCTGGAGCAGGACAAGGCCTATGGAGTCTGTCATCACTATCAGACAGGGGAGAGTTCTGAGCCTTGAAGTGCCACTGGGCAGACCGAGCTGCTGTTTCTCCTGTGGGACTTACATACCTGCGCTGAGAGGCACCACACCAGCTCCTGGCTTGTGGATTGGCTGGAGCCTGGCACAGGAATGACTCATCACCGCATATTGGCTTAATCAGGCTCTAGTTCAGGGATGACTCATCACCTTACATCAAACCTGAGATGCTTCCCCAGTGTCCTCGGGCCTGGCTGGTGGGGGTGAGATCAATGACATTCCTGAAGGAGGTCAGGTGCATGTATATTACTGGCCAGTTCTCATGATTGGTTTGGTAGGCCATGCCCTTCCCTGTCCACAAGGTACAAGAGTTGTCCTCAGAGAAGCTTAGTATCCAGGTTCTTGTGCCACCCCGCAGACAGGGCTGGGAAGAAGGTGGGAGCTGTGACTGTGTGAATTTACTGGCCAATCTTTTGTGGAAGTTAGAACAGTGAGCAACAGTTGCAGCGCAGCTCCATTAGTGTTTTGTGGTCTTATGAAGGGAGGATTGCTTTGCATAACCACTGAGCTCCCCTGTACAAAGCCTTATGAAGGCTTTGCCCAAGGGTCAGGATTTGGCTTGTGCTGAATTGCAACTTACTTTGGGTAGCACCCAAATGCCCTAATCAGGATTGAGTCCCGTGGTGTTAGGTACTTTACAACACCAGAAAACACAGTCTCTGCCCCAAAGAAATTAACTTTTTGACACAGCTAGGCAATTAGGCACATTTAGCTTTTTGTAGATTATCTTCCCCAACCAACCTTTCCAATGGGATCTGCATTATTGGCACTTGGATACGTCTCCATTCCAGTATGGCCCAGAACGTCCATTGCCCCCACCTGGATATTCGCTGGATTCTGTTCTCATAAAACTGGTTGGCCAGCCCCCAGTTTAACTGGTAGCCTTCTGTATCTTGGCATGTGGATTGGATCTTAAATCAGTTGCTCCAGGTGAAGAAGAAAACAGCAAGAAAGTTGGAGTGACTTTGTTAACATAGTCACTAACTTTTTGGTTAGAGAGATAGAATCATTGACTGTACAAATTAGTCTCTTCCATGTGTGTTTGATAGATTTCAGAAGGGCCTATTTATTATTTTTCATTTGTATTACAGTAGTGTCTAGTAGTCCCACTAGCAGACCATGACAGGTATGGTAGGTACTGTACAAACCCATCATCTAGACTGACCTCCTGCATAACAGAGGCCACTGAATTTCACCCACCATTCCTGCAGCAAGCCCAACAACTTGTGGTCGAAATACTGTATATGTTCTGGGAAGGTATCCAATCTGGATTTAACGACTCCAAGTGATGGCGAACCCACCACATCCCTTGCTAATTTGTCCCATTAAAGGATAATGTGGCCGATATAAGAAGGATGGGAAGAAGTATAGAGAATGCACCTGATCCTCTGAGTTAGGGTAGGTATGCATTTTGTTAAAGGTTAGTTCAGTGTTTTTTAAACAGTTCACTCCATTTGTTCCATCCACCAGCCTTGCGAATTTAAACCAGTGGTGACAGTTCAGTCCTGCACCAAGATCTGCACAGCACAGGAGAGGGAGTGTGTCAGTCACTCAGTCCCAGGGGCTGTCAGGGTCCTGGCTTCCTGCTTCTGTGGGTTGATCTACACCACTCCTGGCCCCGTCTAAGTTAAAGCTGCCAGGTAAGAACCAGTGGAGCACAGCTGTGCTCTACTCCCCAGCCTCTGAGCATTGGTCAACAACTGGTAGCACCAATTGACAACAGCTCCAGGCAAGCTCTGGGTGTAAAACAAAATAAAAGTGTTCTTTCCCTAGGACTTGTTCATGAAAATAACCCCCCCAACCATTGTGTTTAAGGCCTCAAACTAGCTGCTTTTTCCTGTCTCTAGCTCTGTATTCAAAACAAATACCTAGTACGCCGTATTAAGGAAATAAATGTACTAAGTGGTTATCTGGAGCAATGGCTTTTCTGTTAAATGGCAATAAAGGAGAGCTAGAAAGGAAGAAGCTGACAAATTCCCTTCCCTAATCACATCTGAAAACACTGCATTCCAGCGCTCTTGCCGGGCCACTTTAACAGGCACAATAGTTGAGACTTACGGCTGGAACCATTAACAAAGGAGGGATTAGGGGGGATAGTTTTAAAAGGTAAAGCTGGCAGGAAACACCTGCAGGAATGCCCGAGAGCCTGAAAAGTACTGGAGAAAGGATGCTGGGTAATTGGGGAGCCAGGTCAGCTCTTTTCTTTGAAGACAGGGCAAAGGAAATAATTGTACTCTCTGTATTGCCATAACGGTGTCATCGGGCCTGATTCTCCACTGCCTTGTCCTTTGTGGAGCCAGTCACCTGGGTGTGAAGCGAATGCAGGGTGGGTGTAAAATGCTGCCCAATCAGAACAGGCCGAGCCAAAGCCCTTTGAAGTCCATGAGAGTCTTTCCATTGGCCTCAGTGGACCTTGGATGACTAAATAAGGAGGAAGGCCATGGAAAACCAGGCCCTTCGTATTCATTTTATATAAAAGTGAATGACTGCAGCCATGACATGGGTCAGACTCATTCACATCTAAATGCCTCCCATCATTACAGTAACTGAGCACCTTAACAAATTCATGCTCACAGCACTCTTGTGATGAGAGTTTGGCAGAGGGAGTTTGACAGAGGGAGCGGACAGGGGGCTGCAGACGGGAGTTTGAGAGGGAGAGCAAGAGATTCCGCTGCCCAACAGGCTACCAGGTGAGAGGTGAGAGTACTAGCTGTTGGTGTGAGTTAGTTTGCTCGACTGTTTGAATTTTAATTGTGATTCTGATTTCAAGTGACTTCAATTTCAGTTACAGCTGCTGTGGCAGTTGGGACTGAGTGCCTGACCTTGTTCCCTTGATTGCCTCTGATTGGCCTTCCCAGTGTGACTCACGAGGGGGTGGGACTGACCTAGGCAAGCAGGCTTTAAAAGCCAGAGGCAGAGCGACCAGGGGGCTGCAGACAGGGGAGTTTGAAAGGGAGAGTGACAGAGGGAGGCTTACAATGGTTAGGAAGACCCACAACACCTGTGCCAGGACTGCTTCTGTCTCCTCCACCTGCGCCTATAGCCAGACAGAGCGCCTGAGCATGGATGCTTCTACCCAGATCCTGGTGTGGTTTTGCAGGGACTGTAACTTGCAATTTCCACTTACTGATATCCAGGCTGGGGGGGGGCATCCAATGTGAAAGATGCCTGCTGGTGGAATCTCTCAGGCAGCAGGTGGGAGAGCTATAGGAGGAGGTGGCTAGGTTGAGGAGCATCCAAATCCACGAGCAATTCCTGGACAGAGTCCATGTGGAGACAGCAGAGATAGCTGTCCCAGTACACAGGACTGTTGACACACCACTGGTGGAGGAGAACATGGCTCAGGGTGGACACTGGCAGCTGGTTACTTCTGGCAGCAGGCAGTGCTCCACCCCTGCTCCGAACCCTCCCACCGTGGTAATAGGTAACCGTTATGCTCTTCTTGATACAGGAGAGAAGGAATCACCCCCTACAGTAAAGGAGGAGAAGCCTCATACCCCTAAGGCTGGGAAGTCTGCTGCCACCACTGCGAATAGGAAACGTAGGGTAGTGGTGGTTGGAGACTCTCTGCTGAGGGGGACGGAGGTGCCCATCTGTCTCCCTGACATTTCATCTCGGGAGGTATGCTGCCTGCCGGGAGCCCGTATCTGAAATGTTACAGAGGCATTGTCGAGGATTATCCAGCCCTCTGACTACTACCCCATGCTACTCATCCATGTGGGCACAAATGAGACTGTGAGGTGTGACACTGAGCAGATCAAGACTACAGGGCTCTGGGAGTACGGGTGAAGGAGTTTGGAGCGCAGGTGGTATTCTCTTTGATTCTTCCTGTCAAAGGTAGGGGCCCGGGCAGAGACAGATGCATCATGGAGGTGAGTGCCTGGCTGCGAAGATGGTGTCGCCAGGAGGGCTTTGGCTTCCTCGACCACGGGATGCTATTTAAGGAAGGACTGCTAGGCAGAGATGGCGTTCACCTTTCGAGGAGGGGAAGACCCTATTTGGACACAGACTTGCTAACCTAGTGAGAAGGGCTTTAAACTAGGTTCGACGGGGACAGGTGAGCAAAGGTCACAGCTAAGTGTGGAACATGGAGACCTGGGAGATGGGTCGGAAACAAGAGGGAGCATGGGCTATAATGGCGGAGAGAAAGGAGGGTTCAGGGCAAAACTGGGAGGCAAGATCAAACCAGTATCTTAGATGCCTATATACAAATGCGAGAAGTATGAGTAATAAGCAGGAAGAACTGGAAGTGCTAATAAATAAATACAACTATGACATTGTTGGCATCACTGAAACTTGGTGGGATAATACACATGATTGGAATGTTGGTGTGGATGGGTACAGCTTGCTCAGGAAGGATAGACAGGGGGAAAAGGGAGGAGGTGTTGCCTTATATATTAAAAATGTACACACTTGGACTGAGGTAGAGATGGACATAGGAGACGGAAGTGTTGAGCGTCTCTGGGTTAGGTTAAAAGGTGTAAAAAACAAGGGAGATGTCATGCTAGGAGTCTACTACAGGCCACCTAACCAGGTGGAAGAGGATGAGGCTTTTTTTAAACAACTAACAAAATCATACAAAGCCCAAGATTTGGTGCTGATGGGGGACTTCAACTATCCAGATATATGTTGGGAAAATAACACAGCGGGACACAGACTATCCAATAAGTTCTTGGACTGCAGACAAATTTTTATTTCAGGAGGTTGAAAAAGCTACTGGGGGGAAGCTGTTCTAGACTTGATTTTAACAAATAGGGAGGAACTCGTTGAGAATTTGAAAGTAGAAGGCAGCCTGGGTGAAAGTGATCATGAAATCATAGAGTTTGCAATTCTAAGGAAGGGTAGAAGGGAGAACAGCAAAATAGAGACAATGGATTTCAGGAAGGCAGATTTTGGTAAACTCAGAGAGCTGATAGGTAAGGTCCCATGGGAATCAAGACTGAGGGGAAAAACAACTCAGGAGAGTTGGCAGTTTTTCAAAGGGACACTATTAAGGGCCCAAAAGCAAGCTATTCTGCTGGGTAGGAAAGACAGAAAATGTGGCAAATGCCCACCTTGTCTTAACCACGAGTTCTTGCATGATCTAAAAAATAAAAAGGAGTCATATAAAAAATGGAAACTAGGACAGATTACAAAGGATGAATATAGATAAACAACACAGGAATGCAGAGGCAAGATTAGAAAGGCAAAGGCACAAAATGAGCTCAAACTAGCTACAGGAATAAAGGGAAACAAGAAGACTTTTTATCAATACATTAGAAGCAAGAGGAAGACCAAGGACAGGGTAGGCCCACTGCTCAGTGAGGAGGGAGAAACAGTTACAGGAAACTTGGAAATGGCAGAGATGCTTAATGACTTCTTCTTCACTGAGAAGTCTGAAGGAATGCCTAACATAGTGAATGCTAATGGGAAGGGGGTAGGTTTAGCAGATAAAATAAAAAAAGAACAAGTTAAAAATCACTTAGAAAAGTTAGATGCCTGCAAGTCACCAGGGCCTGATGAAATGCATCCTAGAATACTCAAGGAGCTAATAGAGGAGGTATCTGAGCTTCTAGCTATTATCTTTGGAAAATCATGGGAGACGGGAGAGATTCCAGAAGACTGGAAAAGGGCAAATATAGTGCCCATCTATAAAAAGGGAAATAAAAACAACCCAGGAAACTACAGACCAGTTAGTTTAACTTCTATGCCAGGGAAGATAATTGAGCAAGTAATTAAGGAAATCATCTGCAAACACTTGGAAGGTGGTAAGGTGATAGGGAATAGCCAGCATGGATTTGTAAAGAACAAATTGTGTCAAACCAATCTGATAGCTTTCTTTGATAGGATAATGAGTCTTGTGGATAAGGGAGAAGCTGTGGATGTGGTATACCTAGACTTTAGTAAGGCATTTGATACAGTCTTGCATGATATTCTTATCGATAAACTAGGCAAATACAATTTACATAGGGCTACTATAAGGTGGGTGCATAACTGGCTGGATAACCATACTCAGAGAGTAGTTATTAATGGTTCCCAATCCTGCTGGAAAGGTATAACAAGTGGGGTTCCACAGGGGTCTGTTTTGGGACCAGCTCTGTTCAATATCTTCATCAACGACTTAGATATTGGCATAGAAAGTACGCTTATTAAGTATGCAGATGATACCAAACTAGGAGGGATTGCAACTGCTTTGGAGGACAGGGTCATAATTCAAAATGATCTGGACAAATTGGAGAAATGGTCTGAGGTAAACAAGATGAAGTTTAACAAAGACAAACGCAAAGTGCTCCACTTAGGAAGGAAAAATCAGTTTCACACATACAGAATGGGAAGAGACTGTCTAGGAAGGAGTATGGCAGAAAGGGATCTAGGGGTTATAGTGGACCACAAGCTAAATATGAGTCAGTGTGATGCTGTTGCAAAAAAGCAAACATGATTCTGGGATGTATTAACAGGTGTATTGTGAGCAAGACATGAGAAGTCATTCTTCCGCTCTACTCTGCTCTGGTTAGGCCGCAGCTGGAGTATTGTGTCCAGTTCTGGGCACTGCATTTCAAGAAAGATGTGGAGAAATTGGAGAAGGTCCAGAGAAGAGCAACAAGAATGATTAAAGGTCTTGGGAACATGACCTATGAAGGAAGGCTGAAAGAATTGGGTTTGTTTAGTTTGGAAAAGAGAAGACTGAGAGGGGACATGGTAGCAGTTTTCAGGTATCTAAAAGGGTGCCATAAGGAGGAAGGAGAAAACTTGTTCACCTTAGCCTCTAAGGATAGAACAAGAAGCAATGGGCTTAAACTGCAGCAAGGGAGGTTTAGGTGGGACATTAGGAAAAAGTTTCTAACTGTCAGGGTGGTTAAACACTGGAATAAATTGCCTAGGGAGGTTGTGGAATCTCCATCTCTGGAGATATTTAAGAGTAGGTTAGATAAATGTCTATCAGGGATGGTCTAGACAGTATTTGGTCCTGCCATGAGGGCAGGGGACTGGACTCGATGACCTCTCGAGGTCCCTTCCAGTCCTAGAATCTATGAATCTATGAGGGAGTGTTATCAGACCCATTTTACAGATGGGATAGGAAAGCAGAGAGAGACCAAGGCCCAGATCCTCAAAGGCATTTAGCTACCCATGTGCCTCTTTAGGGGCTGAGGTCGCCCATTTAGGCTCCACTGACATTTTCAAAACTGCCACTCAGTTGCTGCCTGACCTAGTAGGCAACTAAATCCCTGATGGTTGGCATATGCCTCATAGCTGTCAGACCCTGCAGTGGAAGGGCCAGGTTCAGGTTGGAGGGGGAGGGGAGCAGAGTATGGCACCCACACAAAAGACAGACGGGGACACAGGGAAATGGGTGAGCATGAGCAGGAGACAGA
Source organism: Trachemys scripta elegans (assembly GCF_013100865.1). Lineage (NCBI taxonomy): Eukaryota > Metazoa > Chordata > Testudines > Emydidae > Trachemys > Trachemys scripta. The sequence goes on along the minus strand of NC_048299.1, from coordinate 13,834,734 downwards.
GAGAGAGTTTCAGCTCCTAGGGCATGAGCTAGCTAAGCGGCTGTCCTGGTTTAGGTGTCTAACTCCAGGAGAGGGTTTTTAGCTGAAGATCCCAAGCAGAGGGAAGTGCCTATCAGCCATATAATCACCTAGGTCCTTCTCCACAGTATTTCCTATTGGCTAGCTTAGGCGGCTCCCCGCTTGGCATGCTGGCTTCTGTGCACCCTTCTTAGGTGCCTAACTCTCCCCATACAATGCATGGAGAACCTGGGTGCCTAGCCTGGAGTTGAGGTGCCCCTCAGGTGGTAGGGCATCTTGGAGTTAGGCATTGCAATGCCCAAGTCTCTGTGGATCTAGCCCTCAGTGCTCAGCTCCTCAAAGGCACATAGGCATTGCTCCACTCAGCAAGAGATTGAGAGAGCCCCACCCTAGCATCCTGAACAGCCTGGTGATTGGAGCACTACCCGTGGGAGGTCAGATCCCCAGGTCTGAGTCCCCACTCTGCCTGATTTAGAACAGGGACTCAAACCAGGTCTATCACATTCCAAGTGAGGGCTGTAACCAGTGGACTATTGGGTATAATGGACGCACACACATACCTACGTACCCTGTTGTCTTTTGTGCAGGTTAGGGCATGCGCTGAGCATGCCTACAGGATGGGGCCCTGCAGGAGGCGGGCAAAGCCTAGCTTGAGAATCCCACTGAGGCGTAGGGATGAGCTAGCGCACCGAGCTGCTCGGACTTAGGCAGTTTTGCACATGCCCATGGCAGGAATTTAGGCACCTAAAGGGTTAAGTAGTAACTGAGTAGGGGCTTTGTGAATGTCAGTGGTGCCTGGATGTTGGACTTAGGCACTGAAAGAAGCTTTTAGGTGTCTAAGTCCCTTTGTGAACCTAACCCTAAGTGACTTGCCCAAGGTCACACTGGGAATCTGTGGCAAAGATGGGAATTAAACCCAGAGCTCCTGAGTCCCAGCCCAATACCTTAAACACACAAGGCCAGCCTTGCTCACACAAATCCACTTGTTTTTTATACTACACGAGGTGCTGTGCAAGGCTGGGGTTTTGGGGATTTTGTGTGTGCGTATCATAGTGAGCAATCTGAGAGAATACTTAGTCTTTGAAATATTAGCATTTTTTCTTTTCAACAGCAAATATTTGTCCAGTATTTTGGACAGTACCTAAGAATATATTCATATACAAGAATGAAAACACCGCCACACACATACACATCACACAGATAAAAGCTCCTTATAATTGTGGCAGGAAATGAAATGTGACATTAAAAACTAGAGTCTTGCATGGTGTCAAGTATCAGGGGGTAGCCGTGTTAGTCTATATCTACAAAAACAACAAGGAGTCTGGTGGCACCTTAAAGACTAACAGATTTATTTGGGCATAAGCTTTTGTGGGTAAAAACCTCACTTCTTCAGCATCTGGAGGGAGGGGGCTGGCTTGTCTTTCATCCCATTTGTCTGATCACTGACTCACTCTCATTGTCCTGTGCTGATTCCATCTATTGCATGCACAGGAGGGAAAATGGGACGTCCTGTGCAGAGCTTTGCAGGACAAAGCCAGCCAGAAAAAGTGAGGTTTTTACCCACAAAAGCATCTGAAGAAGTGAGGTTTTTACCCACAAAAGCTTATGCCCAAATAAATCTGTTAGTCTTTAAGGTGCCACCAGACTCCTCGTTGTTTTTATTAAAAACTAGACTACGTAAAGCACTAATACATCTCGACTAAGGAACAATCCTGCAGTGACAGAGAGATGGAGTGAGTTAACCTAATGGGTCTTTTCCAGCCCTAGATTCAGTGAATCTATGAAATGTATTTACTTACTTTAAAAAAAAACCTTTCTGTTTTCCATGATGATTTCCCACAATGCCGATTTCTCATACAGAAAAACCCTGTTGTGAAGCACCTGTACCTCTGGTGAAAAAGTAAACAGAAGCTCATATACACAGTCCTCTGTGATACGCATTAGGACAAAGCCCCATTCCTTATTTGCACAGTGTGCACATTTCCTTGTTGTTTTGTACTTTTAGCAGCTGTACATTTTTCTCTTTGTGTTTTGGGTTGATTTGAGTTTAAATGCAAAAATATATGCTAAATGGTGTCCTGGAAACTCACTTTTTCTGGCTGGCTTTGTCCTGCAAAGCTCTGCACAGGACGTCCCATTTTCCCTCCTGTGCATGCAATAGATGGAATCAGCACAGGACAATGAGAGTGAGTCAGTGATCAGACAAATGGGATGAAAGACAAGCCAGCCCCCTCCCTCCATTCCCCTCACAGGGTGTCTTCACTGCAGAGTTAACCAGGCTCTTACCCCAGTTTTAACCCTAACTCCCAATCCCTTCCACACGCAAACTTTTGACCTGAGTTTGGAGGTGCTGTGAACCCAGGCTAGCATATCTGGATTCAAACCGATAGGTTGGAGCTCAGGTGCTGCTTCAGCTTAGGCCGTATCTGCCCGCTTTGCAGTGTGGATGCAGCTGTAACCTGGTTCCTTAACTTGGGTGCTGATAGTCCACAAATGCCTTCACATAGTTCCCCTGAAGCCTTTTTTTCCCCTGTCCTCCTACCTATTCCCTTCTTCTGCCCTGGATATCATCTACCAGCTTATATATTTATTGGTGTAACATTTCAACCTCACATTCCACATGGCCTGCTCCATTTCTCTATAGCACTCAGTGCAGATTACAGAGATGCCATCTGGGAGCTCCTCATGCCAACATACTGCCAGAGGTTCACACCAAGGTTCTGGCAGACCTCTAGTGTGAGATCAGTAAAGTCTGCAGTTGGGGAGTTGTACTCCAAATCAGCACCTCTAGCCATACATCTCCAAGAGGGAGCTGGGGGTGGAGGGAGATTAACCAGACAGCAATTCAATGCAGGGAAAGAGTCAAAACCTTTTTACAAGGCAAGTCTGGCAACACACTGACTACGTGCCACTACTGTGAGGAGTTGACCAGTGCCCAGCACCACCCCAAGCACAAAGCCCACAGTCATGTGGGTTTGTGAGACCAGACGGGGATGCTACTTGGCCAAGGGCAGAGGGCCTGGAGAACCCAGAACGGGAGGGACACTTCAGGAGACAGCCGGTATGTCTTCTGCCCAGAGTCCCAGGAACTGCTTGGGGAGGGGCAATAAAGTGCTTAAGCACTTGTCTAAGGGTACGTCTATACTTACCCGCTGGTTTGGCGGCAAGCAATCGATCTGGGATCAATTTATCGTGTCTTGTCTAGACGCGATAAATCAATCCCGGAAGTGCTCGCCGTCGACGCCGGTAATCCTGCTCCGCGAGAGGAGTACACGCAGTCGATGGGGGAGCCTGCCTGCCGTGTGTGGACCCGCGGTAAGTACCTTGTAGTTCGAACTAAGATACTTCGACTTCAGCTACGTTATTCACGTAGCTGAAGTTGCGTATCTTAGTTCGAACTGGGGGGGTTAGTGTGGACCAGCCCTAACTTTCAGTGTGTGAGTAGTTCCACTGAAGTCAAAGGCACTACTTGTGCTTAAAGTTAAATAACTGGTTGAGCTGCACCTGAAGAGGCGGTCTGATTTTCAAAAGTGAAATGTGCTCAGCAGCCCCCACGGACCTTGTGCTCAGCATTTTCAAAAAATTAGGCCACTTATTTAGGTGCTTAAATAGGGTATTAGGAGCCTACGTTTAAGCATACAAGATCTGAAAATCTTGGTCTGATTTTTAAAAGAAAATCATAGAGGAGGAGAAGGAGGACCACGTAAACGCAGACAAATGTGAGAAGAAGAAAGAGCCCAGAAAGGGGAGCAGAGAGAGAGAGGTTTGTTACTGGCACTATTTCATGCCTCACTTTATAAGCTAAGGTGTTTGGCTAGTAAAACAGGGCTCTTGAGACAGCACTGCATTTCTTCTTGGAAACCAGGCTGAACGATTCAAAAGAAAAGTCTATTCCGTTATTAACTCCCAAATTGTGCAGATTGATTGTCTCTAACATACTCATTATTCAACATTAACATTCATAATCACTTCTGAAAATACATCTTTGGGCCCAACCCTTTGCTGCTTGCCCTTTGCGTTGTCATTTACACCTGAATGTATTGTGCCGCTATCATGACACCGGGGGTACGGCAATGGACAATGATACGCTTAGTTCGTAGATCGTGTGTAAGTCATTTGTCGCAGTTGCATTCTTCATCCTCTCGCTCTCTAGGGTTTTTTGTCCCCTTTTCTTCACCCTCCCTTCGTCCATTTCTCTCTCTTTCCTCCTGGCTCCTTGTTCATTTCTTTCTCCTTCATTTTGGAGCATTTTGGATTGCACTCCTAATGGCAACTTGGGTACCTGTACAAAACTCATGGGGTTAATCAATATGTGGAGAAGAGTAGATTGCCAACGTTACAAAAGCCAACGTTACAAAAGATGAGGCTCAACATGCTAGTAAGGGGCAATCTTTAATTACTCAGCCATGATTAGATTATTGTAGAGTGGAGGAAATATGACTAGTAGCATGTCTGGGCATCTGGCATATGATCTGCGTTTAATTCAATATGGGGTTATTAAGCAGTGCAGAGGGTGTGGCTAAAGAAAATGAAGAGCAGAATCTGGAAAATAGCAATCCCAGGCGTATTGTGTGTTCTGTGAATGAAAGGTGAAGGATTTCTATTTTAGGTATAATCCTGGCACACCTCTCTAGTTCTTGGACAAGAGAACCACTGATAATTGCAGCATTCAGCCAAGCCCACTGATTTAACCTTTTCAGTGATGTGCTTTTACTTAAGAGTTTGAATAAACAAGTTCCACTGAGAGGCGGAACCTGATCGACACATACAATTAGCTCTTTGGAAGTTTCACGGTTACAGAGTCAGATTCTCCGTTGGTGTAAACTGAAGAAATTCCATTGACCTCAGTGAGCTGGGCCGATTCATGCCAGCAGAGAATATGCCCCACAGTGTCTCCTTTGGCATCACTGGCTCGTTCTTTAAAGTGAAGAGAAAATCGACAGATGCTTGTCCATTTTAGTGCATTAAACAATTAGAACAGTAAACATGGAGGGTTAGCAAAGGAAATACACCACTTTTCCTTTCGTCACCAAACATTAGTGTTTTTCTCCCAGATGGGATTTTAACAGCTGTGTTGTTTCAAAAACCTAGCACCATTAACAGCTTTTCAGAACAACTGGATTATTTGTAAATAGTGCATTACAGGACTTAGTAACACAACTTTTTTTTTAAAACAAAGATGCTATTAGGTAGGCTATAGAGTGTGACTCAAATAATTGATCACGCGTTGTTTAGCTAGGGAGGGGATAGCCAAATCCCCATATTAATCAAACACTGAACAGTGATTACACTGATTTCACAGGCCCAGTGGAAATAAGGTGGCAGTAGGGTCTGAGCAAGGCAGTAGTTAGTTATTGCATGTGTTGCTTGGCCCCTAATAAAGAAAGAGAATCAAAGTGCACATATATTACTTGCCCCAACATAACTTGTCTTTTCAGTATGCATCCATTGCAAATTCTGCTCATTTAGGGACTAGAGCTGGGCAAAAAATTTTCAGTTGAAACGTATTTGGCTGACTTATTCACCCCGAATAACAATTCCTCATGAAATCCAAGGGGCTAGAACAAATATGAAATTTCTTGGCTAAATAAGGTGGCCTCGGTAAAGATGAACGTCCTTCCAAAATTATTAGTCGTGTTTCAGTACAGGATGCACTATTAAAAGTAATATGGAAACATAAAAGACAAAGGGTGAGCTCTAAAGTTGTGTTTAAGCCTGCAAAGTGGGATAGACTTGCTTTCCCTAATTTGGTTGATTATTGTTATGCATGGGTTAACAATAGACCATCCAAATACTGTGTAAAACTTGATCAAGACTGGAGCCCAAATAGAGCAATTTATATTAATTTTTGAGTGAAAAAGAAATGTAGGTCACCAAAAATAAAAAATAATCACTCAGTCATCCAGACCATCTTGCCAGCTTTTAAAATTCCTGTCGCTGAGGCCCTCTCCCTTAGTTATTTTCATTAAATAATCAGGGATTTATCTCTAGGAAATATCAGTTGACTGTTCCTTGTGGGCAAGAATTGAGATTACTCCTGATTATTCCTGGGTCCTGATTTGAAATCAAACCAAGAGATATGTAATAAAGTAAATAATATATAGATCCTGTATTTTCAGTATTTACAAGTACAATATTTTATTGTGAAATCTGGATACAAGGCGGCTCTTTCTAGACCTTTAACCACATTTGAGGAGTTGACCCAGGAGCAAGTTGGGACAAAAGGTTTAATTTCTAAGCTACATACAATTTTGATTGGAAAAGATGTTGATAAGAAAACAACCCAGATGAAAAGATGGGAGAGGTATTTTGACAAAAAGAATTGATCTTGCTCTCACTTAAATTAATGTAAAGCTCCTAGTGAAAATCAATGGGTGTTAGGTGTTTACATACTTTTAAGGATCTGGGCCCCAGTGACTTTGAAGCATCGCCTGACTTACCCAGCATGACCATCCCAAACAATTGTGATGACCGGCTTATCTTTTTCGTTCCCCTTCTCCTCCGCTATATGGAAAAGGAAAAAGAGAAAGAAGGGGGGGAGGGGGAACCAACTCCAAAAGTTTCCTCCAAACGTTTTTGTGAAAAATGTCAAATAAGCAAAAAATTGTTTCTTTCCCAATACTGTGGGCTGAAAATTATTTCAAAATACGGGACATTTTTCTTGAAAAAATCATTACTGTTAGTTGAGCAGCCCTGAGGCAAATGGCACACATTTATAAATCCAAAATGTAATTCATATAGTACTGAACGTCTGCAGTTTTCTGCTTATGCAAACTATTTCAGAGGCGGGGACATAGGACAACCTCTCTTCCCCTTTACTGTACAAATCGTTTTAGGAGCTCCCTGCAGGCCAGCATTTAAAATGGTGATCGTTGTTGGAAAAGGCTGATTTCTTTGGCTGTACGATCATTGCTTAACACACATGCACACAGAGACGCCCCACAAGTGAAAAAAATAACGATTTGATCATTTATTTTATTTTCATTGATTTGGGCATTTGAGATTTTACCAAACACCAGAGGTCTAAAATGTCTGGGAATGTAACTGGTCTGGAAAGGTCCCTGTCCATGAATGGTGTCATGTGTCTGACGAAGTGGGTATTCACCCACGAAAGCTTATGCTCCAATACATCTGTTAGTCTTAAAGGTGCCACAGGACTCTCTGTTGCTTTGTACATGAATGATAAGTGTAAGAGTCAAAATTGAGGAAACCTGACTCTGGAGACCAGCGCAAAGAAACAATTTATGTCACGCTGTATGGAGTAAGCTGAAGGGCTGACTAATTACCAGTGTATGTCCCTGATGACACAAGTGCATTGAACTTATGGACTAATCATAAACCTTAAGTATGTGGCAGAGACTGAGAGAGACCAAACGTCAGCTCTGGAAGATGTTTACCTCCTTGTATGACATCAACTGTGTTGCTGAAGAATAGCCATCTCCAGGTTGTCTCTGTAAGGGACAAAAGCGATAAGGAACATGTAATGTGTATGAAAATGAAAGAGCTGTCAGGCTGCCACTGACAGCTGTGGAAACAGAGCTGTTTGCAAGTCAGAGAGACAAAGTCCAAAGCTTTGAAAGGGATACCATTAACATGACTATCATATCACCATCGGAAACCGCTGTACCTCCCACTGCAGAGTGCTAGGACTAGAAGAGATCAGGTATGGTGGGACGGCTTCCTCACACAGGGAGAAGAAGGGGTTAAAAGCAGCACTAGGGAGGCTGCACAGAACCCACTAATTAGGAAAGGGCTTATTGAGCCCACCAATAGAGGGAAGGCTTGCTGGAGCAGCCAATCAGGGCCAGCGAGTGCCATATATAAAGGGCTGCTCAGCAGAGTAGCGGGGAGTCTCACCCTGGAAGGCAAAGGAGGAGGACTGGCTGCCTGAAGAAGTGCCATAGATAGAGCAGTGCTGGGCAGGGGCAGCAGAGTGTGAGGATGAGCTGCTGGCTGACCACTGCCAGGCTGGGGCCTTGCTACAAGGGCTGAGAGGGTGCTTGGGCTATGGGGGAAGTGGCCCATGGAAAATAGGAAGCAGGTTGGAGGAGGGCAGTAAGTGACTGCCGGCTATAGTGTCCCTGGGTCAGGACCCAGAGTAGCAGGTGGGCCTGGGTCCCTTCCCCCTTTGCACCCCACTTGCCAATGAGGAGAGTGGCCGGTATCCAGGCTGCAGTTTGCCCCTGAGGTGAGAGGCTGGACCTTGGACTGCAGTTGGCCTCTGAGGCAAGTGGTGGGACTAGGGACTGCCAGTCCCCCAGAAGTGGGGAGATACCGGAGTGGGGGCACTGCTGGAGGACCGTGCCCAGAAGAGGATACTGCAGACCAGGGAGCGATGCCGGTCCAAAGCGTGGAGACAGCAGTGACGGCAGGCGTGACATCACTAGCTGAAGGCGGACCGGAAGGGCTGAGAGCTAATTCCCAGGATGGCCAGCAGGAGGCACAGCAGTGGTGAATCCCGATTTGTCACACCAGGCAAGAGCTATTCCCTCAGCTTATTTACTTTGTGCATTTGACAGCACGTAGGGCCCGGTTGTCAGGGCTTCTGTTCCTTACCTTACCGCAGGAACAGGCGGGGAAATAGGGTGACGTTAAACCACCTTTCTGCTCTCTGGGTCTGGATCTCATTTACACCCAATGTAAGGGCCCCCTACACTGTTAGTGCAATGCAAAGCAACCTTCATGGCTCCAAATCAAGAGGCATAGGCTCCCGTATACATTTGCTGTCTAGAGAGCCCATGGTTTCAGGTTTGGGGCAGTCCGCATACAGCTATGCACACATTAAATTAGGGGCCATTTTGAATAATATTTATATATAAAATGTATCCCTAATATGTTAACATTGAGTTACAAAAGCTCAGGTGGCCTGAAAAACACTGAGGGCCTGGTCCTTGGGTTTGTTCTAGTAGCTTTTCTCCAGACCTCCCAGTGCAAAGCTGTGCAAAATCCAGTAGATGTTAATGGAGGAGTCTCCTGCCTATGGGACTCTTTGGGAAGCGGTAGTGGGTCTTGCAGAGCCCACACCCTGGTGTAGGGTTCGTGTCTGTGGGCTAAAGAGGCATGCTTGGAGGATCCCTATGCCCTGATGACCCCTGGCTGCTGGAATGGCACCTAGAACATAGCAGCAGCCCATGTAGTTTACAGCCGTGGTGTGTCTTTTCTGTATCCCATTGTTTATAATACTGTTTTAGAAGCTTGTGGCTAGAGTTCTGTTTTGGCCTTTGTTGTTTAGAGAACAAGAGGAAGGGGAGGGTTTGCTGCTGGGTTGCTAGTGGAGCATGAGATGAATCTGGCTTTTGGCGTCCCTCCTTGCTTGTGCACCAGCTAAAAGATGAACAGCACAAAGGGGAATGTGAGCTGTGAACATTCCCAATGAGTCAGTGGCTTACTGATGTACACCAGCCTTCCACCCAGTTCTAACTCCTGGGGTACACAGCATGAACCACCCGCTGTCCTGCGTTCAGAACAGACATCAGTTCACAGGCTTTCATTCTAAGTTGAGGACTAACTTGAGAAGGGAAGAGTGATTTCCTAAGTGGAAAGTGCCTAGTGATGAGATCCTGGAGCCAGAGCCAGAAACTGCATCTGGAACTCCTAGTTCATGGATAAGGAGATATAAAAGCACACTTGTGAGTGAGTGGGGGGAAATGGCAGAAAGCCATGTGACACTTACATAACCCTGGGTGAGTGAAGAAGCTTGGGATATTTTTTTTCACAAGGGGATGACGAATATTGCCAATGGCAGCTTTTGTGATAAGAGGCGAGCCAATAATCACAAGCCTCTGAAAATGGGGAGACACTAAGTAAAGCAACTTCAGTAGAAGCCTGGACTTTTAGATCCTTGTTTTCAAAAAGCTCGGCGCCTCTGTTTGGATAATCATTGCCCCAGTAACACAGGCATAATGGATGAGGGCACACAGAGATGCACCTGGTTGCCCAAAAAGCTGGCACCAGCCCAAATCCCGATAGGTGGCTCATATGTTGGGGCCAGCCAGGAGACAGACGTGCAAGATTTTCAGAGGGGGCAGCTGGGTGTGTGCAATGCCCAAGGATGGGTGTGTGCAAATGGGCAGGGTTCTGGGTGTGGTCTCAGGGAGAGGCGCTTACACCCGTTTTCAGAACGAGGCAGGGCGCACTTCAGCTCACTGAGAATCTGTGCAGACTGCTCTCCTGGGCTGGGTGTGACTGCAGCTCGACTGACCTGCTAACGGTAGCGTTACTCTCGCTAGCTTGGGTTCTGGAGCAGTGACACTGTGGCAGCATGAGCTAGCCGTGGGACTAATTCCCCAGGGTCTGGTGGGTTTGGACAGCCTGCTCTAACGCTTGCGCTGCTGCAGCTGTGCTCCTCCAGGACCCCAGCTAGCCAGAGTAAAGCTAGCTTGGGTATGTCGGCTCGAGCTGCAGTCTAGACATACCCTAAAACGGGTCCAAACTAGTCATTGTTTAGGAGCAGCCAATCAGGTCCAGCGAGGGCCATATATAAAGGGCTGCTCAGCAGAGTAGAGGGGAGTCTCACCCTGGAAGGCAAAGGAGGAGGACTGGCTCCCTGAAGAAGTGCCATAGATAGAGCAGTGCTGGGCAGGGGCAGCAGAGTGTGAGGATGAGCTGCTGGCTGACCACTGCCAGGCTGGGGCCTTGCTACAAGGGCTGAGAGGGTGCTTGGGCTATGGGGGAAGTGGCCCATGGAAAATAGGAAGCAGGTTGGAGGAGGGCAGTAAGTGACTGCCAGCTACAGTGTCCCTGGGTCAGGACCCAGAGTAGCAGGTGGGCTTGGGTCCCCTCCCCCTTTGCACCCCACTTGCCAATGAGGAGAGTGGCTGGTATACAGGCTGCAGTTTGCCCCTGAGGTGAGAGGCTGGACCTTGGACTGCAGTTGGCTGCTGAGGCAAGGTGCACGGCAGGGGGCACCGCCCCCCATTGGCTTCAGGCCTTTCACGCCATTTCCAATGAAGCAGAATCTGGGCAGCTGTCGGGAGAGTGAAGCTGTGAAGGAAAAAAGGCAGGTTCTCAGGAACAAGCAGCACAACTGGACTTTTTTGTTCTGACAGGTGGAGGAGGCAGGGAAGATAAAGGGAAGGAGGACCACTGTAAGACCCCTTTGAACTCAGCCAGATATCTGTAGCCATATGCCAGGCATACTTTGGCTCAAGTGCTTTGGCCTGTTTAGCATGGATTAGCGTCTGATAATGAACCATTAGTCCATGTTAGTATGACATGGGGTGTGTGGCTGCGCTAGCAACTCTCGTAATTGCACACCTAGGCCAAAATTTTCATAATGAGGGCCTGAAGTGATGCACTGAACTCCGCATTTGGCACCCAAGCAGCCTACATTTCAGAGGCGAAGATCACCCAGTGCCGCTGCACATGCTCAGAACCCTTGCAAAATCACGCCACCCACTTGTGCAACCAAATATGGCTGCCGGGGCCTAAGCTTCAAAACCGCCGGCCTCCATTACATCACTTGCCCACACACATGCCTGCTGGCATGTACAAATGAAGCTTCTAAGTAAAAAACATTGACCTGTGCAACTTTAGAGGCTAGCTTGAAAATATGTCCCTCCCCCCTTCCCCCAAAGGTCTTTTGTACCTTCATGTCTGGATAAAAATGAGTGTGTCCCAAACAAACTCCCCCATATACCTGTCTGATGATATTTAACATCATGGGTTCCTCACTCAGTTAGGGAGAAATCATTCCTGTGCAGAGGGACAGCAAAAGGCTTACGCACTATTTGAGTTTCACCTAAGCCCATAGGCCTTGTGTTTAGGGTGATCAGATGTCCCGATATTATAGGGACAGTCCTGATTTTTGGGTCTTTTTCTTATATAGGCTGCTATTACCCCCCAGCTCCATCCTGATTTTTCACATTTGCTGTCTGGTCACCCTACTCGTGTTGGACCTCTGTCCAGGGATAAATTTCATATACATGTTCTTTTTCTGCCTCCCCAGCAGTTGCCTCCCTGCCATAGTTCTGTGTACCTTGCAATTTTTGAAGTTAATTCAAGAAGACATGAAACCATGTAGAGAAAGTGCATGTCAAGTGCTCACTATGCATTGGCAATCCCCTTCCTTTGTGAGTTACATGCTGAAAACCTAAGCTGTTTGACCCTGGCATCTGCATTTGAATAGTTCTCCCTCTTCTCATCTAAATCCCTACCTGAGCCCAAGTTTTAAAAGAAAGGTCAGTGCTATTTGAAGGCTGTTCAGCTAGAGATTGAATCATTTAATGATGACTCATGTGGAAGTTAAATTGATGCAAATGTTAATTTGACAACATGAAAATACAGCGCGAATTCCAGCCAGACCGAACGTATGCTAATGCATCTTGTGCTGCTGGTCAACTGCGCTCTGGCTTGGAGGCAATTCTATAGAAGGGGAAAACCGAGCCATTTGCTTTTCACAGACAGACTCAGAGAATATGTCTTGTGGGGTGGGGAACTTCTTGAACGAATGAGGCCTAGTCTATGCCTAAAACTTGGGTCAACCTTGCTATGTCACTCAGGCTGTGAAAAATGTTCTGCCTTGAGCACTATAGTGAGGCCAACCTAACCCTTGGTATAGACATGGCTAAGTTGACAGAAGAGTTTTCTATCAATCTAGCTACCTCCTCTAGATGAGGTGAATTCACAACATTGATGGAAGACTGTCTTCCCTCCATGTAGGAAGCATCTACCCTTCAGTGCTATAGTGGCATAGCTGCAGCTGTGCCATGGCAGTGTAGCCATGCCCTGAATTTCTCCTTTCATCATTTTCTCCCCCCAAGGTTGCTCTGCTGATTGAGGGCCTGGTCCTTTGCCTTTGAAGTCAATGGGAATTTTGTCATCAGCAGCGATGCTAGGCTGGGTCTTACGGTCAGATTTGCAAAGGTGCTGAGCACTTGCAGCTGTCATTGTCTTCACGAGGAGATGTGAATGCTCAGCACATTTAAAAATCCAGGAGATTCCACCACCTCCCTAGGTAATCCATTCCAAGCTTGTATAAGTAGGGGCATTGCCAGCAGATCGAGGAACCTGATTGTTCCCCTTGATTCGACATTGGTGAGGCCTCATCTGGAGTACTGTGTCCAGTTTTGGGCCCCACACTACAAGAAGGATGTGGAAAAATTGGAAAGAGTCCAGCGGAGGGCAACAAAAATGATTAGGGGGTTGGAGCACATGACTTATGAGGAGAGGCTGAGGGAACTGGGATTGTTTAGTCTCCAGAAGAGAAGAATGAGGGGGGATTTGATAGCTGCTTTCAACTACCTGAAGGGGAGTTCCAAAGAGGATGGAGCTCGGCTGTTCTCAGTGGTGGCAGATGACAGAACAAGGAGCAATGGTCTCAAGTTGCAGTGGGAGAGGTCTAGGCTGGATATTAGGAAACACTATTTCACTAGGAGGGTGGTGAAGCACTGGAATGGATTACCTAGGGAGGTGGTGGAATCTCCTTCCTTAGAGGTTTTTAAGGCCCGGCTTGACAAAGCCCTGGCTGGGATGATTTAGTTGGGAATTGGTCCTGCTTTGAGCAGAGGGTTGGACTAGATGACCTCCTGAGGTCCCTTCCAACCCTGATATTCTATGATTCTATGATTCACCACCCTCCTAGTGAAATAGTTTTTCCTAATATCCAATGTGTTAAAATAGTCTTTAAAAAAAGGAGCAGATTAAAGAGGTAATTAAAAACCAATAGAAGTGGGAATCAACAATTCTTTATGGTCACACTGTCATAGGGTGACATTGGCCATAGAAGAAGAAGGAGCAGGGCCGGTGCACGTGTGCTGCAGCACCTGAAGCAGATTTGGCTTTAAAAGAGGGCGGGCAGCTGGGCTTGGAGAAGGAGGAGGAGACTTGGTGAGTCAGAGCTAGGAGGTTTCAGAATAGCAGCCGTGTTAGTCTGTATCCGCAAATAGAACAGGAGTACTTGTGGCACCTTAGAGACTAACCAATTTATTAGAGCATAAGCTTTCGTGGACTACAGCCCACTTCTTCAGATGCATATAGAATGCTAGGAGGCTGCATGAAGCAGGACTGCCAGATTCCCTGGAAGGTGAGGCAGTGAGGAAGTGACAGCCTGAGAAGTAAAGAGGAAAATCCCCTTGGGAGGAGAGCCCAGGGTGAGCTGAAGAACTGTTTGTTTGTTTGGTTTGGTAAGTCTGGGACAAAAAAACTGCCTAAAAGAGACTGTGGGCGTGGAAGTGGAGCCTTTGCAAGCTGCCAAGAAGCCCTCCCTCGTTACACACGTATTTTGTCGACAGCGTTTGAAACAGAATAATACTAACTGTGCACCGGAACAAAACTGCCAAATTATACTCTAAAACAAACGGCCGACGGACAGCGCCATACAAAGGCTAGGAATTATTATTACTACCATATAGCCTGGAAAAGTAGATCATACTGAAAGCTAGACATTTATTGGGACAAGGCAGTAACTAGACGAATTTAATGTTTTTTAAAGTCATAAAGCCATGCAGGCCAGTCAGCATTCAGAATCAAACGATGGGCAATGGAAAGTGGTCATTAGTATTTATAGAGCTTGATATTTCACAGCCTTGTCATCATTTGCAGCAGTGCAGAGAGTGTAAATTACTACCATATCAGACTTGTAGTATTTTATACCCATTTAACACAGTTCTATATGACTAGACAAAGGGCAAGGTAGTGGAGAATAAGGTGCTATGTGTATTATACACACAAACTACATTAAAAGAAAATGACTAAGGTTACAAAGCCAAACAGACAAAAGTTGGGGAATGACTGAATGAAGGTTACCAGTGCAGCCTTTATTTGGCCCCTTGTGCATATGCATTATGAGATCATCTTTAATTATGTGATTCCATATCACTTTTTCCACAGAACTTCTGCTTTATTCAATGCACAGGATGGACCTGCACTGGGAATTGTAGGTCGTGTACAGGGTTGTGTAGAAAAGGAGACTGTTGTCTGTAGGACCCATGCTTGATTTGTTGCAGAAATTGGAAGGTGCGTCGTGATGGAGGCAAGAGAACGATAGTCTCATGGTGGAGGCAGTTGAATGCTGCCCTGGAAAATTGGATTCTGTGCCTGCCTCTCTCACAGCGTGCCTGTGTAATGCTAAGCAAGTCACACCAAACCTTTCAGAAGTGTGTTCCTCTTTTCATGTGTGCCCAACTTGAGATACTGCAGCCTGATTTGCAGAAGTCCTGAGTGCTCACAATTGCAGCTGAAGTCTGTGACAGGCGTGCTTGAATATACAAAGTGTTATAAAATGCTAAGTACTTTTCGGATACTTTTGACCTCTCTCTCTGTGCCTCAGTTCCCTCGCTATAAAGTGAGGATAAAAATACCACAATCCCCCATGGAGAGGAGGGGAAGATAAATTAAGTAAATGTTTGTGAAACACTTGGATACTGTAGTGATAAACACCATAGAAAAGTCCATGAGGCAATTAATAATTCTGTCTTCATAGCAGGGTTTGAATAATGTGCAGAAAATAAGGCCTGGGGGTGGGGAAGAGACACATTGAACAATGAGTTGAAAACGATGTATTGAAGGGGGCTGCTTGTTAATGGAGCACCAGCCATGCAACCTTAATTCTGGCAGTTCCTAACTTTTCAGGGCTTGACTTTCCAGCCTTAGCACACAAACTGTGTTACAGAAACAGTATTATCGTCTAGGTTTTTAAAAAAGCGAACTGGAAAAACAGGTCTAATCCCGTAGCATTGTATTTACACCCACATGGTTCATCAGCAGAGTTGGAACCTTTAAATGCATCCCACAGACTTCTGCCACTTGAGCCAATGGGATAACTCTTAGCAGTAGTAGGCTGTCATCCTTGGTGTGGACTAGCACTAGAAAGAGCTGACACATACAGTTTGCCAGTAGGTTTCTTAGCTATTTGCTGATGGCAAGGAACACTGAGACTCAGGAATCGTGGGTTCTTGACACTGGAGGGTAGTGTACTCTAATGCACAAACTGTTCTGTCGGACCAAACTTGAGCCCTTTCCCCTCTAACGTATCCCGGTCTCAGTCCTGTCTCTTCCCCACTCCTGCCTCCTTGTCCCAGTCTCATTCTCCTTGTGTACACTATTGCAGTCTCCACAACTCAGGCTTCTCATCTGAGTTTCAGTGTCCTGGCCCAGCCAGTCCCAGTTCCCTCCTCCCAGCTCCGCGACTGTATTTCTCCCTAGCTTTCTTTTTGGAAACACCTGAACCATTTTGGCTAAAATTTAAACAAAATCCTCCTCTGGCAAACACCTAGCATAGAAAATGTGAGCCCAAAGGGTTGTCTGGCAAAGTTACAAGCAACTGAAAACAGGGGTCTTATAATGGGAAGTGCAGTGCAGCTTTACGAGTAGGCAGGGTTTCCAACCCCACCTATTATAAATGTGTCAAAAGTATGCTGAGCCCTGTACAAAACTCGAGAGCGCGCGAGAACTAAAGATGGGATTCCTAACAAAAAATAGACATGTCAGACAGATGCATCAAGTGACATTTGAAACGCCCTTTATTTTCAGATTATGATTTAATGCAGAAATAGGAAAACTTGTTTTGCCAATCTTCGAATCCACTAGAAAATCATGAGTTCTGTCTTTAGATGTGACCTCCAAACATTTGTTGTGCAAGTTCTGTTTGGCCTTTGGCAAAGGGAGAGTTCTGGGTTGCTACATTTTAGCTGGTTTTCATTATTTT
The DNA here is from genome assembly GCF_013100865.1 of Trachemys scripta elegans. Classification (NCBI taxonomy): domain Eukaryota; kingdom Metazoa; phylum Chordata; order Testudines; family Emydidae; genus Trachemys; species Trachemys scripta. Next base: position 13,818,071 of record NC_048299.1, on the reverse strand, counting down.
TTATTTGAGATTCCTGACAGCTCTAGAAACAAGGCAAAAAAAGCTTTTAAACAAGATTCTTTATTGTTCACGTATCTATGTAAGCAACTGCTATGCTTATCTTAACCCTGTATATAGCATCTAGATACACCGATGTTTGGTGCACTGCCAAGATCATTGATTAGTTGTTAGGTATCATCTCAAGCTTCAAATTAGTACAAAATACATTTTTAAAAGATGAACTTTAATGGGTTACACTCAGGAGAAAACGTTTAATGAAGCTCAAACTGTTCCACAAAATGCCAGGTTTCTTAAAGGGAATAGCTCAGTTCTAGCGGTTTCATGAAAGCTCTGCAGATTCATATTTTTCAATCTGAACTGGTTCCCCACAGTTATCAAGTACCCATAGCTCCCTTGTTATTTTCAAATTGGGGACAAACAAACCCATTCAAGTCAAATCAGAACAGAGCCAGGCTTTTATCCTGAAACTGATTTGTGCCTTTTTCAAGGTTTTAAAATGATCATATATCACTCCTTAAAATGACCCTACGCCTCTGTACTTTCTGTTTTTCGTCTGCAAGCAGAAGCAAGAATTTAACCTGAGAAAAGGTGTCTTAGTATTTCTGGCCTGGGTGAAAGAAGGATGCCCTGCAAATCCCATGAGTAACACTGAACTCAGCTTTCCAGGGCAAAGAATTTGGGTTAACCTGCCAATAAGCATCAAAATGGAACTGAATCCTTTCATATTCACCCAACACTATGGCAAATATAACACATCAAAGGACCAATTCTGCCATTTTTTTTAATAGCATTCTACTTTGCATGTAGAATCACTGAAATCAATGGGAATCCCTGTAGGCTAAGTGCTACTCAATGTAAGTAAGAAAGGCAGACTTGGACCCCAAGTGATTGGCACTAGCATGAAAACAGGGCTCACTCACTTTAGTAGAAAAGCAAGAAGTGCCCTTAATGTGAGCTAAGCTTCCATACTAGTCAGCTCTATTATGTCCCAGTAAAATGTTCTAGATCCTGTAGGTTACTTCAAAATACATAGAAAGAATAGATAAGCATCGAAGCTGAACAGAACCATATGATGACTTGTCTTTCTGTCATTCCAATAACTAGTGTTGCCGGCTCTTGTGGTTTTATCATGAATCTTACAACATGTGGTGATTTTTTTTGTTGAAGTTCCAGCTCCTGGAGGCAAGTAATTGCCTGAGAATCTCAGCCTTCAGTAGGAAAGAAGTTTCCAGCCCTTGTGGTTAATGAGAAACTTGAACATATATTCTAAGTATAAAAAAACCCAAAAGGCAAAGAAAAAGATCCTACATTTATATATTTTTTTAAATCTGATGATTTTTGGAGCCCCAACTTAGGATTTTTGGAGCATTTGGGGTCAGCAATACTGAATTGGAGAAGGGCCCAGCCCCTGTAATCTGTGTCTACTGACACCTGCCATATGCCTGAGAATCACCTGTTGTAACCCCAGCCCAACTCATGTGACTGGAGCCAGGTCAGTCTCTTTCCAGCACTCCTGTGTGTGTCACACCTGCTCAGACCACAACCCTTATGATCCAAATACTCCTGGCCTTTCTGAAAATTTGGATCTGGGATGTGAATGCTGAGGCTTGGGCCCATATGTACAAAATCTAAATGTGTCTCCCATCTAAAATGAAAAGAGGGCAATGGGTGGTTTTCCTAGTCCTCTCACTTCCGCAAAAGAACAGAAAGTGGCCTGAAATTGCTTCCCATGATTGGATACGCCCGACGGAAGCCAGTTTACTGGGACATTTCTGAAAGGCTCAGGCCTACGAGATGGTGAGTGCCCTCAACTCTCATTGACTTTCCTTTGCAGGAAGCTATCAGCCACTTACAGCATTGGGCCCCAAGCTCTGAGCGGAGCGGGCGGGAGCGAATGAGTACGTATGGATGCAGTATGTACAGTATATATCATCCTGAATTGATCAGACTGCAGGGCCGTTCTTAGCCATAGGCAGCAGCCTAGGGCACCAGTTTGTCTGGGGCACCACTCTGGCGGGAGCCCGGATGGACGGGAAGCAGTGGAGCATGTAAAAGCAGGGTTGGGTCCTAGGGAGAGCCGAATGTGCGGCCTGCAGCACAGTCTGAGGGAGGGGATTGGCTGCTGGGGTCTCTGGGAAGGGGTGAGGGAAGGAACTCACCTGTGAGTGTGACTCTCTCCCCGGCGTGAGGTGCAGGACCAGTGGGAAACTTGTCCCCGGGACTCTTATTCATTTACTCCGATTGAGGCTTAGCTGGCATGCACAGGCCGCTGTGGGGAGCGAAAAGGTCTACAGAACAGAAGCAAAGATCTCCTCTGTGCTTATAACGCCCACGTGGATCCTGGTGGGTGGGCAGGTCAGCTTTTCCTCTGGGGATACAGCAAAGCCTCAGTTGCATAGCAACACATGGCTGATGCAGAAAATATTGCAAACGTGATCAAGACTTTTTGTTGTGGTTGTTATTGTAACTGCTGTTTGTTTTTTAAGTGGAAATATTTAATTTTAGTGGATTGGGCTGAGACTTTATAACATCCAATGAGAAAAGAGAAGCGTGTGTGTGGAGGTGAAGCGGGTGATGTTGCTCTGTTTTTAAGAGTTTTGGCTGATGGCACAGAGATTTAATAAATAATTCTGTTTAATTTAAGCCTCAGCAGTTTCTAATCGAATTGCATCACCTGTGGTTCTGGTGCTTTTGTTCAGGCCAGAAAACTTCCCCTCTGCTACTATGAATTGCGAACAGAGGCTTTCCAAGTATTAGAGAGCCTTGTTGAAGTCAAAGGAAATCATGTTCTTTCTAATAGCACTTTACTCAGGAGGGCTGAATAGATGGACTGTTAAAGTGTATACACTCTTTAAAAAAGATTGGGAGCTTGGCAAGGTTATTATGTGTAGCAAATTAGACAAGTAAACCAGAAGGGAAGGTGGAACAGCAGCTTTGTTCTGCTCTGTGGAAAAGCAACTAATATCTGCTCCCAGAAAAGCTCACCCCAAAGTCATATACCAATCTTTATATTCCTTTCATCAGATGGTGAGTAACAGAGGTTGTTGGAAGGGGAAAAAATGGCTTCCCGCTGTTAACATCAACACATTTTAACACTGATTGGAAAATAACAGCCCATGCTGGTGTAATTAGAGCCATTGAGTTTTAATTGTTGCTGTACTTGCAGAGGCAAAAAAGGAGGTTTTTAGCCAAATGCCTGAGTATAAAAAATGTTTTGCTTGTTTATTTAGGTTGAAATTGGGATATGTCTGCTGGAAGCTGGATCTTCACTGTGCTGTTTTGAATACTTTTGAAAGCTGAATTGTGAATAGCCTTAAGCAGTTTGCTCATGAAGCTGGCAATGCAAAGCCTTACCTGAGTTGTCAACGGTTTTAAAGGTGTAAGACCTTCTCCTCCACTCATCTGGGAGCAAATCTTAAAGGGATAGCTGCTTTTTAAAAAAAAAAAAATCTGTACTTTACCCATAGAAGGAAGAAAATGACCCTTTCATGCTTCACAGTAGTCTGTGTCTCCCACCGACTCCACTCAGTGAGTAGGTCCCCATGTACACAATTGCCTTGCTATTAACACAATTGGGAGGTAATCCAAGTATAGCCAGGAATGATGTCACTTTGGAAGCGATATAAACTAAACTGGAAGAAGGCAATTTTATTCTGGAATAAGTGCCCGGACGGGGAGTTAGTTATACTAGTATAGTTGTAACAATAAAGGTAAGGATCTAATTGCAGGATTAGGGCCCTGTTGCTAATCTGCCACTGAATGGAATGGTGGTCTTCATTGATGAAGTGTCTAGCAGTTTATGGTGGAGACTCCTGAACCTCCTCTAAGTGAATCTGCAAAATGTGAGAAATACAGGGACTTTACTACTGCTTCTCTTCATAGATTTTAAGGGCAGAAGGGATTATTATGATCATAGATTCACAGACTCTAAGACCAGAAGGGACTCTTGTGATCATTTTGTCTGACCTATATAATGCAGGCTATAGGACTTCGCCGAGAAAATTCCTAGAGACTATCTTTTAGAAAAAACATCCAAGCTGGATTTTAAAATTGCCCATGATGGAGAATCCACCATGACCACTGGGAAATTGCTTCAATGGTTAATTTTAATTAAATGTTTAATGTTAAAAATTAATGCCTTATTTCCAGTTTGAATTTTCTAGCTTCATCTTCCAGCTATTGGATTGTGTTAGACTTTTCTCTGCTTGACTGAAGAGCCCATGACTAAATATTTGTTCCCCATGTAGCTACACCTCTACCTCAATATAATGCGACCTGATATAACACGAATTCGGATATAACGCGGTAAAGCAGTGCTCCGGGGAGGGGGGGGGGTTGGGCTGCACTGCACACTCCAGTGGATCAAAGCAAGTTCAATATAACACGGTTTCACCTATAACGTGGTAAGATTTTTTGGCTCCCAAGGACAGCATTATATCGAGGTAGAGGTGTACTTATGAACTGTAATTGTCACCCCTTAACCATCTCTTTGTTAAGATAACAAGATTGAGCTCCTTGAGTCTATCACTATAAGGTATGTTTTTTCTAATCCTTTTACCCTCTCCAATTTATCAATATTTTTCTTGAATTGTGGATACAGTATTCCAGCAGCAGTCACACCAGTGCCGAATACAAAGGTAAAATAACTTCTCATTCCTACTCAAGAGTCCACTGTTTACAATCCTTGGATGCACATTAGTCCTTTTGACCACAGCATCACACTGGGAGTTCATGTTCAGCTGATTATCTACCACAAATATTTTTCAGAGTCATTGCTTCTGAGCATAGAGTCCTCCATTGTGTAAGTATGGCCTATATTCTTTGTTCCAATGTATACATTTATAATTAGTCTTATTAAAACACATATTGTTTGCTTGTACCCAGCTTACCAAACGATCGTGACCACTCTGGATCAAGTGATCTGCCCTCTTCATTATTTACCACTCCCCCAAATTTTGGTCATCTGAAAATATTGTCAGGGATGATTTTTTGTTCAGGTCATTAATAAAGCTGTTAAATAGCATAAGGCCAGGAACCAATCCCTGCGGGACCCCATTAGAAACACACACGCTCAATGGTGATTTTTACATTTACAATTAGCCAGCTTTTAATCCACTTATCCAATAAGTGGATTAAAAGCTGGCTAACTGTAAATGTAAAATCTTGGAATCAAACTGGAATTTTATATCCTTCTAGTTTTTTAATCAAAATGTTGTGGGGTGTCAAGTCAAACACCTTACAGAAGACTAAGTTACATCAACACTATTACCTTCATCAACAAATCTTGTAATATCATCCAAAGATATATAGATTGATCATCTGTCTAACAGTGGCCATAGAACCTCCCCCAGCAATTCCTGCATCAAGCCCTGACTTCGCTTGTGGTTATGCACTGATGGTTGGTTTTTAATTAAAAACTGATAACATTTTTATTTGTAAGAAATGTTAGTGTGCTTTACACTGAAGATGGGGAAAAACCAAAGCTTGGTTCTAGGTTTCACAAAACATCTACAACAACATTTTACAATTGTAGGAAACATTTTTATAACTGACCTCGGAACTTATAACTGACCTCGGAACCGATTGCAGGAGTGGACTGATAAAGTTTGTGGATGATACGAAGGTGGGAGGCGTTGCCAATTCAGAGGAGGATAGGGATATTCTGCAGGGAGACTTGAATGAGCTTGTGAATTGGAGTATCAGAAATAGGATGAAATTTAATAGTGAAAAGTGTAAGGTGATGCATTTAGGGATGACTAACAACAATTTTAGTTACAAGCTGGGGACGCATTGGTTAGAAGTAACGGAAGAGGAGAAGGACCTAGGGGTTCTTGTAGACCGGAGGATGACTATGAGTCGACAATGTGACGTGGCGGTGAAAAAAGCCAATGCAGTCTTGGGATGCATTAGGTGAGGTATATCTAGTAGGGATAAGGAGGTGCTGCTTCCGTTGTATAAGGCGCTGATGAGACCTCATTTGGAGTACTGTGTGCAGTTCTGGTCTCCCATGTTTAAAAAAGATGAACTCAAATTGGAACGGGTGCAGAGAAGGGCCACTAGGATGATCAGAGGAATGGAAAACCTGTCGTATGAAAGGAGACTAGTGGAGCTCGGGCTGTTTAGTCTGACAAAACGAAGGCTGAGGGGGGATATGATTGCTCTCTTTAAATATATCAGAGGGATAAATACCAGGGAGGGAGAGGAATTATTCCAGCTTAGTACTAATGTGGACACGAGAACGAATAGATATAAACTGGCAGTGGGGAAGTTTAGGCTTGAAATTAGACGAAGGTTTCTGACCGTCAGAGGGGTGAAATATTGGGCCTTCCGAGGGAAACGGTGGGGGCGAGGGACCTGTCTGGTTTTAAGATTAAATTAGATAAGTTTATGGAGGGAATGGTTTAATGGTAAAACATATTAGCTGAGGAATACCGAGCAATAGCAGGTAAATAGTATAATGGCTAACAAGGGTCAGGCTGGAGACTCTTACCTACATGCTCGGGGTCTTACTGATCGCCATATTTGGGGTCGGGAAGAAATTTTCCTCCAGGGTAGATTGGCTGAGGCCCTGGAGGTTTTTCGCCTTCCTCCGCAGCATGGGGCAGGGATCGCTAGCAGGAGGGTTCTCTGCAAATTGAAGTCACCAAGACACAGGATTTGGGGACTTCATCAGCAGAGTCAAGGGAAGGGTAGGGACGGTTTTGTGGCCTGCAGCATGCAGGGGATCAGACCAGATGATCATAATGGTCCCTTCTGACCTTAAAGTCTATGAGTCTATGAGTCTATTTTGGGGAGTTTCATGTAAAAATTTCTCCTAAATTTCTTGACATCATGGTTTATCAAGGGCAATTCAATTAAAAGCCTGTTTTTTCCCTAGCTAAGCAGAAACGTGTCCTTTGCAAACAGTAAGGGTAGGTATCAAAAGTTACTATTGTGGGACTGACTATGATGCAGTTTGCATTGGAACCCTGAGTGTGCCCAGTGTGAACTAGATGATCCCAGAAATCCAAGCGGTTAAGTAAAAGTGTTTTGTTCTCTCCCCAGGCAAGTGCCCAGCACTTACAGTAGGGCCCAGATTTTCAAGACAGCTTAGTAACCAGGGTGCTGAGCTCTTCTGAAAATCTGGACACTTATTTTGGTGCCTAAATGGGAGCTCTTTTGAAAAACTGGCCCCCATTGTGGCTGCTGAGGTCTCTTGAAAATCTGACCTTAAATGTTCACCAAGCAGTCAAATATGCCAACTCTATGCAGTTTACATAGTATCTGCATCTAAATTAGTATTGTTAAGTCTGACTGGCTGAATTACTGATGTAACCTGGTAGTCGGATGATTAAATGTTAACGTGTGTCCGTATTTCAAGTGCAATTATTTACTGGGCAACATTTGTATGCATGTGTGATAAATGAAGTGGGGGTAGCTTGCGTTTATGGACACCCAGCCGTCAGTTAGCTATAAAATTCCTCTTAGTAGCTGTTCTCTACTTGCTTTACTTTAAAGGGTTAACACAGGTAAAAGAAAAGGAAGTGGGCACCTGACCAAAAGAGCCAATGGGAAGGCTAGAACTTTTTAAAATTTGGGGGAAAAAAACTTTCCTTTTGTCTGTCCTTCTCAGGAGAAGGAGACACAGAGCAGCAATGCTATAAGCAGGAATGCTGTGTAAGGCTTGAACCCCAGGTATGAAAATTCATCAGATCAGACCTACAATTACTTGTTTGAAACCCCCCAAATATGTAAATAAATTAGGGATGTTTAGCTAGACGCGATCAGACTTATTCTCTTTATTTTGGCTTGTGGATCTCCTGTGTGCTAACCCCAGATGCTTTTGTTTGCTTGTAACCTTTAAACTGAACCCCCAAGAAAGCTATTTTGGGTGCTTAATTTTTGTAATTGTTTCTTTTAAGATCTAGCAAAAAGTGTAAGTTCCAGATACATTTTTCCTTTCTGTTTTAAGAAAATTTACCTTTTTTAAGAACAGGATTGGATTTTGGGTGTCCTAAGAGGTTTGTGCATGTTATTGGATTAGCTGGTAGCCACAGCTAATTCCGTGTGTGTGTGCGCATGCGTACGTACGTATGTACGTACGTACACCCACCTCACAGGGAGGAATTCCCAAGTGCTCCTTCCTGGGTCCAAGGGGGTTTTTTGCATTTGGGTGGTGGCAGCATTTACCAAGCCAAGGTCAGAGAGAAGCTGTAACCTTGGGAGTTTAATACAAGCCTGGAGTGGCCAATATTAATTTTTAAAATCCTTGCGGGCCCCCATCTTCTGCACTCGAGGTGCTAGAGTGGGGATTCAGCCTTGACAGCACAAAAAGGCCGTTTAAAAAAAATGAGGCCCAGTTTATTCAATGTATCCAAATACGGTAAAAGTGTTTTATCTGGCACTTCACCAACCAGAAAGCTCTATAAACCAGCATTTCTCATCTTCATTGAAAGTCTGGTTTATAGTCTGGTTGGTGCGGGGCCGGTAGGGGGTTGGGGTGCAGGAGAAGGTGTGGAGTGTGGGCTCTGGGACAGAGTTTGGGTGCAGGAGGGGGCTCGGGGCATGGGAGGGGCGTCCAGGGTGCCTGATTCAGGGGGCGCTCACCTCAGGTGGCTCCCTGTAAGCAGCATCTTGTCCCAGCTGCTCCTAGGTGGAGGCGCGGCAGGTGGCTCTGTGTGTTGCCTTTGCCCACAGCGCCCATTGGCCACAGTTCCCAGCCTGCCACACCTCCACGTAGGAGCAGCCGGGACAGGTCATCCTCACCCCAACCCCCAGGCTCCCACCCAAACTCCTTCTCTCTTAGTTAACCGGCATTTTTCGCTTACTAGCACCCCCCATTCTCCCAACATGCTGGATAAAACAGCTTTTACTGTATTTTAGGTCTGAAAACAACAGAACCATAAACATGATCTTATAATCCACTTCCAGGAGAGATGAGAAGATGATCAATCTAGGAACTCAGTAAGTAATTTGCACAAGATGACCTTAAAAAAACTGCTGGCAATCTACATTTGCTAAAATTTAAGCCTGTTTTCCTGAGTCGGAGGGTGAACTATGTAGCTCTAATCCCCTGGTTACTGAGCAACAAGAGACTTTTCTGACCACTTTATGGCAAGAGAAAATAAAGGGCAAAAATCCCTGGGAAATAAACTCCTACAATAATTTATTGTAAATTAAATTAAGTGGGTTGCAGGCTACTGTTTATTGGAGCAATAAGATGTATCATAGCTGTATCAACTGTGCGAGTATCCTAACAGGCTCCTCTCAAAAAGAAGTGTCGGGGCTACTTCCAACACAGCCTGAGAGACTTCACATTTTATACAAACCTCCTCTTGCCCCAAACCTGTACCAGAGCACCTCACAATCATCCAGCCTTGGAAGTAGAGAACAGGCCTGTTGAAAGGTTGGTTCAGTATCTGTGTTTTGCCATGAGAAGAACATCATTCTTGGGCTCACTCCTGTAATGCAGTCTAGCCCCTTCACCAAAGAATCTATCTACCTAAGGTACTAATGGTGCTCATCACCAGAGTATCCCACTACTGCAATCGTTAGTGCATTTATCCTTGCCGCTCCCCAGGAGAGAAAGAGAAGTACTACTGGCCCCATTTTACAGATGGGAGAACTAAGGCACAGAGGATGGAGTCCACAAAGCTAAGTCCCAGTTTAGGTTCCACTGCAAATCACAGAACTCCTGCTGAACCCTATAGGCACCTAAAATAACTCGGTGCCTCCATTTTCAGAGTAAAGCTCCCTAGGCGCCTATGTTTCGGCCTCTTGGTGTGCACACTGCTGCCTCCCTCTAGGCGTCTGGATGCCTCTCTCCTACCTAAGCCCCAGAGCCATTCATGAACCAGGGGAATACAGGCACTCACTCACCTATCTCACGAGTGGGACCACCTACTGGATTGGGTGCCAGTCAAAATCTGTCCAGAGGAGATGGTGGTGGTGCCCAATTTATACTTTTCCCCCAGTGCTTAGAGCACTCTCCTGAGAGGAGAGACCCTGTTCAAATCCTTTCCCCCCGTTAAGCAGAGGAGCGAATTGCACCTGTCTCTCCCACATCCCAGGCAAGTGCTGTAGCCACTGGGCTAAAAGTTACAAGGTGGGCATTTCTCCTCCTCCTCCTCTCCCTTCTCCTCTGGCTGCTTTGTGTGGAACAAGGCAGGCACCTACCTAATTCCCACAAGATGCCCGAGGCAGCAGGTCCCTGTTTGTGGCTTGCTGATATGAGACAGGCACCTCTCTGCAGCGCAGATTGAGGCAGGTATCTCCAAGAGCGGGGTGGGAGGTAGCTACCGCCCTCCCCTGTGGTCAGCATCTCTCAATGGCTGGCTTAGGCGGCCCCTCGGCTAGCTTGCTGGTTTTTGTGGATTGCATTCTAAGGTGCTTATCTCTCCCCATTCATTATATAGGAGCCAAGGTGCTGAACTCCGGCTGTGTGGATTGCAGTGTTGTTCCTGTGATTATCTAGGCACCTCAAAATTAAGCGGCATGACGCCCAGCATTGCAGTGTCTAAGTCCCTTTGTAGATCTGGGCCAGAGAGGCTAAGGGCCACATCCTCAAAGGTATTTAGGCACCTTTGTGCCTTTTTATAATAATACCTAGCTACTGTATAGCGTAAATCTCAAGGTGTTTTACAAAGAAGGCTGGCATCATTAACTTCATTTTACATAGGGGGAAACTGAGGCACGGAGCTGGAACTGACTGCCACTGCTTTGCTGGGTGACCTTGGGGTAAAGCCCCGGTCTCTTGAATCCCAGTCAAGTCCCCTCTCCATTAGTTCTCACCACCTCCCACAGGAGCTTACGATCACCATGTAGGTGCCACTGACACTTTCACAACTGCCAATCAGCTGCTGCCTAAAGTTTCTACCTGTCAGCATCTGCAAAACCACCTAACCCTGACCTCACCCCGCAGCTAAAGAGCTGCTGGGAGCACCTGTCTTACCAGCAGGGCCTGATCTGGTAGGTGTGCTCTGAGATTTGTCAGCTGCTCCAGCAGAAGGGATGGACACCGATTCATTGAGGGTGTGGGGACAGCATAGTACTTGCAAGCAGAGAGCTGGGGGCAGGGAACCGTAGGGTGAGTGGGAGCAGGAGACAGACACTTTTGGCTCCCTAAGCAGCTGGCCTGTTTTGGGTGCTCAACTCCAGCAGGGGGCTAGTGGCTAAGGAGCCTGAGTGGAGGAGGTGCCTGTCTGTGGCCTGTAGGCCAGTTGCTGTGGTATCTTTAAGATGTGGATATTTGCCTACTAATAATTGTATTGAGACTCCCAACTCAGTTTAAATGGGCTATCAAATAGCTGTCACACCAGTGATGAACAGGTGAAAGTCTCCCTGCCCATTACAGTACTAACCCCCTCGCCATCCGGCCTTCAACATTATTATTACGTCAGTCTAAACAGGCAGACAATGCTAAACATTATCACATCATTTTTTTCTCCTCACTTAGTTGACAGCTTTCCATTATTCACATTCAAATATCAAATTGCATCACAGTTTTTCGTTGTTCATTGTGAAGTGATAGAAGCTGCTCTAGGTGGACGTGACCTCTTGGGTCCGGCTGAGCCATTCCCCTTCACTAATGGACGACAATCCTCTACACTCAATCCATCAGCGTTTCATCTCGGCTACTTTGCAACGTCTCTAATGTTGTTGCCTTAACCTCCCTTTGAAAATAATCCCATTGCAAAATTGACCTTAACATTTCCCCTTTTTGTGTCAGTCCATTATACACTCAATAATTTATCTCCCTCTTTTGGGTGGCGCAGTATATCTGTGATGTATTTTCTGCTACAATCTCTTACGGAGAATTGATCTGTGAAAGTTACATAGCGCATCTACCTTGCCCCAGGATCAGACAGCAAGCTGTCCACGCCTCAGTTAGTAATGTTTCCTCTGCCGATCAAACCAAGAAAGTAGTTTTGCATAGTGTCAACTTCCTTTTAACGTTACCTGCTGCAATTCTCTCTAGGGCCCACATTGTACAAAATGGCTTTTAATTGTGTTGCCTTCTAGGTGTCTATGGTCAGCTACCCAGAAACGGAGCCGTCCAAAATGAGAGGCCATTTTTTAAACTTTGGCCTTAAGCCGTCACGTGACTGACACAATCAGAAGGATTTTCTCAGAGTGCTGCCTCAGCACAGAGGGCCAGCTCATCGGCCAGCATGGCTCCACTGACGCGAATGAATGGAGGCTAATTTACACCCGCTGAGACTCTGGCCCAGCATATAGTTAACGGGGCCTTATGAAGCAATGTAGTTTTTATGAAATTACCACATGTTCTTCAACAGTGATTTATTAAACTAGTACTTGACTCAGGAAGCCACCATCCGAACGCCTACCCATAGCCAGTAAGGGTCTCTCAGAGGTCTCTCAGGCGAGTCTGCTCATATCTCCTGTCAGCCAGCACCTTCTCCACAGGACTCAGATAAGAGCTGTTCTTCTTTTCTCCAGGTTCACAATGTGACATGCTGTTCCTCACAGTCCCGTTGAGAAGCATATGACATGATATGTATTAGGTGATGGGGAAAGAGGACGGGGAGGGGGAAATAGCTTGGCAACAGCTTCTCAAGTAGACAATCAGCACTAAGCTATGAGCTAGTTCAAACTAAATCAGGGCAGAGTTGTTCTCCCTCCCTTCTTGTCCACAATTTCCCCCCGCCTGGAAAACAACATCTAGTAAAACAACTGCGATTTTTTTTACAAGCTACATATTTGATAAGGATTGGGAGGAAGGTTGGTGCTAGGGGTATGGGATGTTCCTGGGGGTGCTCTATGGGGCTATTTTACTGTTTTGGTTCAGTGGCAGACTGAGATCATTCATTAAATGTACATTACTTTTAGCTGCCGGGTGGTCACCATTTACCATTGTACATCTAGCTGTCAGGGCACCTGTGCATTTCTCTGGGAATGTTTTTTTAGTGTAGTTTAAAGGGTTTTTTTTTTTTTTTTTTAAAGCCTCACTGGATTCTCCAAAGGGCTTGCTGCAAAGGGTGAGGCGATCAATCTGTCTAAAAAAGGGCATTGAGGATTTGACAAGCCACCCCCACGCTCTGTCTCACTCACACTCGGCTGAAAGGCAGGCCGGGGGATTCATATACTGCTGCTGGGTGCTGATGCTCAGCTATGACAGAGAGAGCCAGGAATCAATCACTTTGATGTTTTATCTCATCCCTAAAGATAACTTTTAGTGGCCTGTTTGGTGACTGCTGTAACGCTCCTTTACCAGGCCCTTTTGAAGTACTATAGACGCACTTTACTGCCTGTTGTGAGAGCGGAAAAGCTGACACCAATGCTGCCTTGTGAAATGGCCATCAGGGACACCACATGAATAATGCGGCGGTGCTGACTGGTATCTTTCCCCATTGCCCATGGACCTCTGCGGTTGTCACTGGAGGGCCTCGCATATAGATCTCTAAGCCACATGCGTCTTTGCCCCAGGCCTGTGTAGAGCCCTAACAGATCTTGTCCTGGCTAAGCAACAGCTTTTGATTATTACTGTAGGTTATGGGCTAGGAAGCTTTGGCTATAAGATGCCACGTATGTAGCTGGCCACCGCTGTACAATAAAAATAACGAGGGGCGTTTGATTGCAGCTCGGCAGTACCAGTTTGCAGGGAGTTATAGACGTTTACCTTGGTTTCACAGGCTGACACACTTCATTTGCATTTAGGGTTTCAAAACTGAGCCCCCCTCAAAGCTAAGCTGAAACTGACCATTGTGTTATCTGATTTGGTGTGGGAGCTAAAAATCAGCTGAGGCTCTTTCAAAACTGTACCCAGGGAGTCCGTGTACTATGTGCTGGGAAATAATCTGAGAACAAACTAGGTTGTTACTAGAACTGGTCTGAAATTCTCTTCTTCCCCCGCCCTCCATGGAAAATTTTGACTTTTTTGAGGTGGGGGGGGAAAACACCCCCAAAACCAACAAAAGCGGAACATTTTCTTCTGAAAACCAAAATATTTCAGCAAGAGCCATTTACAATGATGCACCTTGAAAGTGAAATAAAAAAACAAAGCTGCTTCCTCTAAAAGGCAGAGGGCACTGTTTACACACACATTGTGTTTACAAAACATAGCAGGTCAAGTTCAACCCTGGTGTTTCGCCAGTGACCGCTTTGCAGTTACACCAGGGATGCATTTGGCTCAGTGTGTTTCAGTGATGTGTGCCAGGCAGAGAGGCACCAGCAAATGAATTTATCCAAAGATGTGTTTAGACTCAGATGCTCGTGGATTCACGGAGCTCCAGCGCTGTCACTTTTTGGCCTGGGAGACAGGAATCTTGGGGGAGAACCATTGATCTGTGCCCCATTGGCCAGCTCCTGATTTTCTGGATACCTCTTTAGTGGTAGAACAAATAGAATTTCACATACATGCAGTTGGGCATTTCAAAACTGAACACACTGGGCAGGCTTGCTCCCTCCTGTAATAACCCCCCCTGGGAGGGGATCCCCTTGTGGAGTTTTCCCCCAATCGTCCCATTGGGGGAGTTGCCCCACCCCGAACCAGCCAAGGGGCCAGTTCTCAATCTCAGTGGATCCACGGGAGGCATAAGCCAACTACACAGATGTTCCCTCCTTCCACAATAGCCCTGGAGCACCCATACATATGCTTCCTGGGCGTGTGGCTGCACTGGACTGCCTCACAGGGTGGGAGTGACCCTTAAAGGGGACTCCACACAGGAGAGACGTATTACATCCCCTGGCTAGTTTACATTCCCCAGGTGATCCTCATGAGGCTGGTGGGAGAACAATGTGAATCATCCAATCCCTGCTCTTCCCCCCCCATGTAGTTCTCTTTGGGGGGCCCTGAGAAGGGGGTGACTGTGCTGTCATAGCAGCTGACTCCCACCTCTTTCTATACTGGAAGGGGTAGGAAGGGGAAATCTGCACATGCAGGGTCCCTTCCTCCCATGCATAGATCTAGGAGGCACTGTCTTGCCCTTTTGCTCTTTCCTTCCCCTCCCCCCAAAAAGCCAGACCATTGTAATATTCCTTGTGGATTGGTAAGAGGAAACTACTGCATACAAGTGAGTCTGAATTCTGGGAAATAGAATAGCACCAGCTAATAGCATGTAACAGTGCACTTACAGCCTTTGAGTCGTTCCTTCTCCAGTAATCTGTATGTCTGAAATCAATACACTTGCCGAACCCCACCAGTTTATCAGCAATGCTGCTTCCTGTGACTTTCTTGCTCTTTGCCTGGTCCCTGGTGCGTTGTTGGCTAATCCACTGAAATGCTGAAGCAATACAGAGCATCTTCTTCAGGTGTGAGAGAGCTTTCTCAGTGCAAAAGCCAAACTGGCAAAAACTTTGCCTTCCCCAACTCTGAAGATGAACACATCAAAAATGTAACATTGGTTTTCTAGCAACATTTTGGAAACTCACGATTTACAAATTGAAATTAATTACCAACATAAATAATTCTCACACTTTCCCTGTAAATACCAACATGGAAAGTCTTGCAAATCTGAAGTCCTACCTCTACAAAAATAGTTGATCATCTCCTAGCTGGTGTCTGACATGCAGCATTACAGAGCACAAGGTAGTTTGGGTTCAAATGAGCTGCTAGTATCTAAAACTTTCCATTGTAGCCCTCTTTATGTGACTGATCCATCCGTTGCAAGTGGAAACTCTCACTATCTGAAAAGAGCTGGATTTCATGTCATGGTAAAAACATGCAGGAGGCAGAGACATTCTACTGCCATTTGATATAAACTATCCTGTGGGTCAACTCATGCCTACTGTAACTCCATTAAGTTTACTGGGATTAATTTGTCTCCTGAAGTTTTATGAGTTTCTCCAATGAAAATACAGGCTAGCTAGAAGTTCAAACAGTAATTAAAAAAACCCCCAAAACCTGATTGTTACCATGTAAGGTATTTGAATGTAACGGTCACAACATCCAACATTTAAACATATATACTGAACAGCCATCGATAAACTAGTTGTTAGGACAAATGTTGAACTATATCTTTAGAAATGCATTTGATTACATTTCAGAATTAATGCCATGTCCATGAAAGCGAGGGGCTTGTTGAGTTTTCTGAGCCAGGCACAGGCTGATGGTACTACTCTTACCCAGTTTGACCTGAGCCGTTAGCTAATATTCAGGGTCTTGTGGGTTGTTTCCGTTTGGAGAAGAAATTGTCGGTGGAGTCAGGTATTTTTTTGGTGCAATCCTGTTTATGTACAGAGAGTCCTATCTCCCCGAACACAAACAACAGGAGTCAAACAACAGGAAACAGTGTCCTTGCTCTATAGCCCAAGCCTCTTTTTCCACCAGCACTCTGCCCCAAAAGCTCTTTCTAAGCTTTCTCTCAGTGTTACGCTACAAGTGATTCTCTGGCTGCCCTTGGCTTTTTGCTGCCTTGTCTGTCTGCTTCTGTAACGTTTTCTGGCTCTGGCTGCCCTCCTCCCTGCATAGCTCTACCAAAACCAACGCCCAGTTTTCTGTTTTCATTCAGTCCCCAGTCAACCCTGTCTACCTGCTAGCTCAGCTCCTGACCAACCGTACATGTGCCTGCATTTTGGATAGTGACTCCTACTATTTCAACTATCTTACGCCAAAAGGAGCTTAACTGCTTCTTAAATTTATCCTTAATGAAGGGTGTCTATTATGGCCATCAGCTTCAACAAGGTTTCACCAAACCCCTAGCATAAGCCTACAGTGATGGGCATGGTATAGAAGCCTAGATAGGGCAGAGAGTCACACTGGAAGCTTCCTGGCACAGCGTGGCCAATGAATCTCAATTCTGAACTATAACACTCCTGATTTTTCTAGTCTTGAAGCTTCACATAATCTCACTCTATGCACCAGGTGCTTCTGAAATATCCTTCGCCGTTCCAGTTTCGAGGTCTCCAAGTAGCTCAGCCAATGCAATTTGCTCATGAGTAGCAATACCCCAGCTAGTCCAGACCCCCGCACAGCTCTGCCAGTGCACTTCCATTTTGAGCCACAACTCCCTCTGCTATTCTAATCCCACTGACTTCGATGAGAGCTGAATGAGCAGCGAAGTCCTTTGTAGCATTTGACCATCATCCTGGCAACCTCCCTGCCAAAGAAGGACTATGTTCGGTGCATTTGTCAGTGTTTTGCCCAGTCTAATTTTAGAGGTCCAGGGTGATGACTCTTCTGCCATTTCCCTTGAGAGACTGTTCCACATCTAAATACCTATCACTGTCAGGAAGCTTATCTGAGATTCAGTCTGAATTCCCCCTATGCATCACAGTATAATTCTGCTCCATCCTTGGAGCCCTGTCCAGTTCCCATGTATGTCAATGGGAATCTTGCCTTTGGCTTTTAATGGAAGTTGGATAAGGTTCTTTTCCTGAAAATATTTGACAAGCATGGAGCTGTCAACATGTCCATGCTAAATATTTTTTAAGCTACTCCAAGGCTCCAAATATTGTATTTTTGGGGGATTACAGATTTAAGCTCTAGAGGGTAAGGTGCCCTCTGCTCCCCCTCTAAGGTAAGGTTGCCTTCTGCTCCCAAATGTTGGTGAACTGGTAGAAAGAATGGCCACAGAGCTGCTCCATTGGCATAAGCTACTTACCCAGAACTGCAGTAGAAAGAAGCTCCAGAGGGGAAGGAGTTATTTGCCCCTATCTACTGGTGAGCAGGTGGGACTATGGCTATTGAGAGCTTCATTTGCCTATGCTTTCCATCCAGAATTCCTTCAGTAAGACTTTGGGAGTCCCCATAACTGTACAAAATTCAGAACTGGGTGGCTAGCTGAGACAAACTGAGACGGGAAAGGGCTCCTCCTTCGGGGCAAGGAGCGTCTCTCTGGTGGCCAGGCCTCTGCTTTCGCTACTGGCTCCTCTACACTGTGCTGTTGGGAGGGTTCTTGGATGGGAGCTGATACAGAGGTGACCTCTCAGTGGGGTGCAAGGCAGAGAGGGCTCTTTGCTGAAGCTGCAGAGGAAAGCAGCAGAGCTGTGCGAGCACGAGTGAGGCATCTCCTACCCAGGCACTAAGTAAAGCTGAAAACACTATAGCTGAGTGTGGAGAAGGGACTATGTTACCTTGGAATTGTATGATAGGCGAAGCTTTTATAGGATAAGTGTTGTTAAGCAAAATTGTATGAGGGTGTGTAAAGCCGCTGGTGCACAGAGACACGGAGGCTTGGACTCCTGGACAGAAGCTCCCCCCTGCCTGTTTGGTACCTGGGGGGGGGTTGAATTTGAACGATGGTCAGCTGGCTCCTGAGGAGAGAGGGAGCAAGATGAAGGGAGGGGTCGGAGAGCCAGATTTATCAGGAAGGAAAGGAAAGCATTGCCAACCTCGGATCAAATCAGGCTTCCCTTCTGGGAATAAGAAGTAGAAGGGTTACTGAAAGCTATTATTGTGTTTATGTTATAATTACTCTGGTGAAATAAAAGCTCAGTGGATTTTTCAAATCCAGACATCAAAGGCGTCAATCGGTGGGGTCTGATCTGCATTGCCCTTGAAACAGAGGTAAGAAAAGCAGCCAGGATTGCCCAATATTTACAGGCAAGTGTTCTGAGACGAAGCTTAGGGGATCTTCTTCTTCGTCTTCCTTCTTTCTTTTGTATGGCTTAAAAAAAGCAAAGTCTAGGTTGGTGATCCAATTGATTGCTCCCGGTAATATGGAGTGAATGGCAGATACCACTGAGATATGATCATTTGGGACATTGATTGATGAGGTGTTTCATAGTTTGAAGTCAATTTCCACCATCACAACTAGGACTGTGTTTCAGTCCCCATTTATGGAGAGGTAGGCACACCTGCCATGCGATGTGCAGATGTGGTTCAAAGTGGACTGTAGCAGGGTGGCTACCCGCTCCAGCCCCAACAGGGTTAAAACCAGCCTGGGGAGAGGGCTGGAGGGCTGGGAGAACAGCCCAGACTGATTGGGGAAGCAGGCTCAGCTGGGGCCACACCCCAATCAGGGCCCAGCTGGCCCTATAAAGGCTGGGAGCCAGGAGCTCAGACAGTCTCTCTCTCTAGCTGTAGAGGGAGACGGGCCTGGCTGCAGGGAGCTAGAGACTGGGTACCTGAGTGGAGCAGGGCTGGGGAAAGGCAGAGGAGCTGGGGAGCTCCAGCCTGGAAAGCCCCAGGCTGTGGCCTAGCATAAGGCCAACAGGTATTGGGGGTTGCAGAGGGCAGCCCAGGGGTAGGCAAAGGCAGGAGGTCCAAATCCAACCTTGCCAGTGATGAGTAGGCTGATACTGCAGTCTGCCCCAGGGCATGGAGGCTAGACGATGTCTGGCAGTAGCCTTATACTGAGGTGAGGTGGGGATAGTGGGTGGGGGTTTCCCAGGGAGGGGAGACCCTGAGAGAAAGGGGTTACTGCCAGGGGATAGCACCCCAGCTACCAGGGCACCGGAGTCCAGGGAGGGACACCGGGGCCTAGTGGTGGACGGACACCAGGGCCTAGTGGCAGTGGGACGCCGGCCTGCAGAGGGTGCTCTGGAGCTGGGACGAGTTAATTCCCAAGGACAACCAGCAGGAGGTGCCGCAGGGATGAATCCAGATGCCTTACATGGACATTTTCCATTGGAGAGAAAGGCCATTGGGTTCTTCGGCTGAGGCTTTGAGGTGTTTCTTCAGGACACAGGCATCCTTCCAACTTGGCTCCCCATTGATCTTCAGGGGAAAATCCCATGTCTTTGAACTCTTGTGCTGCAAGCCAAAAAGGTTTTTTTGGTTTTGAGTTGGAATCTCAGTATATTATTTAAGTCTTCATGTACAGGAAGGTCCTTGTTCCCTCAAATATGATGGAACTCGTAAAGAATTCTCATGTCACAACCGGTTTCAGGTGAGTGGATATCTGCCAGTACAGGAAGCGATGGTTGTGGCATTGATTTTACTGTGCCTGTAATAATCCACATGAGAGTGGTGAGAATTGACGAGTGATATGTGGGAGCTATGTGTACAGATAGGTGGCGGTGTTCTGTGGTGGAGTAGACAAGGGTCAGTAAAGAGGTCCATAGAGTTTTTTGCATTGGCTTCCCAGATCATTCTTGCTACTTTCTGGATGAGATTTACATGCATCTTTATTTTGTCATGAACATTTTTCAAATGCTGGTGGTATGTGAGGCTTTGGTCTAATGGCACAACAAGATATTTCAGGGTAGGTTTGTGCCTTATTTGCTGGCCACAGAAATCCATGTGCAGTTCTGCCCTAGCCTTTTTATTGTTTAGATGAAATACTGACACGACAGTCTTAGGGGGTTTTGGTTTAGACACCAGTATAAAAAATACCCTTCCATGGTTTTAAGGTCCTTAGTTAGGATTTGTTCTCTGGTAGGTAAATCCTGTACTTGTGTGGTCAAAGCAATGTCATAGGCATAGATACATTTCATGCTGATCTTTGGGAAAGGTTGCTGGTATAGATAGTAAACAGGCTTGGTGCTAGGTCACCAAAGACAACACAAAACCTATGGTTGGTCAGAACCTCTCCGAAGAATTTTATCATTTCATTGCATGGGAATAATTTTGCTGGCTTTCAGAAGAAGGCCATTCCTCATAGGCAGCAGATAAATCTAAGAAAGCTGCCCCAGTCTTGATTTTTGTAAAGGAATTCTGCCTCTGTGTGTTGTTAAAGCTAATACCTGGTCAGTGCAGCTGTGGCCTGGTTGGAAACCTGCTTGTTCATTTAGTAATATTGCTGCTACAAGTGGCGTAATCCTTGCCAGTAATAGTCTCCCCAGGAGCTTGTATGACATGCAGAGAATGAGGCCGATATGATGAGGAATTACTACCTGGCTTCCCAGGCTTGGCAGTGGCAGGGCCCAATTAAACTTTTGTGGGCTCCGACTCCCAGACTGTGGCCCTGCCCCCACTCCATCCTGAGGTCCCGCCCCTACTTGGCCTCTTTTCCCCCGAGGCCATGCCTGTGCTCTGAGGCCCCAACCCCACTTTGCTTCTTCCCCACCAAGGTCCAATTAGCACGAGGGGAGGGGGCAGAGAAGAGCAAGCAGTGACCAGGGCCTTGGGGGGGAAGAGGTGGAGTGGGAGCGGAACCTCGGTTTGGGGGGGGGGGAAGTGGGGCCATGGGCCCCTTCTGAGTGTTAGCCCAGCACCATTGTAAACCCGGGACTCGGCAGTGGCAATACCGATAGCCTTCCACCACATCCTTGGGAGGAGCTTGAGGAATGGCTATTGGAGAATAGTGCTGCTGGCCATTTCTGTCCCTTGGCTCTAAGGTTTTTAAGAAATTCTGGAATAACATCAGATTTCTCGGCTCTCATGAGTGAGAGGGCCTTATTTACCTCCTCACCAGTGAAGGGCAATAATGGGGGAAGGAGGCAGGTAGTGAGTTGACTATCTGTTGGAACTCCCAGCGCACTTTGAACGTAGTAGACTTGTCCCCTGATGCTCTTGTGATCACGCCAGCTGAGACTTACAGGTTTTGATGTTTCACTGGGTTTGCAGCTCCAGGCTGATGCAACCGTAGTCAAGTTTTGTGGCTGGAATGAATAAAGTCCAGAGCGTCAACGATCTCGACCCATCTTTGATGGTGTGCTAAATTCAGTGATTCTTATAGGGATGTTGCAGTGTTTGGGTCACACACATTTGGTACTCCTTTAATAGCATTTCCATTCTGGTTTCCTAGATGCGGCAGGCGAGGACAGCTTTCTCATGATCTGCCCTGTTTAGGTTGACCAGGTGTCCAGTTTTCGACCGGAACACCCAGTTGAAAAGGGACCCTGGTGGCTCCAGTCAGCACTGCCGACTGGGCCGTTAAAAGTCTGGTCAGCGGTGCTACGGAGCTAAGGCAAGCTAGACCCTACCTGTCCTGGCTCCGCACTGCGCCCTGGAAGCAGCCAGCAGGTCCGGCTCCTGGGTGGGGGGACAGTACAGGGCTCCGCATGCTGCCCCGGCCCCAAGCACCGGCACTCCCATTGGTCAGGAACAGTGGCCAATGGGAGCTGTGGGGGTGGTGTCTGTGGGTGAGAGCAGCGCGCAGAGCCATCTGCTGTACCTCCACCTAGGAGACGGACTTGCTGGCTGCTTCCAGGACACAGCGCAGAGTGAGGACAGGCAGGAAGCATGCCTTAGCCCCCCCACTGCGCTGCTGACTGGGAGCTGCCCAAGGTAAGCCCATGCCCCAATCCCGAGCCCCAACCTCCTGCCCCAGCCCTGAGCCCCCCAAACCCAGAACCCCCTCCTGTACCCCAAACCCCTTGTCCCCAGCTCCACTCCAGAGTCTGCACCTCCAGACGGAATCCTCACGCCCCCCACAGCCCAACCCTGAGACCCTTCTCGTGCCCTGAATCCCTCTGCCCCACCCTCCAACCTGGAGCCCCCTCCTACACCCCAAACCCTCA
The DNA here is from genome assembly GCF_013100865.1 of Trachemys scripta elegans. Classification (NCBI taxonomy): domain Eukaryota; kingdom Metazoa; phylum Chordata; order Testudines; family Emydidae; genus Trachemys; species Trachemys scripta. Next base: position 13,795,787 of record NC_048299.1, on the reverse strand, counting down.
TCCCCGGCCCCACCCCAGAGCCTGCACCCCCAGCAGGAGCCCTTACCCCCTCCTGCACCCCAACCCCCTGCCCCAGCCCAGTGAAAGTGAGTGAGGATGGAGGTCAGTGAGCCACTGAGGGAGGAGGAATGTAGTGAGTGCGGGGCAGGGCCTTGGGGAAGGGGTGGAGAAGGGGGTGTGGCCTACAGGAAGGGGCGGGGCTTGGGTGTTTGGTTTTGTGCGATTAGAAAGTTGGCAACCCTCCCCTAGTCCTGTTATGTGCTGAGGCACAACGAATGTCATCAAATCAGCATCTGACCATCTCTCAGTGAAGTCTCGGATTGAACAGCAATGGAAATAATTATTCTGCAAGAAGTGACTTCTTCCACAGCCACTTTAAGAGAACCGTAGGCCCAGCTCTATGAATTTGCCAATTGAATGTCAGGTAGGAGGTTAAAGGCTGTACTAGCAACCCAGAGCACCAGTCTTGAACAAAGCGTGTTTCTAGGAAGGGGAGGTTGTGACACTGGGCTGGGTGGGGAAGCTTCGGGATAGGACCAGGCAGCACTTCCCAAGGGACTGGAGACAGGACTCTGGCACCACACTAGCCACTGACACCAAACCATGAGTTTGGTTTAGCAGACAGGGAAGGGACATGATAAAGGGACATTTGCCTACTGGACAGTCCCACTGATGGGTGGGGACCTGGGTTAATGGAATACTGCCAAAGTTATTGTGGGGGGAGTGTTTTACTTATTCACTTGTTGCTGTGTTTTCCCCCTAAAGTTTTCCTTGTTTTATACACAGACTCAGTGCTCCGAAGCAGGAAGTATTGCCTACTAAGGGCACCCAGGGAAGGTGGTTTAGTGTTCCCAGAAATTGTGTGTGTGTGTGTGGGGGGGAGAGAATTAAGCTGGTGGAGTTTGTTTTAAGAGGGACCCCTATCTATTTGAACCCAGCCCTTGTTATTCTCAAGAACATCTGGTAGCAAGGTTACATATTCAGGAGATGGGCTTCTGCCTGTGAGAGCTGAGGACTCCAACTTTGTAAAGAATGAATTCTGGAAATGCTATTACTCAGCTAATTTCACAAGGACCTATATAAGCTTGCATCTTCAGGGGCAGAGCTCAAATCATCCTTGAACCAGGCCCTGTTCCAATGTCAGTCTATGTCCACAGATGAATTTGTATGACATGTCCTCCACGTGCGTACGAGCATAGGCTGGAAACAATCCATGCCACACAAATCCAGATTGACTCTAGAGCAACTTTATGGAAATCAGCGTAGCTATTCCTCAGTCATGCTGGTGAACAGGGCTGGCTCTGGCTTTTTTGCCGCCCCAGGCAAAAAAGCCCCCCCCAGCCCCCCCCCCCAGCGCGGCAGGGGAGGGCACCGAGCCCAGCCGCAGGCCGCTCACCCCGACTGGCCAGAGTACTGGGGGGAGGGCGGAGAGCCCGGCCGGGGCTCCGCTCTCCCCGGCGGCCAGAGCGCCGGGGGGAGGGTGGAGTGGCGGCTAGAGCGCCGGGTGGAGGGCGGAGAGCCCACCGCGGCTCCACTCTCCCTGGCAGCCAGAGTGCCGGAGGGAGGGTGGAGTGGCGGCCAGAGCACCGGGCGGAGAGCCCGCCGCGGCTCCGCTCTCCCCGGTGGCCAGAGCCAGAGCACCGCGCCGCCCCCCTCCAGGTGCCGCCCCAAGCACAAGCTTGGTGGGCTGGTGCCTGGAGCCGGCCCTGCTGGTGAAAATGAGAGCAGGGCCTGGCACCTGGTCTTATGTGATTAGAGCACAATGATGCTACATAAATAATACAACATCATAATATAGCTCCCAATAGGCACTTACAATTGCTTTATTAGGTATCTTGTCAGTGCTCCAGTTGGCACCGAGGTGACCTAAAGTTATGCAGCAATTGCTTAGAACAAGACATTCTCTAATTCAGTTACAGAATAAGTGGCCCCTCACAAGGCATATGGTTATAAAGAGCCAATTCTGTTCAGTTACACTGAAGTAAATCTGGAGTAATTCCACTGAAGTCAATAGTTTTAACTCTGATTTACACCAAAGAACAAAATCTCACTTTAGAAAGAAGTCTGAATTAAAACCACAAGATGTTGAGAAGAGTGCTCTTTGGAAGCCTCCCACTCTTCCTGCCTGTCCCACCCTCTCCTCCTTTCTTTTCTCTGTTCATCTACCACTCTAAATAAGTACCTTGGCAAAGGCCCATGTGACAGTTAATGTTCATATTTTCGGGCTTTGTTGTGAAGGCCAGAACTATAAGAGGGTTGGTTTTAATCTCTGCTTATTAATAAACAATGGTCTTCTAGAAGCAAACCCTGAATTTGTGTTTGTGCAGATCAAATGTACTGCTTCCTTTCATTCTGATCAGGACAATTACTTCCTGCTAACATTATCTGAAGGAGGAGGAGAAGGAAAGGAGATGCTTAGGGACTTTAGCAGATGACACTCTTGATGTTGTCACCAGAGCACAGGTGAAGTTCGCAAGAAGGCATCCATTCTTTTTATGGTGCAGAACAATATCATGATGGTGAATCCACAGCAACTTTGTGCCAGAGCATAGGAAGCATTATTCTTTGATGTAGAATTAGCTTGTGGTCTATAATGTAATTAGAGGTGTGACTGCAGCACATGTAGTGTATGTCTACACTGCACACTTCTTACGGCAGTGTGTAAGGTACAGACACGACATGTCCCCCTAGCACAAGTACAAATAGCAGTGTAGATGGTGAGGCACAGATTACACGAGTTAGGACACACCAAAACCTTAGGCTGTGTACCCTACACTGCTCTCTACCCACCCAAGCTAGTGCCTTCCTTGTCTACACTGCTATTTGTCCCGCTGCGTTCCTGCTGCAGAGTCTTTCCCCACCACCGGGAAAGGCTCCGGCAGTGGTGAAAGGCTCTGGCAGTGGTGAAAGGCTCCAGCAGTGGGGAGGCACCAGGAAAAGGCTCTGGCAGAGAGGATGCAGCGAGGAAAGGCTTTGGCAGCTCTCTGCTACCAGAGCCTTTACCTACTGTCTCCCTCCCCCCACTAGTGCCTTTCACTTCCATGTGTAGTTACATACCGCAGCCTGCTTTTCACTGCAGCATATAGCTACATACAGGGTCGGCTTTAGGAACTGCGGGGCCCGATTCGAAATCCCGGCGGTGGTCTGGGTCTTCGGCGGCGGGGGTCTGGGTCTTCACTCGGCTCTGGTTCTTCACCGCGGCACTGAAGGACCTCCCGCCGCCGAAGACCCAGAGCGGACCCCCCGCCGCCGAAGTGCTGCTGAAGACCTGGAGTGGACCGCCGCCAGGTGAGTAAAAAAAAATGAAAAAGGCATCTAAGGCGCGGGGCCCGATTCCCCGGAATTGGGGGAATCAGCCTCAAGCCGGCCCTGGCTACATATATCCTACACGCCACAGCCAGTACTGTGGGGTGTGGATGTAGATGTAGACACACCCCGCCTAGCTGTGCAAGCCTGCCCAGGATCCTGGGCACATACCCAGGCAGCAAGTCTGCAAAGCTTCACTGCTATTGTTATTCAAGCGACCTAGAGCCAGCTCAGGTATGTCTCCACAGGCTGCAGTCATACCTCTGACCCAGTGCAGCCAAATCCTTGGATGAGCAGGAAGTGTCACCGTTTCAAGCTGCTGTGGGCCGTGCACAATGCGTCCCGACTAGGGCTGTCGATTCATCACAGTTAACTCACGCAATTAACTAAAAAAATGAATCGCAATTAAAAAATTAACCGTGATTAATTGCGCGGATAAACAATAGCCTACCAATTGAAATGTATTAAATATTTTTGGATGTTTTTCTACATTTTCAGATATATTGATTTCTATTACAACACCGAATACAAAGTGTACAGTGCTCACTTTATATTATTAGTTTTGATTACAAATATTTGCACGGTAAAAACGATAAACAAAAGAAACAGTATTTTTCAATTCACCTCATACAAGTACTGGAGTGCAATCTCTTTATTGTGAAAGTCCAACTTACAAATGTGGATTTTTTTTGTTACTTAACTGCACTCAAAAACAAAACAATATAAAACTTTAGAGCCTACAAGTCCATTCAGTCCTACTTCTTGTTCAGCCAATTGCTCAGACAAACAAGTTTGGTTACATTTACGGGCGATGCTGCTGCTGCCTTCTTATTTACAATGTTACCTGAAAGTGAGAACAGGCATTTGCATGGCACTTTTGTAGCTGGCATTGCAAGGTATTTATGTACCAGATATGCTAAACATTCACATGCCCCTTCATGCTTCGGCCACCATTCCAGAGGACGAGCTTCCATGCTGATGATACTCATTAAAAAAATGTGTTAATTAAATTTGTGACTGAACTCCTTGGGGGAGAATTGTATGTCTCCTGTTCTGTTTTACCCACATTCCACCATATATTTCATGTTATAGCAGTCTTGGAAGATGACCCTGCACATGTTCATTTTAAGAACACTTTCACAGCAGATTTGACAAAACTCAAAGAAGGTACCAATGTGAGATTTCTAAAAATAATTACAGCACTCGACCCAAGGTTTAAGAATCTGAAGTGCCTTCCAAAATCTGAGAGGGATGAGGTGTGGAGCATGCTTTCAGAAGTCTTAAAAGATCAACACTCTGATGTGGAAACTACAGAACCCAAACCACCAAAAAGAAAATCAACCTTCTGCTGGTGGCATCTGACTCAGATGATGAAAATGAACATGCGTCGGTCTGCTCTGCTTGGATCGTTATCGAGCAGAACCCATCATCAGCATGGACGCATGTCCTCTGGAATGGTGGTTGAATCATGAAGGGACATATGAATCTTTAGCGCATCTGGCATGTAAATATCTTGTGACACCGCCTACAACAGTACCATGTGAATGCCTGTTCTCACTTTCAGGTGATGTTAACAAGAAGCGGGCAGCATTATCTCCTGCAAATTGTGATCACATTGTTTGTCTGAGCGATTGGCTGAACAAGAAGTAGGACTGTAGGCTCTAAAGTTTTACATTGTTTTATTTTTGAATGCAGGTTTTTTTGTACATAATTCTACATTTGTAAGTTCAACTTTCATGATAAAGAGATTGCACTACAGTACTCATATTAAGTGAATTGAAAAATAACATCCAAAATATGTAAATAAATGATATTCTATTATTGTTTAACAGCACGATTAATCGCGGGATTAATTACGATTAATTTTTTTATTCACTTGACAGCCCTAGTCCCAACATATTTAACTTCATGCTTGAGTCACCAGGAAGCTAGACACCATGGGCACTGATTTAGGCCCTGATCCAGCAAAGCACATGCTTAAACTTTTAACTTGACTTCAGTGGGATTGTTCACATGCTTAAAGTTAAGCACATGCTTAAGAACTTTCCTGCACTGTGGTCTTTCTTTTTATGCATATCCTCAAGTCAATGGAGCTGCCGAGGGAGTAAATCAGCACAGAATTTGGCCCACAATTTTCCCGTTCTTTGATGTTGGACACCAAACTGTTGGTAGAATTGGCTGAAAGCATTAAAAGGACAGCTCTGTGTGTCAGTGCTGTCTGGAGGATGGTGCTATATGGGAACTAGCAAAAGTGGAGGCATTTTCTGGGTGAGTATCATAATACTTTGCATGCGTATGGTCCCTTTCATTCACACAGACACTTCCCTACACTTCCATTTTAAAAACACCAGCAGGTTGATGCTGGTGATCTGTTATTTGCCTAAACACCTCTTTCTTTCCACAGAGCCTTTGTGTGAGGCATAGTTAGCTTCCTATCTCCTCTTGCTTGATACAGTGAGTCACTATTCACACAATGCTAAATTAAGCTGCTAATTGAATGTGATTTTTATTAAGCTCTAGACATGCTGTACTTAGGCAGCGCAGTAAATTACTTGCTTGTATTGTTCCTTAACTTTTCATTCTGCCCATATCCGACTGACGGAACTGAAAACAAGCCTACACTTGCCAGGTAAGGAGCACAACTCTCTTTGGAGTTTGTGGTTTTATGCATAACTACAAATTCATAGATAAGTAAGAAAGGATGGGAAAGTAATTTGTTTGCTGCTTATGATTCATTTGGCTACCTTGAAATAGCAGAGTTTTAAAAGGAGTCACCATGAGCCAGATTCTACTACTGCATAGTCACCTTAGATGACAAGTAGCTTCCTTGAAGTCAGGAGGCTACTTAGACATGTACTGTCTTATTCAGATGTGTGTCGGGCAAAAAAGAGGTAGGGTGTGGGTGGAGAATGAGCATGTTTTAGGAGACCAGGCTTAAGTGAGATCCTCCTCATGCAAACGAGGTGCTTAGCTCACCACTCTCTCGCTAACTTTAGGCAGGAGTAACTTGGCAGCTTCGCAACAGTGCTCTCATTAATAATGGGCCAGATCCCTCTGTCATCCCTATTACTCATTACTTTGTATCTTGTGCTCGTCACCAACACACTACAAACATGCATCACACAGGATCAAGCCCCACATGTAGGTTTAACGTGTTAGAGCTGGATTCTTCCATTCTTACTTAGATTAAATAATATTCTGTGCTGCAAGTAGCCCAGTTTAAATCAATGTAGTATGCACTGTTCAGCAGCCATGTTGTTCTCAGAGTGGCTGTGGCCTGTTACTGAGGAGGCACACAATGTGCTGTCTCCTGGTAACCTTACTTTTCTTCTTTCTGTTGCCATTAAGTTATTATAACCAAGAATCCTTTTAGATGGAGAATATATGTTTTGGTTTAGGGAAACAGCTGATACAAGCTACAATAGCAGCATAGATTCCCATTACAGCCCAACAAGGATGGTGGAATGGGAATGAAAAGATAGAAATAGGGAAAGAAAAATCCACTTTTGATATATTTTTTATTCTGTGAATAGAGAGTAAAAAATCAAATATGTCTGACATAGGATCAGAAAGTTCAGCATATACATTTTTATACAAATATGCCTGTGGTGATAAGAGACATAATGTTTGTCAAAACTAAGCTTGTGTTTCTCAGACAAATGCTCTTTTATAGTGTGGACGTGTGCTATTTTCTTATTGCTTCTAAATTGTTTCCTTGATTTGTTTCTTTGTCTGCTCCCCAAGACTATTCTGATTAGGAGAGATTTTTGCACTCACTATTTGATTAAATAATGAATACATTTCTGTTTGATTTGCAGTTGCTTACTTAATTAAATTTCTTTTCAGTGCCCCAATTTTCATTATAATTTCAATTTTGCATTTAATCACTGTGTTGTTCTTTGCTGCCACCTTTCTAATAGAGGTCTGGTCTCCCGTCAGTGTGCCTACAGAACTCTCATGGGAGTTATATGCCCATACCAAGAGGAGAAAAGGTTCCAATCTGCAGTCATTTTAGATAGTAACTAGTGCGGGGCAAATCTAAATCAGGTTCAGAGTTTTAGTTTGCAGAAGCATACACACATTTCTGTGCTCTTCTGAAACTGGGCTGGCAATGCAATGCAAACAGACTGCGATACTCCTAATTTAAGGGCAGAAAGGACCATTATGATCGTCTGCTGCAGGAGTGTCAAACTCATGTGGAGGAAAGGGTCGAATGGTGTTTAATTATGTCTGTGGGCCAGCTATAAATTCAGGATTACATACTCCCCGAAGTGCACTGCTGTCAGAAGGAAGTCTGCATAGTGATCAGGGGAAGAATATGGCTTCTATAATAACTAAATACTGGGTTATGTGTCCAGTGCCTTATTGTTGGATTCATCAGTCAGTGAGGAAGTCCGCTTCCCTTTTGGATACCGTGATTTTGTTCCCTTTTTCTCTTCCTTCCCGATCCCTCCTTTTTCTGTTTCTCTCCCTGATCCCTCTCTTTGCAAATCTCTTTTGTTCTTTTCTGTTTTTCCTTCCCTTCAGCAGCTCCCAATTTCCAACTCACTAGATTTCCCTCCCTCCCCTTATCTTATTGCATCCACTAAAACGAGCAGTGATTAAATGGTTAGCATTGACCCCGACGTGTCATCATTGGGCTTTATGATTGATACTCCAATCTGTTCAACAGGGGAGTTCACACGCCTGATTCATTATTGCAGACTGGCTCCAGACTCTGACAGACACTGTATCAGTTCAAACTGGGAGGGTTCTCACGGCGAGGAGGGCTAGAGACTTTCATTTTAAAAACTAAGCTTACATTCTGAAGAATTTGAATGTCACATGGACCACAAATACATTTTGTGAGCCACATGCCTGACACCCCTGATCTAGTCTGACATACTGCATAGAACTTCACCCAGTCATGGCAGAAATGCAGTGGGAAGAGCCTCTCATAGTAGTAGTGATACCTCATTCTCCTTCCAAATTTAGGAGGTGAAGCAGTGTATGACTATGAAGGATGAGCATGTGGTTAAGGCACCGGTCTAGGACTTAGGAAATCTGTGTTTGGTTCCTGGCATTGCCTCATTTGCCCTTTTGTACGGGTGGGAGTATTTTCCTTAAAACACAGGTGCTGTCAGAATAAATATGTGACTCACTCAGCTACTTGGTGATGGGGGCCATCAAAGCATCTAGATGGATTTTTTTTTTTTATTAAGCACCGATAACACGCTCAGCTCTGTACAAGGTACAACATAAGACAGTCCTTTCTGCAGAGTTTACAGCCTGAATAAGACAGGCACAGAGTACACAGTAGGGAACCCAGAGGAGTGGATGACTGAGGTTTTGAATTAAGTTTCTGGGCTAGATCCTCAGGCTGGGGTAGATCTGTGGAAGCCCAGTTGAAATCAGGGGAGTTATACCAACTACCAGCAGCTTGGATACTTGAGGGGGAAATTTAGGAACATGAGGTAACCAGAACATCTGCTTTCATGCATTTCCTTGACTGAGGGCCAAACCCTTCCCAATAAAGGCATTTCGCTTGAAAACTCGTCTGAAGACTGCCTTTGCTTTCATAACTGGGATTCCTAATCCAGCATGTGACACGAACAGTGCCTGCTAAAGACTTCCACAAAGTTGTAATGATGAATCCTCTAGAGTTGAGGACTATTTGTGCCACCACTTAAAAACATAGGAGAGATTCTGATCACTCATTCGGTCTGAAGTGTAAACACTAGAGGAGTTAGATGAGTGTGCCATGCTGGAGGGCTGAGGCTATCTTGCTTTTAGAGAACTGCTTTCAGAAGTAGAAGATCTAGAATGAAATGGTGATGGAAAGTGATTGCTCAATAAAACAAAATCTCATGCATAATATGGTCAAAAAGAACTAATAACTACTTCTCGCAACTGTATAAGGTCACAGCAGCACTGACTGCGTATTCCCACTGAAGCAGTCTCAGGGCTATATTTTCAAAAGTCACATCCTGTAAATTGTGCCTGTAAAATATGAATGCCTTGGTATAATACACTGGCCTAGTGCACATGATCATGTCTCCCACTAGTAGTCTGTCAGCTGCCGGGCCAACTACTACTGTCGCGCAGCTAAAGAATTTCTCCGTTAGCTCAAGTGGTAGAGGCCTGAATTTTTGGTGCTGAAGGTTCCCAGGTTCAATCACTTATTGTCTGTACGGGTACTTGGCCACAGTTCATTACACATGTATAAAGCTATCATTGAATACAACACACCAGGGTGTACAAATGTATACAAGTACCTTTTCTGCATCTGATGAAGTGACTTTTGGCCCATGAAAGCTTATGCCTAAATAGATTTGTTAGTCTCTAAAGTGCCACAAGTACTCCTCATTCTTTTTTCTGCATATGTTATTCTAATCTCAGCGAACGTACATACAAGCATTATGGCTATCAGAAAAATCACACACACAAGCAGCATAGAGGAGAGAAGCCAGGAATTTTTTCTCCAAACACACCTATGCCACTTGAACTATTCCAGAGTGTTAGCTTATTGTCTCTGTGGGCTGCCACCCATACAGGGTAACACCTATCTCTGAGGCACTAAAGCAGGTCTGACATTCCAGCCCATAGAGGGCAGTGGTACATGCTACGGCATGCATGCTGAACAGGCATAACCGAGACTCTGATTTGACACTTTAGCTTTTGCTGTACAGGAAAGGTCATGGGGAACTGGATTCAAAAGATCCTCAGGCAACTAAGGCATGAGTTAAAACTCTGGTAGGGATTTTGTTAAAACTGCTTCTATATGTCTGATTCCTGAAATCATTTGTGAAAGGGAAACCGAGCTGATGATGTAATTTTGTTTCTTCCCCTGGTGTTCAGCAACATGCCTGCCCCTACTGGTTTTAATTACGCAGCGAATCCCTGCCTTGTCCCCCAAATCAGAACTCACATTTAATCAGGATAGACTTGCCCCAGTCTGAGAGAGGCAGATGTGTAGCAGTTCAGCACTCTTCCATACTGATCAGCAGGATTCCCTGGGGAAGAGCTTTTTTACTTGGTATTTATCATCATCCAAAGTGCTTGCAGCCTTTCACATTTAATTTACCTCTTCTTGATACAATTAATAAGTCAGCTTTTTAGTAGAAACAACCATTGCAGTCATTTTTATGCTATCACTGAGGGTACGTCTATACTTACCCACTGGTTCAGCGGCAAGCAATCGATCTTCTGGGATCGATTTATCGCGTCTTGTCTAGACGCGATAAATCGATCCCGGAAGTGCTCGCCGTTGACGCCGGTAATCCTGCTCCGCGAGAGGAGTAGGCGGAGTCGACGGGGGAGCCTGCCTGCCGCGTGTGGACCCGCGGTAAGTACCTATAAGTTTGAACTAAGATACTTCGACTTCAGCTACGTTATTCACATAGCTGAAGTTGCGTAACTTAGTTCGAACTGGGGGCTTAGTGTGGACCAGCCCTGAGTGTGTGTATCTTGTAGGTACAAAAAGTATGGCAAAGTTTAAAGTTATAGAACAAAACAGTCACATATCCAGTACAAGCAAACTCTCAATCACGTTCAATTGGTGCATTTATTTTGGGCCATATTCTGGTACACATAGATAAAAGAAATCTTAAGGCCAGAAGGAACCATTATGATCACCTAGTCTGACCTTCTGTGTAACATAGGCCAAAGAATCTCACCCATGTAGTGTGGTGTTTAGATGCTGCATGTGATTCTTAGAACTGGGAACACTGGCTGTTGGGAGTCTGAAAGGACAGGAAACAGGAAGGAGGGGGGAGGAGTTACAGAGTGTGCAGCTACAGCTTGGTAAAGAGATTTCCACTGTAAATAAAGTTCTGTTGAAGTTTGTTAATACCTTGCCTGGTGGATACAACATTTGGGCAACGAGGATGGATCTTCTGCCTCTGAACCCACCTGCACCCTTTCTGCAAAGCCCAGGTGAGCGTCCAATTGCTTTTACTGTCTGGAGCCATATGTTTGAGACTTATCTGCTTGCAATCAGTGCGACAGAGATTTCTGAAGTAAGAAAGCGTGCTCTGCTAATCCACTGCCTTGGAGCAGAAGGGCAGCGTATATTTTACACTTTCCCCCTTCCAGATGATAAATATGAGACTGCAATCACTGCATTAAAGAACTTTTTTGTGCCAAAAGTGAATGTAGTAGCTAATTGCTACACATTTTGCCAGCGTGAGCAGAAACCAGGGGAGCCTATAATGCAGCATATTGCTTCCCTGAGGAGTCTGATTGTAACTTGTGACTTTGGGAATATGGCAGATGAGATGATTAGAGACCAGCTCATTGAGAAAACAACCATGCTTCGTGTAAGAGAACCACAACCACAACTTACACTAGAAAAAGCAATAACCATTGCTACTCAGATTGAGTCAGCTACAGCTGAAGACAAAATAATGAGCAAGGGTACAGGAGGCCCAGTCCAGGCTGTGACTCCTTTGCAGAAAAGTTCACTATCACTGCAGACAAACAATTGCAAAAGGAAAACTAATGAAAAACCACTGAATCAGCAAATGCAAAATACAGTAAAAGCATGCGGTGGATCCCCACAACATCTTGCAAGCTACACAGGATGTCCAGCAAAAGTAGCTCAGTGCAATCATTGCAAAAAGATTGGGCATTTTGCTACAGTATGTCGCAGTAGCCAGTTCAATCAACAGGTGCATGCAGTTACAATACCAGATGTTACTGTGCTGAGTGTAGACAAAATCACTACTGCACATATTCCAGAACAGATAAAGTGCACAGTAAATATTTCTGCCATACCCTCAGGCAAATCACACTCTATTCAGCTAATGTTAGACACTGGGTCAGCAGTATCTATGCTACCTGATTCCATCTATTTGCGTTACTTTAAAGATGTGCCTCTTACTGAACCCAAACTTCACATGGTGTGCTATTTGAAAAACCATATTCCAGTACATGGTTGCCTGCCAGCAATAGTTACTTTTGGTGATTGCTGTGTAACTGCGGAGTTCTACATTGTCCACAAAGGCACTCCTATCCTTGGCAGAGATTTATTAGCTGCTTTAAATCTCAGGGTAGTTAATGGACGAATTGACCTTCCTCAGCAAAGCACTCTTGCGGTACACACGCCAGTTTCAGCTGGGACCCAACTCCAGGTTGAGGAGAAACTTGGCTGTGCTTATGGGTTTCTGCATAAAGTTAAAATGCAGAATAATGTGATGCCTGTACGACAGAAATTACGGCGCTTACCATTTTCAGACAGGGAAGCTGTTTCAGAGGAATTTAGAAAACTTGTTCAAAAGGACATTATTGAAGAGATTAACTCCTCGGAATGGGTTTCACCTATAGTAGTGACGCAGAAGAAGGGTGGAGACATTCGCCTTTGTGTGGACTTAAGGGCGCCAAATAAAGCTATTGTGATTGACAGCCATCCTCTTCCTCACATAGCAGAAGTATTTGCAGAACTCTGTGGAGCAAAGATGTTTTCTACTCTTGATTTGCAGAGCGCATACCACCATGTTATGTTGCATGAAGATAGCAGAGACCTCACAGCATTTATTACACATGAGGGACTATTTCGTTTTAAGCGTGTTCCATACGGTCTCGCATCAGCCCCAAGTGCCTTCCAAAAATGATGTCATTGATTCTGAAGAACCAACATGGAGTTCAGTGCTATTTGGATGATATTATTGTGTTTGGAAATACTACTGAGGAGCATGACAATAACCTGCAGTCTGTACTAAACTGCATCAGCAAAGCAGGCCTCGAGCGCAATAGGTCCAAATGCAAATTTAGACAAACTGAACCCTCCTTTCTGGGGCATACAATTTCACAGGCTGGACTAAAACCTGATCCAGATCATATCCTGGCAGTTTCAAATGCTCCTCCTCCAACAGATTTGCAAACCTTACGTTCCTTCTTGGGTCTTATCTCCTGGTATGCAAAATTCATTCCCAATTATGCTTCTATCATTGAACCGTTACGAGAATTACTACGGAGAAGTTCAATCTTAGTGTGGACAACGGATGCACAAGCTAGTTTCGAAAGGGTGAAAGACTTGATTGTATATAGTCCAGTACTTGCACTATTCAGTCCCGCATTGCCCACAATTGTAACTACTGATGCTTCTGATTATGGACTTGGGGCTGTCCTCACACAACTTCATGAGGACAACAAAGAGAGGACTGTTGCATTTGTTTCAAGGACACTAAGTAATGCTGAGAGAAAATATTCTACAGTTGAAAAAGAAGCACTTGCTTGTGTCTGGGCTACAGAAAAATGGAGAACTTACCTGTGGGGCCGTACGTTCAAGTTGCGCACAGACCACAGCCCTTTGACGACGTTGCTCACCACGAAAGGACTGGGAAGAGAAGGATATCGTATTGCTAGATGGTCTGCAAGACTACTCTCTTTCAATTATGAACTGGAATATAAGCCTGGAAACGAAAATGTAGTAGCTGATCGCCTTTCTCGCCTGCCTTTGTCTTCACCAGATGGTCCACCGGAGGATGAGGGTGTAGTAGTTGCGCTTATTACAAGCACTCTTACTGCAGTTACAAGAGAACAATTTCAAGCTGCTTGTTCAGCGTGTCCAATTCAACAAAAATTACGGGAATTTCTGACAAAGAGATGGCCCAGTAACCCTAAAAACCTTGACCCAGTTTTGCTGCTTTATTTTAGAGTTCGCGATGAACTTTCTTTGCTCGATGGCTGTGTGCTACGAGGTACACACCGGCTACTTGTGCCAGAAGGATTACAGTCAAAACTCAAACACCTGGCACATGATACTCATCAAGGAATTGTCAGAACCAAACAACGACTACGGGCTCTGTATTGGTGGCCAGGGATGGACTCTCAAACTGAAGCACTCATAAAATCCTGTGTCACTTGCCAAATGCATGATAAGACAGCAGTGACATGTACCCCTCCATTACAGCCTGTTCCTCTTCCTGAATCTGCATGGGGAAAAAGTGGTGATTGACATTGTAGGACCCTTTGATACTGCTCCAATTGACTGTCATTATGCCATCACTTTAATAGACTATTTCAGCAAATGGCCTGAGGTAGCGTTTACATCGCAAATTTCTTCTGCTACAGTAATTAAGTTCCTCTCTTCAGTTTTTAGCTGGGAAGGTAACCCCAAAGAACTGGTTTCAGATAATGGTAGTCAATTTACTTCCCTGGAGTTTGAAACTTTTCTAGCAGAGAAGAACATTTTACACAAGAGGTCATCCCTATATTACCCTCAAGCCAATAGGGAAATCAAATGGTTTAACAGAAGTTTGAAAGAGAGTTTGCAAACGGCTAAACTGGAAGGGCGATTGTAGATACCCTTCACTACTGATTTCTTGCAAGCATACAGGGCTACACGACATGCCACAACACAAAGATCACCCGCAGAGTTACTGCATGGGAAACAGCTGAATACTAAACTGAACATTGCTCGATTGTTAAAGGCACGACCTGATGCCCCAAACAAGGATGATGTGAGAAAGACAGTTGAACAGAACCAAGCAAAGTCTAAGGCTTTCACAGACAAACAGCGGGGTGCTAAGGAACCAAACTTTGAGCGTGGTTCCTTTGTTAGAATATGAAAACCTGGAATCCTATGCAAAGGGGACCATAAATTCACAGCTCCTCTTAAAATCATAGAGATGAAGGGACCTTACACATATCGACTTTCTGATGGGCGGGTATGGAATGCTTCTTATCTTGCACCTGCCTATGCACCAAGAGGAGATTATGCCAACACCCAGTCTGCATTGGATGACTTCACCGTAGAACCAACACGACAAGACATTGCACTGGAACCGGGGCTTGAGAGATGGCCTGTCAGATCCAGACGACCACCTGCCTGGACTAGAGACTATGTTATGTAGTATCTACAGTGTTTTCAGTGTAATATTCCTGCCAACAGTATAGTGTCTTGTTTCATATTTGTTCCGGTGGTTAGAACAACGTTTATTTTAATTTGGAAAGTTTCTTAAGAGAGGAGGGAATGTGGTGTTTAGATGCTGCATGTGATTCTTAGAACTGGGAGCACTGGCTGTTGGGAGTCTTAAAGGACAGGAAACAGAAAGGAGGGGGGAGGAGTTGAGGAGGCTGGAAGAGTTACAGAGTGTGCAGCTACAGCTTGGTAAAGAGATTTCCACTGTAAATAAAGTTCTGTTGAAGTTTGTTAATACCTTGCCTGGTGGATACAACATGTAGAAGATACCGTACACTGAAAGTAGGCTAGTAATTTCAATCATCCCTGATTCTCAGAGGTAAGGCACTACTCATCGGAGTAGTTCCATTCAATGAGAGTATCTGAGTAACTGCTCACCTAGTAATTTTAGAGCCATAATCTGCTCCATTGAAATTAGTGAGACTACTTGAGAAATAAAGTATCAGAGGGGTAGCCGCATTAGTCTGGATCTGTAAAAAGCGACAAAGAGTCCTATGGAACTTTATAGACTAACAGACGTATTGGAGCATAAGCTTTCATGGGTGAATACCCACTTCGTCAGATAAAGAGTCTGGGAAGTACCATTACTGAAATAAGGGCTTCTGGTCTCAATACATGAGGTGAATGTGGCAAGATGGTTTGCACTTAACAGATTTAGGCGCAAATCTTGCAAACTCTTATGTACTTAACTTTACTCATGTGAGTAGCTTAGCTGAAGGCAATGGACTTGAACTAAGAACCTCCCACATCCCAAATAAGTACTTTAACCTCTGGGCTAAATGTTATCAGGGAGGTCCTCTTTCATGTGATGAAGTGGTTATTCACCCACGAAAGCTTATGCTCCAATACGTCTGTTAGTCTATAAGGTGCCATAGGACTCTTTGAGAAATAAAATAATTCTTAATGTGAGTAAAGGTAGCAGAATGCGGTACTTTATTAATACGTACATTCTACAGCATATGAAATGTTTGGAATAGCCACACAGCCTGTTCCCTCTACCATATCAGTGTAAGATCCTGCTGTACCACAGTTAAGTCTACCTCCAGAAGGAAGCTGACAGCAAGATAACAATTTCTAATAGATGGGTCAAGAAACTGGGGCATGAGGCCTGTATGTTTAGTACATTGTCAATGATGAACTCGAGGTGAATTTAGGGGATAAAACCCAAATGCCATTGGGGCGGGGGCGGGGTGGGGGTGAAGGTGCTCTAGAGTCTAGGCAAAAATAGCTATGTAAATAGTATTCGAAAGTTGTGTGCAACTGAGGAGTACTGAAATGTCTTTAAAAAGATGTGGCCCAACTTCACACAGGATGGTTTGAGAAGAATGAAAATAGAGACTAGCACACTGCTGAATTTTAATCCCATAGACACTCAATACATTTTCTCAGGTAACACATCCTTTTGCAGGCTAACAATTTTCTTTTGCATAGCAAAGCAAACGTAACCATTCAGCTATGCATGACATATGGTGTATTTTGCAGTTTTGGAAGCCAGTCTAGAGTACATGAACTGATATGCATTAGGCTCACAAACTCAATTGTGTCTTACTTGTCTGCTTGAGGAATTCATCTTCTAGCAAAGTGAAGAGGTGGAGAAGAGCAGCAGCTTATGTTTGTTGATCTTGTGTGGGTTTTTCTGGTGCTTTACTACTAGAGCTTTAAATCATGTTTCAACAGGAAATATTGGGTATTTAAGGTTGTCCACTTACTAGGATGTAGATAAAGAGTCTGGGAAGTACCATTACTGAAATAAGGGCTTCTGGTCTCAATACATGAGGTGAATGTGGCAAGATGGTTTGAACTTGACAGATTTAGGCCCAAATCTTGCAAACACTTATGTATTTAACTTTATTCTTGTGAATAGCTCAGCTGAAGGCAATGGACTTGAACTGGAAACCTCCCACATCCCAAATAAGTACTTTAACCTCTGGGCTAAATGTTATCAGGGAGGTCCTCTTCCTCCTCCAAAATGTATTCAGTGTGCAGTGCAAAGTCATTGTTCCTGTACTTCCAGTCTGTGACGTGGTGGACTAGGCCCTGAGTCCCCCTGCTGGAGGCCTCATGACCTTGCCATACCCCACCCCAGAAAAGGGCACCTGAGAGGGTCCTCCAACCTGCCTAGAGTGGCTACATGGGACGCAGCCAATCCGGAAAGAGGATGCATGAAGCAGCCAGTCAGGGCCCATCAGACTCATATCAAAGGAGCTGCAGGGCCAGAGTGAGTGCAGTCTGCTGGCAGGGACTAGGGGAACAATTGGTGCTCTTGGCTGGCTGCAGAGACTGAAAGGACCAAGGCAGGTAGTTGCTGGCAGGAACTGGGGGTGGGGGGTAAGGAAGGTACTCCTGGCTGGCTGCTGGGACTCGACAAAGATAAGGGCCATGGGGAAGTGGCCCAGGGAAACACAGTTAGTTAAAGTGACATTTCATGTGGCTGCTACTTAGAGGGTCCCTAGGTTGGGGCCTGGAATAGTGGGCGGGCCTGGGTCCCCCCCAGTAGCCACTGGGAAAGTGGCTGTGTCCTGAGAGAAGGGAGTTTAGACAGGTCCAGGGAAGGGACTGTACATGGAACTGTTACCCCCCTGGAAGAGAGCCAAACTGAGAATGACCCAGCTGGAGAGCCAGGGTTCAGAGGACTAAAGGGCAGACAATGAGCTTTCAGGGAGGAAGCTCTGGGGGCACTGCTCCATCCCAGAGCAGGAACCTTCACATACATGTAAGCTGGCCAACCAGGCTACTGAGATAGGCCCTGTTGGTCAGATTAAGGATTGAGCCCACAGAGGGCTACAACAATGTGTCAATGGAAGGGTACTGTGATGGACCCTGTTGGACTATTGAAGGACTGAGCCCAGGAAGAGATGCAGGACATTACTGAGGGCTTTGAGATAAGCCTGCTTGGACAGTATAACCCAGAAGGGGTTTGTTTCACACATGGATTGTGTGTGACATGGCCGGCGGGCTGAGTCACCAAAGACCCAGCTGACAGGGGGCACCATGAGTGGAGGAAATTAAGAAAACGGCAGGCACGCACACACTCAACCAGGGGGTTCTCCTGAGAGGTGGGTGCCACCCCATTACATAGTCCAAAAGGAATTGCAAGATTTGGCGCATGCTTGACAGGAAAGAAGCGGCATTTAACAGTGCCTTTCCATATCCCCTCTATAGCTATCTTAAAATACTAGCCTCAACAAACTTCTGATCAGTATCTCTAAGGGGAATGAAAGAGCTGGTACTACCACATGTTCTTCTAAGGAAAAACACTGATGAAATAATAACATGTTGGGTTTTCCGCCCTACAGTTCATGACATGTCAGGACAACAGAGGTCTAAGAAGGGAGACCTGTAACATTGTGTCTTTATTCTTTTGCAAATGTGTGTGTACTGGTTTTGCACATGCAAAGCCTCTTCACTCTCCCCACCAGTGCACCCACACAAGCGGCACCTTTCATTTAGGCTGAGATGAAGCCTGGCTGACACTGACTGTGAGTTTCAGCTCATAGAGAGGCTATATCACTACAAAGCTGGGGTATATCCCTTCCCCTCCCAAAGCACCAAAATGTGGGCCCAATTCACCATTACTCTGCACCGTGTGTTATCGACACCAGTGCAAAGTGGGTGTACAATTCTGCAAGTTCAGAATGGCAGCACTCACTTTGCATGGAGCAAGGAGCAGGTCAGTTGGGGCCTCCAGCTGTATCTGCAACTAAATCAGAAGTCTGTTCCTATGCACACTGAAAATAGCACTCCACACTGCCCCCTTTACATGGAGATGCACGACTACACAGGGTGTAAGACTATGGAATAGTAGGCCTACTGCTCATGTGGTGTTTTTCTGGTGTAAATTTGTGTAGCTGCATTCAATTAAGGAGCCAAGCCGATTCGCACCAGCTGAGATTTTGGCTCATATGCTGTATGTACTCTGCATTATTGCACATCTTAATCCAGTTTCTTATCACATGGCCTTGTGGGAACAGGCCTATAATTTTAACCCGTATGTGTTTTAATTGCCTTCTGGCTTTCCATGCCATTTGGCAAATGTACAAAAGGAGGATGTACGAGCTTTTATGGGAGTAAAATTCTATAATGAATCATTTATATATTAAAAAAAGACAGACCACTGTACTAATGGGGATTAGAAAGTTGCTTTTGTCCATGGATTGTTTTTATCATTAACTTATTATTAGGCATCTCAGCAACGACTGAAAATCCCTTTCTCTCCATGAATTCTCTCCTGCACTAAGAGATGGCTTTTCTTGCTAATAGTTATATCTGCTTTGGGAGCTGTAATAGTTTGAAAATAGATTTTACAATGATGGTTTCACTCCTTTTTTCAGTTGTAGCTTTTACACGATAACTCTAAAATCTTAAAGGACAGTGTCCGCTCCATTAGGGAAAAGACTGAACATCGTCTCTTCTCCCGCTGATACCCCAGAGACTTAAGGCCAAACTTCCTGCCCAGTTCTTTGGCACCAGTGAGTGCCACATAGAGGCTATAATCTGCCCAGCTGAGAATTCCCTTAAGAATGTGAGTAGGAAAGGGTTGTCAGTTGGCATAGACCTGGGCCTGTGAGTAAACTCTTCCCCTCCATCCCAGTACAGGGGCATGTTGGGGAGGGATGGCACCAATCAGGGCCGGCTCCAGGCACCAGCTTGTCAAGCAGGTGCTTGCGGCGGCCGCTCCAGAGAGGGGCGGCACGTCCAGGTATTCGGCGGCAATTCGGCGGACTGTCCCTCACTCCTGCTCGGAGCGAAGGACCTCCCGCCGAATTGCCGCCGCAGATTGCGATCGCGGCTTTTTCTTTTTTGGCTGCTTGGGGCGGCCAAAACCCTGGAGCAGGCCCTGGCACCAATGCACAGCTGGCATATGGTCCTTCAGGCACAACAGCCAGCTTTCAAAATGTACATCAGGGGCAGGGCCCTTTGGCTTCCTGACAGTCCTTCCTCAGCTCCTCATGCAGAGCAGATCTCAATGCAGGAGAGAATCCAGCTCCTGGATAATAGCCAATTTGTGTGATGGAGACTTATTCAGCTAAATTGGCCATACATTTCATGGCTGAATGGATTCCCTCCCTCTCTTTAGAAAAAAATTGCTCAGTATCTTTTAAAAAGAGAAAAACTGGTCCCTGCAGCACAGCATAAATGAAGCAAACATACCACTTAGTGTAGGTCCTACATAAAAACACTGTCATGCTATCGACACACGCTTTCGTGTTTTGTTTATTTGTATGAATTGTTACTAAGGATGTTGTCTTTTAACCATATTGTCTGGAAGTATCATTTAAAAACTAATTTTGGAACGAAGGCCACATTGCCCTTTAAAATACACAACTTGTAAAGCATGTCACATTTCAGGCTACCAGACTTAGCTTAGCATAGTTGTTTTAAATTCCAAGATGAGGCTACGGTTGCTACATTTGACCTACATATACTTTAACTTCATTATAATCTCCGTGCAGTTGAAAACCATGAATAAACAGAGCTTTGCAAACCCTGCGGTGTTTGACTATGCAGGATGTTCCTACACTGAACCTTGGAGTTTGGTTCACAGGGCCTGCAGAAGCTGATTTGCTTCAACAGTGGCTGAAAGGTTGGAGTTCAATGAATTCCAGCTTCCAAAGGGGAAGATCCCCCTGTCCAGGATTCGCTTTCCGACACCCTACATGAAACAACCCCCAACCTCCCCTGCCCTCCCAAGAACAGGTGTAAGATAAGGGGCAAGCCCCAGAGCTCTCTAGGAGATGGAAACAATTTTAATAGTTGGTAGTTTTGGCAGTGAGTGTTATTTGTGTTGATGCCTTGTGCATACTGAGCAGCATGTTTTGGAAAGGAGTCGAGGGGATATTTTCAGCATGACGTGCTGTTAAGCACAAACTCCTTTTAACAGTGCCCAGCTCTGGGCACATGCATGCACCGCAAATGTATCCTGGTACTGTATTTTTTAATTTTTTTTTTACAATATATACATTTGCTTGCTAATTATATTGCAACAAATACATCGCGCTTCACAAGATTGGAGCTCTGAGCTATTCTGGAACTTTAAAAGTCACAGGCTTTAAATATTTTTCTGACTTGTCTCGTCTAATTGATCTGAAGACGTGGAACAGATTGGTCTCTGGGTTAGTTCCCTGAGGGAAAGGTGGAAGGGGATGGGGCAAGTCAACTTAAGAGTCTCCACATGTGCCCCCCAAATAGGAGAAATCTTGAAAATTTTCAAAACTACAGTTTAAATGGTTTTAGTGCCAGCGTCCAACCCCCATTATGGTGGGATCACCTCTTGTTAGCGCTTTGAAGGAAATTCTAATTCTACTGTTAATTATTTAAGTCCTCGTAAATCCAGTATGCATGAAACCAATTCATAACAAGGCTAGCTGGTGTGTTTGGGGCCAAAGTCTTAAATATACCTTTAAAATCTGTTCTGTAACTTACCCTATCAGCTCTCAAAACTGTGAAAATTGGGCTGCAGTCAGGTGATGAGATTTAAAACCAGCACAAAGACTGTTGCCTTTACAATTGGCACTAAGTCCAAACGAGCACCATCATGCACAATGGACAGACACACAGGCATCTCCACATGTTTAGTAAGACAGTTATGATTGCAATTACATTGATTAAAATCACTATGATACTGTATGAAGTGCCACTAAGTTTCAGATGTGCCACACAAGGTCTTCAGAGTTTGAGAACCACTTATCCAATATGTGCCACCGTCCATCTAGCAAGATTTGGCACTACCTTTTTAACTACAAAAGGTGCATGGACATGAACTGGATAAATAGGTCCAAAAATAAATATGCACTTTTCCTCTCCCCTTGGGTTAGCTCAGTGGTTTGAGCATTGGCCTGCTAAACCCAGGGTTGTGAGTTCAATCCTTGAGGGGGCCACTTAGGGTTCTGGGGCAAAATCAGTACTTGGTCCTGCTAGTAAAGGCAGGGGGCTGGACTCAATGATCTTTCAAGGTCCCTTCCAGTTCTAGGAGATAAGATATCTCCAATAATTTATGAGCAAACAGCTACTTAAGTACACATTGAATCAGAGAGTCTAAGGCCAGAAAAGACCACCAGATCATCAAGTCTGACCTGTGTATCACAAACTACCAGTATCACCCAGCACCCTCACACTAAACCCCATTGCACAATTACTTATGTGATGCACATTCAGTTACCTATTTGCATATGCACAACAGTATTTCTTACAGACAACTTAAGTGCCTATTTTAAAAAAAACATGAGTAGAAGCTACACTTCATTTGGTGACTTCATCTTCTGCCAGTAGATATCAGAAATACCTGGTGTTCCATAATGGCCAGTTGGGAACTCAGCAAGATACACTGCAATCCATTTACGTGTTAAATAACCCAAATTACAGTTAACCTGTTTTAAGCAACCACTCAAAGGATGGCCCCTGCCCCCAAAAAGTCAGTCCTTTAACAGAGATGGCCTCCAAATAAAGATCGAGTAGAACTGTACATTGTGTATTTGGGGGATAATTTGAGTTGTCTTTTAAAGCGGACCATGTCTAATAAATGTGGTCTCTTGTACAGGTTTCATTTCAATAAAGGTTTGAACGATAAAGCTATTTTCAATTCATTGCCTATGTGGCAGCTACTAGTCTGAGACTCGGTGTGCTCTGGTTGCTGAATCTTCTATGAGTGTTAAACAAGCTAGAACCCATCCGTTCTATCAGTTGTTAATTGCTAAAATGGCAAATCTCACCCCAAGGTATTTACTCTAGCGTAAAGCTGTTAAATATTTGATTTTATAATGCTGATTAAACAGTCCGTTCGGGAAGGCAAAATATAATTCAGTATTTGTCAGATTTTCCTTAATTTAGAAGGATTTTTGATGAAGTGGTGAATTTAAACCTTGACAGTTTCATGGTCAGCAGACTTGACTTGTACTCATATTGAAAAATAATTATTTGTTTGGAGGCCAGTTATGCCAGTGCCTTGGGGAGTGCAGACTGAGTTGGTTGCTGTCTCGGGACCTAATCAGTGTGATTTAACCACGATGTTTAATGATGTTGCTACAGTAACCTGACATGGTTACTCCATGGTCTTGATGCTGCTAAATTATTTCAGGTGTTGGAAATCTATGCTGACTTTACCAAATGCTATTCAACAGGAATATTCAGAATCTATGGGGCACATTTAGCTATTTTACATCAATGTAAATCAGATGTAATTTTCCTGACCTGAGTTCAACTTCGTTGTGCATTATGCTTTCAATCCCAAAAGCAGAGATACATTGCTCCAGTGGAATTCCTCTTGATTTGCAAAAGCAGAATTTGGCTTTAAGGCACACAAAGAAAACTTGTAAGCTGTTTGCAATCAGTTATAATAAAACCTAGCACTGCCATAATCCTTTACAGTAATAGTGCTCGGTCTCTCAGAGCCAGAATCTGTTCCGAGCAGCTGTATACCAACTCATCCTGGGAAGAAACAAAGTAAATATTTTTCAAGACAGCATGTGTGAGGTAGATTTCAAAAAATGGTTTTCAGATTAGCCAAATACATGTTTCCCTCTATGAACAGGTTCTTCTAATTGCAGAACATCTGCTCTGTAGTTGGAGATCTTTGTTGATTTCAGACTGCATGCTTGCTAATCCTCCTTCCTTGTAAATGTATTGGCAGAGAACACGAGTCCATTAAGATTTGCCTTTAATATTTACAAATCCCTATTTATCTCTAAATGCCCTTCCATCTCTTTCTGAGTCCCTGTATCATTTTCTACCTGTCTGCCTCTATATATATATTTCAAGTTGGCATATGATTGTTTGCAAGAACCTGATAGTGATTTGAATTTTCTCAAAGCCTCTAAAACACCTTTATTACTTTCAAGTGTTCCAAAAAACCGTGGGTCTCTTCACTTAAGCCTCTGCTTTTTCCAAGGAAAACTCAATTAGCTATAACATTTCCAACCAAATGGAAACCTGTACTGTGTAAACTGTATACAGAAATTTGTATCCTTCTCCTGGAACTATTAGGAGACTGACAACAATAAAAGTAGACAGGAGCCCAGACCTCATGTTTTATCAACACCCCAATGGATCTTGAACCTCAAGTGATTGGGGTTCTAGTCTAAATCTGGAGCCAGTGATCTGAATTTGTTCCATATTTGGCAAAACAAGTTCTCCTCACTAGACAGAACATGTGGGTTAGTGATATGCTCATAATCATAGGCCCTGATCCTGTCATCGAATCCATATGGACTCCCAATGGGACCCAGGGCCGGCTCCAGTCACCAGCTGACCAGCCAGAGCGGGCCTGCTGGAGCCCCGGCAGGAGGGCGCAGAGCCCGGCCGGGGCTCCGCTCTCCCCGGCGGCCAGAGCACCGGGGGGAGGGCGGCGAGCCCTGCCGGGGCTCCGCTCTCTCCAGCGGCCAGAGCGCCGGGGGGAGGGCGGCGAGCCCTGCCGGGGCTCCGCTCTCCCCGGCGGCCAGAGCCCGCCACGGCTCTGCTCTCCCCAGCGGCGAGCCCGCTGCAGCTCTGCTCTCCCCGGCGGCCGGAGTCGGAGCGCCGCGCCGCCCCCCTCCAGGTGCTGCCCCAAGCACAAGCTTGGTGGGCTGGTGCCTGGAGCCGGCCCTGAAAAAGATGCTCTTGTAAGAGACTCCCTCATGCAGTCTTTTGTCTCCTCTTAGAATTCATACTGTAGTTTGCAGTTTGGGCGAGTTTGCGATATCAGAGACACAAGATTGTGACCTTTAAGTGTGAACAAGTCAGAAGAGGAGATAAGTTATGAGAAAGTTCCTGCATGGAATAATTAAGTGACAAGGTGTTTTGAGGGACAAAATATCTGCAAATATATGGGCTGAAATTCCAGTCTATCTCCAAATGTTTCTAAAACTGGATTGAGCTCTAAAGTGACCTTAAATCTCAAAGAGGGGTGATCCTGACATTATGGAATAAAATTGTATAAAATTTTAGCAATGAAACATACAAAAGCCAATAATGGCTTTCATTAAGAAAGCACTAAGCCAGCAATATACATGTACATAATTTTCAGTTGAGAGGCTCTTTACAAATTTAAATATATACAGGACCTATCAAAATATTAGAAGCAAGATTTTGATGTTGTAGTGATGGAAGCCGTATTATGAAAGAAGAGTGAAAATATGGTCTAGAAAGAAGAGAACAGATGTAACTCTGGATATGAGAACCTGTAATTAAATGTCTTTGAGCCACAGCCTACTCACTGGCACAGAAGGCCTAAGCTATACTTCACCATCACAGATCTATTCAAGTGTCCCCTCTTGGTCACTCATTAAACTATTGAGAGGGGACCCACTGAGGTAGGTCCTATGTACTTTAAGCTTCCAGAGTTGGAATCAAATCCAGGCATTGTCCCCAGTTTGGGGTCCCTAGGAACACTTCCTGGGTGTAGACAGTCTGTCTAGCACCCCCTCCTGAGAATTGAGAGCTTCTGGTCAAACTCCCCCAGTACCAGTATTGAACCTTCAAGCTCTCCCATAGCTTGAACACACCCTCTCTCAGAATGTTAGCCGGGTGAGCATTCTGGGTCTCCAGGTTAACCCTTCAGGGGCATGAGATAGATGTAACACATAACACACAAACACACTTTGCATAGAATTCTAAACCACCATTGCTCTTTCTGTAAGCAAATAAGAAATACACATATCTATTAAAAAAATACACCCTACACACATTTCACTGCTACAGTTTCCTCATCACTTTGGAGCATTCTTTGGGCTAGTTTTTGGCTCTTCTGGGGATGTTCAGGATCTTCTGCTGCAGCTCATGGCTTGACTTCAGAATTAGGGAGCTGCTCTTTCTCTCAGCTTGCCTTCTCTGACCTTGGTTGGTCCCACAGCTAAACCAGGCCCATCTGCTACAAAAGCAGGTCGATCTCTTCCCTCCAGACCTGTGTGGCTGTGTGAATCCCTACAATTTTTATGTGCCACACCATCAACACCTGGTTCCTTTGCCCTGCTACTAGTAAATTTCCATTCTCCAAACCCTCTATAGATAAGCTGGAGGAAGTGGCTTTTCCCAGTTCCAGCTAATCTCCTTAGTAGACATATTGTCCCATCAGCATACAGTCATTAAGGTTAACTACTCTCCATTGTACGTAGTCTGGGAGAGACATGCTTGTCAGCAGTGACAATACACATCGCTATAGAGCCATTCCATTATACAGCAAGTTTCATAAAATCAGCTTCACAGTATCAGCCAGAATGCATAAATTGCACAGCCAGATTGCCCAGATGATCACAATCCCATGAGGAGTTTCAATGTAATTGCTGACGGTTTCACTGACTCATATAGGAATTCTAAAAAAGGCTGTCCAGGTGGGATGGGCGTGTGTAAGGAGCGCTTAATTACCTAGAATTCCTGGTGTCTGAATCCCCAGATCTTATGCTAGAGGTAACCTCACACCAGAACACTAGGTCATACCAAATCCCATTAACTATAAGGATGCTTTGGATCAGAACATCATGCCCACACTTGTCTCTTATGGGCCAAATCAAAACACCAAATCCAAACCAACACAAAGTGTGGGAAAAGTTTGGATTTGGTTCCAAATCTGGCTTGAATTTCTTGTCTAGATTCCATCTAGACTTGTGGATCTTTAGTCTGGCCTTTGTTGGAGTGTAGAGCTGGAGCAAAGCCAATGATGTTGCTCCAGATTGATATGGAAGTGGCCAAGAGCAGAAGCTGCGGAATCTTGTCACTGACGGTCTCAAGATTCCATAGTTGCTTAAGATTCGTTTTCATTCAGTTATAGGTATCTGAACACTCAGCCTAATGAAGGGCCTGTCCTATTCTCATTCAAGTCAATGAAAATTTTGCCACTAATTTCAGGAGCAGAATAAGGCGTATGTTAGGAAGTTTCTAGTCTACTGACATCAACAGCTAAAGATGACAATGGATTTTAACATGAGATCAAAATAATTGAGGCTGGGCTTGTGGTTTAGACATTGTTGGAGACTCAGCAGATAAGCGTTCAATTCCTAGCTCTGACACAGCCTTCTTGTGTGACCGTAAACAAATCACTCAGTGCCTCAGTTTCCCCTCTAAAACGGAGGGTATATATTCCCTACCTCGTAGGGAGATTTATTAATGTTTGAGTGGTTTAGATAATCTGATGGGGACCATGGAAAGATCTAGATAGCACATGTTAGCTAGACACAAGTGGGGCTAGACTTATTTTTACGTCACAGCCCTGTGGAGGGGGAGTCATGGTGCTGCCCTGTCACAGGAATTGCAGAGAGAGTTTCTGCTTTGGGCAAGCAAATCTCTCCCCATGCTGCACCTTATGCTCCCTTTTTGCTCACTCAGTATAGCTGCTGCCTAGAAGTACTGATTTGTGACTCGGCAGTGTTAGTACAGGCGAGACAAACAGCACATCCAGTTACCACCTGAGGCACACGCACGGCGGAAGCCCAATTTCATGTCTGCGCTCCAATTGGCACATATGGCAGCCACCTACGGGAACCAATCTAAAGCTGCTTCTGCTCACAAAATCCTGCTGAGAAGTCAGATGCCAGTTTTATGGGGCAAATTATCAGATACATGTGGGGTGTAATTACTCCTATGATAGATATGTCTGACTGTACACTTGTTGCCGAATAATGGTTTATTTTCAAGCCATGTAGGGTAACATTCAAAGTGTACAGTAGGGTAACAGGATATTATGGGCCCGATTCCAATCTTTCTCACAACGGTTTTACTCCAATGTAACTACACCAGCATGTGTGATCAGAAGCAAGCATACTGTATCCAAAGGTTACGGTGTGCATGGAGGTTATGGGCACACTAGGCCATTGACAGCAACAGCGCAACCATGGAGTCAGTCAGATTCTCAGGGCTTGTCTATACTGTGAATTAGAGAGATGTAAATTCTAGTGCCCACTAACTGGCCTGCGTGTACCTTGCCGGTGTGCACTAAAAGTGCCCTGGTGCTGTTTCAAACAGCACTTACATTAATGAACATTTAATGCATACCTAATTGGTCGGGATAATATCAGGAAAGTTGTCATGTCACTGATTAAGTTTGCAGATGACACAAAAATTGGCAGAGTGGTAGATAATGAAGAGGACGGGCCACTGATTCAGAGCAATCTAGATTGTTTGTTTGATAAACTGGGTGCAAGCAAACAATATGCATTTTAATATGGCTAAATGTAAATATATACAGCTGGGACCATGGGATTCTGTCTTGGGAAGCAATGACTCTGAAAACGATCTGCTGCATAATCAGCTGAACATGGGCTCCCAGTGTGACGCTGTGATCAAAAAAGCTAATGAGATCCTGGGATACATAAGCAGAGGAATCTTGAGTAGGAGCAGTGAGGTTATTTTACCTCAGTATTTATCCGGCCTTGCACAGCAGCACTCGGGTCCTGGCTGCCCAGCCCTGCACAGCAGGGTCCGGGTGCCAGCTGTCCGGCCCCCGCGTGGTAGGGTCCAGGTCCCAGCTGCCTGGCCCTGCATGGCAGGGTGCAGGGTTCGGCCCCGCGTGGCACAGTGTGGGGTCCGGTCCTGCGGTGTGGGATGCGGGGTCTGAGCCCGTGGTGCGGCCCACAATGATAAATAGGTTGAGAACCACTGGCTTAGAGTAATCAGCCACCCCACACTCCAGCATATTCCAGTTTGAAGGATTATTCCTTGTACATTATCTTTAATTACCCGAGTGACAGGGAGGAAGGGGGCCGAGCTAGTGTCCAGTGTGCTCTGCTGATCCGTGACAGGAGAATGGTCTCTAGGGGAGAGGTCTGTGGTTAAATGTTGATAGATGTTTGGTTGTGTATGTGTGTGTTCCCTGTGTGCTGCCCCAGCCCTGCACAGACAGCTGGCACGGCAGACCCATCCTTGAGCGAACCTCCCAATGACCACAAGATCCATTAAGGCACAAAGGCACCCCGCCAGGTTTATTGTCGACAAAGCACGGTACTAGTATCCTGAAGACTCTGCCGCACTATGCCTGTAACAATGGACTAGCTCAGTGAACGGCGGAACTTTCCGTTCTTCCCTAAGGCCAGACAAAGATACTCCCTCTGAGATACATCTTTATACCCCGATACAAACAAGTTAATGCTGCCCCTCGGGCATAGTTAGTTACTGCCCCCTGACGTGGGTAGTTATTACCCAGCACCTTGTACGTGTTGGTTCAATCAAAACATTTCTATTACGTACTGTCATCCTGACCTTATCTTTTGGGGAGGGGTCAGCGTGTTCCTGTTATCCTTCAGGAATGTTTTTGTACCATCCTTAATATCAGGATGTTCTGGTACCACTAAATATCAGGATGTGTTTGCATGAGCACTCTGTGACTAGCATTTCTTAGGGATGTGTATTTCTGCAATATCAGACCTGTTCTTGCCAAATTCTGTAAGCAAGTCTTGCCTCATAGCAGGCCTCTGATACAAGAGCTTATGTCTCAGGCTCTCCTCCTACTACGAGGTCTATCCAGTGTGAAAGCAACCCTGAAGTTGGTCTAATATGAGCCTGGGGCAGCTTTGTTCGGGCCCGAGGTCGGAGTAATGATGACTTACAGCTACCTTTGATTAATCAGTGGTGCCAAGTCCAGCTTGGGACCGAGCCCACTGTTGCTGTTTTTTATGAGAAGAAACATATCAGCCCAAGAACAGCTGCCGCCGCCAGTCAGTGGAGCATTTCAACAACCATGATGTCAGCAAACCCAACTCAACAGCTTGTTCTAAGCGTTTGGTTTCTCAGCCACTTTGGTATCACTCAGAGGCATGAAAGCTGTTCGGTATCACATCTGCCTGTCATCTGGTCTGAATCAGGGTGTCAGAGCTGATGGCCTGGAAGCTTTGGAACGTTTTTCAGCTCACTGATAAGCAGCAGCAAGCATTCTCAGTATTACACATTCTGGAACCTCAATCTTATCAGCAGCACTTATGGTGCATTCTGTATACACACTTCAGGCCAGACAGCTGGAGCACTAAATTGAACTATGTGGATCATGCTGGTGGCTGGTTTTTTTTTTACTTGCTGTTTGGTTGGGTTTTTTTGGATCCCAGTGTAACGGGGGAATCATCCTTGCGGGTGGCAATTAGAGTGCCAGTTAGGGCCATCTATGCAGTGACTGACACAAAGCTTACGGGCAACCTGTCCCTTTGAGGTTTTTGGACTTTCCATATGTGTCAGAGGGCGGATGGATACAATGGGGGTTGGTCATTCAGCTGCACTCAAGGGAGGATCAGAAGGGGGTTAGGCTTACAATGGGGGAATGAGAGATGTGTTGGGGTTTTGTGCTTACTATGCAGCCATGCAACACAGACAGAAAGAGTAGTGCTTGGACGTATGAGAGACCCTTCCGAAATAATCAGCATGCAGTAGGGTTGCCAAATTTCTAGTTGCACAAAACTGAACACCCTAGCCTCGTCCTTTCCCTGAGGCCCTGCCCCCCACTAACTACATTCCCCCTCCCTCGATGGCTCACTCACCCTCACTCATTTTCACTGTGCTGGGGCAGGGAGTTGGGGTGTGGGCTCCAGCTGGAGGTGCAGGCTCTGGGGTGGGGCTGGGGATGAGGGGTTTGGGGTGCAGGAAGGGGCTCCAGGCTGGGGTGGGGTGGGGTCAAGGGATTCAGAGTGTGGGAAGGGGCTGCGGGTTGAGGCAGGGGGTTGGGTGTAGGGGCAGGTGAGGGCTCTGGGCTGGGGGATGCGGGTGCTGGGATGGGGCTGGGGATGAGGGGTTTTGGGTGCAGGAGGGGGCTCCAGGGCTGGGGGGGGTCTCAGGGCTGGGGCAAGGGGTTGGGGCTTGGGCTTGGGGCATAGGCTTGTCTCAGGTGGCTCGTGGTCTACGGTGCAGTGGGCAGGCTAAGGCAGGCCGCCTGCCTGTCCTGGCACGGCACTGCACATGCCCCGGAAGCAGTCAGCAGCAGGTCCAGGTCCTAGGTGAGGGGGCCAGGAGGCTCCACACGCCGCTCTCTCCCGCAGGCACCACCCCCCATCTCCCATTGGCTGGTTCCTGGCCAATGGGAATGTGGAGCTGGTGCTTGGGGCAGAGACAGCGCGTGGAGCCCTGTAGGCCTCCCACCCAGGAGCAGGCCCTGCTGGTTGACTCTGAGGTGTGCGCAGCGTGGTGCCAGCCAGGACAGGTAGGGACTAGCCTGACTTCGCGCCGCAGCACTGCCGACCAGAACTTTAGCAGCCCGGTCGGTGGTGCTGACCGGAGCCACCAGGGTCCTTTTTTGACCGGGTGTGGACACCCAGTCACCCTAGCATGCAGTCTCCATTTGTAGCACCAGCAGCCGTATACAGAATATAAAGTGATAGAAATGGAGCCTGGTGAAGAAGACTCCTCTGAGCTGTTACGCTGCTAAGGTCAAGGGGGATAACAAGGAGGATTCTTAGTTCCCTCTGCTGCCGTGTGTGGGTGTGTAGCCCACGTCACAAGCCATCCCTAGAGTTCAAAACTCCGCCCCTTCCAAAAACCCACAACTGGCCTACAATATTTAATTAAGAATGAATAATTTTTTTTGTCTGAACTCCCCTGCTCACCCCCGCTGTGTGCAGGTCAAGTACAGGTTGAAAATCCAACCTAAAAGCTTGCACAATAGGCACCCAAATATGCACGCACCATAAGAACAGCCATACTGGGTTAGACCAAAGGTACATCAAGCCCAGTATCCTGTCCTCTGACAGTGGCCAATAGCAGGTGGCAGCTTCTGGCAAAAGTTCCCTGTCTTCCCTCCGACCACAGAGCTCCCGGTTTCTCAGCTCTCCATGGGCAGGCAGCAGCAGCGCCCCGCATTAAAACCCAGCTTCCCCACTAACTCACTTATTTTCTTGCATCATAAACTTTAAGGCACGGACAGTTTCTTCCTATGCTGTTGTACAATGCCTAGCATAATGGGGCCCTGATCCTGACTGGGGTCTGTAAGTGCTAATAATAAACATTTATTTCAGCAATGAATGCCTGTTTGCATTATTTGCCCAGCTCGTTTTAGGGCATACATCTGATCTGTAACTGTGCCAGGACAGCTGGGGATAGTTGTTGAATAACAGCAGAATATTTGAAGTCTCTCAGAAATTTCATTAGAATTCAAAGCTGCTATTTTAAGCCAATTGTCCAGGTTATTTATTTTGAGGTTGTGGCTCAAAAGGGCAGACGTAGAAACAACAGCAGAATCTCTCTTTAAATGGAGGGGAAAAAAGTTTTCTGCCTTTGGAAAATAAAGATATTATTCAGTTCCTGAAGATATTAAAAGACACGGCTGGGAAATGCAGCGTACAACCCCCTCCCCCTCCCCCTGGCTGGCATAACCAGCTGAATTTAGGTACTGCTTGCTTCTGGAATGTTTTGCTTTATTAATTATTATATGGTACTCTAGATGTTCTCGGTTCTTTAACGTCATAATTATATTGTAAACCCTTCAAGGCAAAGATCTGCTCAAGGGCCAGATTCTCCCCAAATCAGTCCAAAGTAGATAATTCAAGGAAAAATAAAGGAAGAAAGGGATGCAACATCGCTCTCTTCCCCTTGCCACTACTCTTTCCTACTTGTTTAATATTAGTCTCACCCCTAGCCTAGAGCCTATATTGTCATCTTATATAAATCAGTCTAATTCCAATTTATTTTTAACCCTTCGTTCCCTCTCATTTCATTCCCTTCCTATTAAACATCTCATGGATATTCATGAACTGCAAGCAGGTTCTGAGGCTGCTGGGTCATTCCTTCTGATGCTACTGAGCTATTCGCCTGGGAGATTACAGATTTGGGGGCACCTCATGTTATGTGAGCTAGGGGGCGAGGAGGTGTCTATGGGACCCTGTACCCCATCATCAGGAATGGGGAGAAAAGAGGGAAGAAGGTGACCCAACTGGCCCACTGATTCGTCCTGTCTGATGAGGCTTCTGCTGCGTTCTCCTTGAGGGGAAGTATGAGTGGGGACTCCAACTACCTGTTTAGCTTTAAAAGTTTCCTTTCATCACTGGAGTGTCTGTATCCTCTATGGGCATGGGCAGCAGTGCAGTTGCCAGTGCTTAATATTGGTTGCTGGTACTTCAAGAGCAGTGAGACAGACCATCCCCAATGCTAACCACGGAGCTGAGTGATTTCAAAATTAAACCTTCAAATTCCTAATATCTGACAGGAGATTGGGGTTAGAATAACCATCCAATGTGTTTGCCTCTGAAAAGCCCTAATGTTAAGTTCATAAATAATGTTTTATATGAAGAATATCACTGGCGATCCCCTCGGAGTTCGCGCATGCTAGTCTTCCATAATCGTTATCGCTGGTGGATCCAGAGGTAGCTAATGAGACCACAGATCTTGTGCCAGCTAGGGCAGACATTTCCCAATGAAAAGGGCGGATCTGGGTTGTTGAATCAGGCTGTGAGGCGTTCTTTCCTCCTTTCCCATTTCTCCATTTGAAAAATACGTGGAAAGACTCATTGAGTGTACATAGGAAACATTATACTGATCAGTGTAGCAGTCCATCAAGTCCAATAACCTGACTCAGGGCTTGGCTTCACTACTGGGGAGATGGATGGGGCTGCAATCATTGTAGTGGGTGTCGATTTAGCGGGTCTAGTGAAGTCCCACTGAATTGACGGCAGAGTGCTCTCCAGTCAACTCCGGTACTCCACCTCTCTGAGAAGAGTAAGGTAAGTCGACTAGAGAGCGTCTCCTGTCGACGCAGTGCAATGACGACATTGTGGTAAGTTGACCTAAGCTACATGGACTCCAGCTTACAGTTGCCAACTTTCACATGGTAAAGAAGCACCCCGACTTTCACAATAAGCCAAAAATTAAGCTAATCCCATTTAAAAATAAGGCCAAAACAAGCCAATCCCTAAGAACCCCAACACTCTATGTGACTAGATCCCCCTGGCATGCAACCTGGGACTGTGGTAGGTCCGCTGTGCACCCTGACTCTCTCCCCCCCTTGCCCCTTGTCCCTGCTTGCTGGGAACTGATCAAAAAAAAAAAAGAACCAACAAGCTACAAGCCAAAAACTAGCCAACAAGCAATTCACAAGCCAATTAAGCCAAAAACAAGCCCAATTTTTGCATTTTTTCCATCGGTTTGGCATGTCTGCTCCAGCTACATTACTCGTGTAGCTGGAGTAGCATAACTTAGGTCGACTTTCCCTGGTGGTGAAGACAAGCCCTCAGCGTATCCAGGTAGCAGATGCAATAAACCTTGCAATAGGTCATTAGAGGATAGCCTATCCCAACGGAAAGTTTTCTTCCAACTTCCAATAGATAGAGTTGGCTTAAGCCCTGAGGTGGCATTTTCAAAACCCTAAGTGTGATAAGCTTATGAAGACATCTCACTGTAACGCTCAGTCACTGAATATAGGAACTCCAAATGGCTGTTTTTTTTCCTCTCAGTTTCTTTTGACAGTTCCTAAGCCATTATCAGCTGATGATTTCTTGCTCACAGAGCTGTATACAGGATGCTGTGAAGCATCCTCTGAGAAAGTTGGCATCATTTTCCTTCCTGGACTGCCATTAACATTTAAGCATGTGCCTTTCCTGTAACTGGAACCTGTTCAGAGGCTGTAATAGTGATGCTTGTTTTTAATAAAAAGTACTAGCATCCTGGGAGGAAGGCTGGTCTGATGGCTAAGGCAGTGAAGTGAGCCTCCAGAGATCTGGATTCCATTCCAGCTCTGTCACAGATGTCCGTGTGACCTTGGCAAGTTACTTGATCTTTCTGTGCCGTAGATCTATAAAATGAGGACATACTTCCTTTGTTAATCTCGTTTGTTTAGACTGTGAGCTCTTTGAGTCAGAGAATGAGGCTTATCATATGTACGTATAGCACCTAGCACAATGGGGCTCTCCTGGTACCACTAAAACAAATAAAGATACTTGCTTCAATAATTTTGGGGAATCACTTTATCTTTATGAAATGAGCGTTGTAAGACAGCGTGTTCTCTTGGAAAGGGAGCAGAATTCCGGTCTCCTTAAGAAAGAGACCAACTCTGGGCCAGATCACTGCCGCCCATGAGCAAGCCTCTGGAAGGAACTACATGGAAAAAACAACCAATCACCTCAGCAAGGCGGAACTTAACATTGTCCCTAAAGCAGAAAGCAGAGCCCGTGTTTTAGATTTAAGGCCATAGATCATCTAGTCTGACCCCATACAGGTCAGCTGCGGAACTGGCAATAGGTCTCCCAACTCCCAGGCCAGGGCCACCTGCATTAAACCCCTCAGTTTGGAGGAGAGGGCTCCCAAGCCCTGGGTCCCAGAGAAAGGCTCTGCGGAGACAGAAGCCGTTCACATGAGCAGCTGTTCCTTTGGGGCTTCCCTCTTCCTGGCAGAATTGCTCCAGTAGGTGCGGTGCCACCATAGTCTTGATTCCCTGGCCAGTAGCAGAAGGGCCCCAGGGAGAGTTAATCATGCTCAGTCTCATTGATTTGTGCCAAGATATCCACTCAGACAGCTGTGGGAGATGCTACCTCCTCATGCCCTTGTCCAAATTTGGCAAAACACCTCTTAGATACAGTCCTGGCAGAGAGTATCTAAGGTGCCCCAGGAAGGAAAGATCCCTGCCATAGACGGTCCCCTTCACATACAAACACAGAAGGGAACACTCTGGACCTCCCTCTGGAAGTTACGTCCTGTCTCAGTTCTATCTGCAAGCTAAGAATGTAAGTTTGCTCCATGAATCAGAGTCATCCCTGTATTTTACAGTGCATCTTCATACACTGTCATCCTATATCCACAGCACCATTTAAATCTTGTGTCTTGATATTATCCCTGATCTCACTGGATTGTTTTATTTCTAGCAGTGATGTGAATGCATTAAACTCTTGTACATTGTATAGAATGGTAAGTTTCCAGAGCAACAAAAAAGCCCTGATTTTTCTCTTGTGTGCATTGGTAACATGACCTAAACCCTTGCATTCAGAGTACCTAAGAACATATTTGCATCTGTTACTCTAGAATACCGTTCCTAATTCTGTGACCTCTGCTTCTGGTCCGTACAATAAATATAGGTCAACTGCTTTTGTAGCTGTAAGAAACACCACAGCCAGCCCTTACTGGTGCTTAAATAATTTCAGTGCATGAAAAGTAAGAGCAGCTGTTGCTGCTTCCACATCCACAAGCAATGCATGTTGTTCCTAGCCAGTTATTCTTAATCCTCTTTGAACTCCTGACTCTAAATATCAGATTGTTGTTCCATGGAGTAATATCTGTGTATTATTGACCATTAATTGTCAGCATTTTACAAGATGGTACAAAGGCAGGAAATGTATTCTCAGGAGCCACAGAATCACAAAGGTTACCAAATATAAAGCAGCTATGTGTGTTGGCACTAGCATCTGAGATGTTTGCAGTAAAATTGTGAGCATGGGATCAAGAGTTAAAATGGGAAAAATTCCTTATAAATCCTGTGAAAATGCTGGCAGCCCAAGGGTGGAGCACACCTACAACTGTGGTAATACAGTATGCGCGATGCCTACTAAACAAAGTAATGGTTTCAGATAAAGAGGGGTTGACTGGTTTCTGCAGATTAAATGGAAGCTGGTGATTAATCTAATCACCAGCAATAGAAGAAAATGTATAGCTCTGACCGTTAGATGTGAAATACCCAGGTTAGCCTTCTCTTGCGATGTAATCACATCTTGCAATATCTGGTGTTTGCCTTAAAGTCCCAGCTTCCAGAGTCCTGTGATCACATGAGAAACTCCGTTTTTTAATTAAAATTTTAATTAAAATTAAAAAACAAAAAACACAAATTCCTAGCCCTTGTTGTGGAAAGAAGCCTGAAAAC
This sequence comes from Trachemys scripta elegans, assembly GCF_013100865.1. Lineage (NCBI taxonomy): Eukaryota > Metazoa > Chordata > Testudines > Emydidae > Trachemys > Trachemys scripta. The sequence continues at coordinate 13,758,864 of NC_048299.1, read as the reverse complement.
ATGAATCCTAAAGACTGAAAAACCAGAAGGCAAATAAAAAACCCAAATTTGTATTTTTTTTTAAAAAAAAGGTCATTTTTTATGTGTCCCTTTTTTGGGTGGGCAGAAGAAGCCGGGGGGGGAACCTGACCCTGATTTTGGAACATTTGGGGTTAGTTGTCCTGGCTACTAGGGTCCAATCCTGCTCCTATGAAAGCCATCGGCAAAACTCCCTTTAATTGCAGCAGGAGCAGGAGCAGCCCTCGAGTGGCTCAGAAAGTGGGTTCCCGCCCATGAAAAATTGACAAATTAAAAAAAAAAGTCAACATTTTCTGCAGCAAATTGACCTTTTTGGCTGAAAATTCCTGGTTTTTCAACAAGGTTTGGTTTTCTGACCTAAACTGAATTTTTCTGCAGCACGCAGGCACTTTCCACAAAAGACTGTTTAATGGCAACCCCCCATTTTCTGTTGAAAAACAGTTTTGATGAAAAGTTTTCAGCCAGCCCTAATCAACATCACATTTTCAGTGACACTGAAGCACGGTTGCGAGCACATCTGAATTGCACCAAATGGCCACCAAAATTTTACCATCCATCTCAACACCCACCTTTTAAAACGTTTGCGGCCTTGCATACACTAAAGTTTTGCACAGATTTAGTTAAGTTGGTGCAACCCTCTAGTGCAGATGGAGCTAAACTCACGTTTCAGGGCTTAAACCAATCTTTACTAGGGACCAGGACAAGACACGTGTGTGTGTGTGTGTGTGTGTGTGTGTGTGTGTGTGTGTGTGTGTGTGTGTNTGTGTGTGTGTGTGTGTGTGTGTGTGTGTGTGTGTGTGTGTGTGTGTGTGTGTGTGTGTCAGATTATCTCACGTTCAGGCTTAAAGCCATCTGAAAAAAGTCATTTTCTACAGAAATGAAAGTGGCATCACATCTGCCTGTCCCCACTCCAGTTCTGTACCCCACATCTGTTCTGGCCTTATGCCTCCCCCACCCTCCATCAGCCTCATCTCTGCCCCTCCTGGGGCTCTTCACACCGGCTCACAGGCCTGGGGGAAGGGGCAGCTGCAGGGGCTTCTCCTCCCCCTTCTAGGTAGGGGAAGGGGCAGCTGCAGGGAATCACCACCCTCCCCTGCCCCTCCCCAGTCCAGGTGTTTCAGGGACTTGGGGTGGGGCGGGGGGAGAATACAAGCATCCTGATGATCACAGGAGGTGTGGCCAGAGGCTCTTTCTTTACCCTCCTGAGGGGAGAGGCAGAGAGCTCTGATTGGCTGCTTTTCCGCAGGAAGCAGGCCAGTGGGGAGGGCTGCCAATCAAAGGGGTTTTCTCCCCCACCCCTCGGCAGGGCCCCCCAGAAACCCCACTGGAGCTGTAGAAGTTTTATTTCCTGAGTCCAGGAGCTAGTGCACTTTAAGCCTACTGCAGGGTTCTCACCCCTTCCTCTGCCACACCTGGCAATGGCCACTGTCAGAGGCAGGGAACTGGCTGAGAGGGTCCTTGGGACTTGCTGAAGGGGCTCAGCCCCATGTTGCTATACAGGTGTTAGCAGTGTGGCCTGCTCTGGAACACTTTGATATCACAGAACTGCATCCTCACCCAGCAGCTGCACTGATTTAACTAAAGCAGAGTTGTACCAATTGAGTTACATTGGTGCAAAATTGACCAGCCCCAATTCTCTGTACAGTAAATGATGCCAAGAGTTCTGATAAAGAGTTTCTTGCCCCCAGGCTACTTAGGCCCTGCCAAAGGGAGCTCCGGGGAGAGAGTGTGACTTTAGGGTGACGCAGCCATTTCCCACTGTTGCTCCTGGCCTGCTTTATAGGCAGGTCACAGCCTTGGCCCTGCCTCTTCCCCACCCCAGTCAGGCTGCTTAGTGCTCCTAGGAATGTACAAAGGGAGCAGTCCCTTGCCTGGAGGCAAAACTCCCCGTGCCCTCTTTCCTCTGCCCCTGTCTGTGGGAGAGCCGGGGGCAAGCCAGCCCTTTGCTTGCAGCACTAGAGTTGAAAGCGAGGTCTGTTTCTGAAGGGCTGACACCTTATTTGTCTTTATTTGCATCAGCCTGACACATGTAACAAAAAAGCACAGACATTTCAGTGTTGCATAAAGAGGCACTGATAGGGGAAGCTGCCCACCCCACAGGATTGAACCTACACTAGGGATAAGGGCAATAAGTTTTCTTCTCATCCGGGGGAAATCTCTTCATCCTCCCCAAAGCTGTTACAGAAATAAAATCCTAGCTTCTCAGCAGGGAAGCCTCTACTGATGGGTCAGGACAGCCAGCTCCTCCTGTTTGGAAATGGCGAGTCATCCAGGCTCAGTAATATATCATCAGAATATTTTCATACCCGTCTCTCTAATGGATCCTGAATTAGACTTGTACAGTTAACATCCGCCTAATGCTCCTCTATGGATTGATACAATACTTAGGAAACCTTGCAATAGATCATAGCAAGGATTGGTCTAATATCCACAGCCTACAGACGGGTATGAGACATCATAGCTACTTTGACAGAGCTGTTGCAATGTGTCAGGTTAAGTAGGCAACCTGAAGCATTCGCCCAGCAGCAGACCTTTCATTGAAATAGAGATGCCTCTAGGAGCAAAAGACAGGCCTACATTCTACTCTCAGTTACTGCAGCCAAAAAGCCAGCTGCAATAGTGTTCCTCTGGATTTACAGTGATGGAACTGAGAGCAGAGTCTGACCCCCGTGCCATTAAGAAAACATTATTTTACCTTGAAAAAATGTGGATGAGTTGGATTTTTTTTTTAATGAGACTAACACTATTGATTAGCACAAGTATCATGAAGAGAAGCTTGATACAAGTTTCTTCACACAGCTCTGGTAATACAGTTTAGTCCTGGACTTTGTCCTACACCTTGTTATCTATTCTATAGAAAGGGGGAGGAAAAATAAGACATCAGGTCAACGAAAGAATAAGCCAGTATGCTTTGATACATCGGTTCCTGTCCTCAATTGGTGTGGAGTGTTGCTATTTGCTGTTGCCAGTTGCCAAGCACCACCCCAGAAGAAGCTGCACTTTCAGTGGTGAGAAAGTGATTTTCTATGGTTCCAGAATCCATTTCTAAAGTTTATGAATCACCTTGGGAGGTCAAAATACAAATACAAATGTGGGCTCCTTATCACTATTCTCAAGTGCTTGGACTGAACATTTCTACAAATACTGAATACAAATAAATGAAAATAGATACTTTCTACCATTAGTCTCTAACAGCTTATAATACTAAGGTTATTGCTGGGTAGGAGGTGTATTGTATTGGAAAGATTAAAAGAATAATACAAATGATAACTGTTAAAGCACTACATTCAAGTAATTAAGTTAAACCAAAGTTAAGATTACCTGTGCAACTTTACCTCTCGTGATTAAGCATAGAGATATAGTACGTCCACTCATGCGATATTTTAAAAATACACTATACAATTTTTTCCTACAACTGTATACACCTGTAACAGTCTGTTTTGTACTGCCCGATAAATGGAGGCAACAAAAATTGTTTATACACAAAAAAATAGAGGTAAGGATCCCTATGGAAGCCCTAATCACATGCACCTTATAAGGATGTCAAAAAGGTTGTATTATTTCAGAGGGAAAGAACAATCATGCAGCTAAGAATCATTTTTAAGTCAGATTCAGCTATTGTTACACATGCAACCTTAATTTCCTGACTACTGAGTGCTTAACTGGGCAGCTTTAAGGTTCTTTTTGCATAAGTTTTTGCAAGGAATTTCGCAGGGTTTTTTTTGAGCACTAGGAAGAAAAGGCAGGGCACCAGCATCTCATACTGGATTTTATCTGGGGAGTCTCCAATTAATGGGAATATTCTTGTGGTATCATCACCGTAAGGCTAATATCCGAACTGTGTGCTAAACCGTAGCTCTTCCCACTGGGAGGGGCAGCGTGAAGCTGTCAGAGGTGGTGTTCAGTAGTATAACCCAGTCGTCTCAGCCTGTCAGCCAGCATGGATATTATGCTCTTATTCAGTAGGTGTTCCTCTGACAGACCCCCGCGAAACTAGTGGCAACGGGGAAGCAGTTAGCATGTTCTTCATGCAGGCCTTGCTGAGCTAGAGTCAGAGGATTCTGGGAAAATGGTCCTGTCAGTAGTTACTGCTGTCTTGCTGTTGCCCCTTTATTAGGCCAAATTTTCCCCCTTTACTAGGCCAGCTCCTTACCTGTGGTAACCTGGCATAGCTGCATTGACTTCAGAGTAATACTGATCTACACCAGCTGAAGATGTGACCCATTTGCTTCCAAGGCTGATTTGTTCCAAGCCTTTTGCCTCCAACAGTGATCAGAGGAGCTCAGACTTTCCCCACACTATAACTCCACTACGCAAATTGTAAATAAGTAGGACCAAATCCTGGTCCCACTGAAGTCAATGGGAATTTTGCCTGTGGATCAGAATTGACCTACCTTCATCATTTCTTGGCTGGACTACAGCAGTGCAATATCGTGACAGTCTGTACCCTTATGGTCATTGCTTTCACAAGACTATGATATATTTTGTACAATGTATGCCTTGTGAGGTATCATGTGAAAACGCATAATGTGCTGATCATTATCGTGTTGGTAAAATACGTGTGTCAACATTATATGTAAAGTTATAAAATTATACTGTATGACATTGCTGAGATATGCTCCAAATTTAGAAAAGCAGGCACAAACCAGTTCCTCAGAGACAAAAGGCAAACTGATGCCTCATCTATGTGCCAATAAAACCAAATGGACTATCACGTGCTTAAGCGGCCATTCTTTGGCAGAAAAAAGGGTGTGAGCAAGAAATTTACATGTTGACAAAGAAACAGCTGGAAGCTCCCATCCCACATACTTTCGGTCACCTGAACTCCAGCTGGAGATGAGTCTCAAAGAAGAGAATTGCTAAAATAAAGGGAAGCAAACTCCCCAGAATATCTCACCCTTCATCTCTACTCATGGCATCAACAACACTTGAAAGACAAAGGAAACATCACTGGATAACAAGATTTGTGTATATCATTTTCTATTAATGAAACAATAGACTTTCTGTGAGCTTATATTGTCCAGAAGGGTACTGGGCAGTACAAGACATACATTTCTGGGGACAAGTTGGGGATTGGGAATTTGCTGGTATTGCTCTGTAATATAATTCATGGGTGGGTGTCGGTGGCATGTGGGCAGACTAGGAGTGGTTGCTCTCACAGTCAAGCAGTGTAAAAGGCACCTCAGGTTGGAAAATTGAGGGGACACAGCTGTTCAACAGTCCAGATTGTACCCTGGGTAATGTCACAAATATATCTATGCATGAAGCCTTCAGTTCCACAGAAACTCCAGCTGATACAGAATGCTGCAACATGTCTCAGCAACACAGGCTACTGTGAGCACATCAAACCTGCCCTACGCTGGCTTCCAATAGAATTTTGAATCAGGTTCAAGGTCGTGGTCCTTAACTTCAAGGTGCTCAGTGGTGCCCAGATATCTTAAAAACTTGCCTAACGTTCCAGGGTGAAAAGTATACTTGACAACTTCACTGACACAATAGAACTTTCTACAATAAGGGTCAAGCTTGTCCATGCAAGACACAGATCTTTTTCGGGCCAGACCAAGACTGGGGAATGAAATCCCCCCAGGTACTAAGGACCATCACAGACTTCACCACCTTCTACTCCAAGCACAAGACACGTTTCTTTGGCTTTGCTTTCTGCATAGCAACACGTGTATATATGCACCCGCTGCATATAAAAATGTCCAAAACAAGACACTCCACTACACACACTTTTCCTCTGGGGAAAGGACAGGAACAAACATGACAGATGTTAGTCACATGGCTTAATGTATTACTGGAAAGCACTCAGCTACTACGGTGATGTGCGTGGATAAGAACCTGTATAAAATACTAAGCGGAAGCCTGCTTTTTCTTCTGATCTCTCCCTATATTAAAATAGCTCTATTGCAATGGGAAGCTATGTACCCCACCCCCGCCCCAACGCTAACCCTCACCCCCACCCCCTAAGATTCCCTTAGTTCTAACCCTCTGCAGTACATGCCTGAAAGCTGGGTGAGAAATTGAAGTGTCTGTTTCCCAGGTGTTTGTCCTTTCCTTGTGTGCTAAGAGCCACTGCGGTGATAACGGCTAATGAGTTTACAGCATATCTTCTGTGCGCTAGCAGCCACTGCAGCACATCCCACTGACATGCCAGAGCCATGCAGTGACTCAGCAAAAACACTAATCCCAGAGCATTAGTGAGCTGAGGAGGAAAAGATGGGGAGAAATAGGCATGAGTGAAATTCTAGGAGATCGCTCATCACCACCTCAACAAAATCAGACTGAGACAGAGGAGTCCTGAATGCTCCCCTTTGGCCCTCACAGAGGAAGCCCAGAAGGATACCTGACCTCACTACACAATATAGTGTTATGTTCTGATTTCATAAATCAATTTCTAAGTCAGATTTCAGCGAGGATTTTCCAATTTAAAAAAATGGTTCCAGAGGCACTGATTGGCTTGATCAAAATACAGACTCTCCAAACATGTAAGGCACAAGATTTACTCTGGTGGTTTGCACCAGAAGAAAATATATTCCAGAGAAAGTGTAGGTGACGGAATTAGTTGCTCACTTTTATTGGAGTCAGGTGCACGGGATACCTTTGCCACCAGTGTCACAGTCAAAGTGACTCAGGACGTCATCACAGAATGACAATCGGCTGCCCTGCCATGGCCTTTGCATACAGTGTGCCTCCACAATGACCGCGGGGCTTACAGACGTCAGCAGCAACCCAACCATGTTCATTCAAAGAAGTGAAGTTTTGGACTTATGGCAGAGTTGATCCATTTCAGCTACAGCATAAACTAGCTCATCTACTCTTAGTCAACAGGAGTTGCAGGAGCCTCATCCAGACCTGCATTTAGTCCTCTGTGTCGCTCACGGATGGAGATTAGACATTAGGACACTTCCAAATTCTGCTAGCTGAATTTTAAGACAGGGCAAGACCCAAAATGAAGTCAAACTCTCTATGATGGGTGAAACCAGACATTGCTTTGTTGTAGCTCTTATGGACATCTCCCACACAGGCACTTTCATCATTAACTACAATTTCAAAGTCACTTACAATAATAACATTCCTATTCACCGCCATTTCTCTAATTACTTATGCTAAATTTCTGCACACAAAAGCCCCAGACATCATAAGGGTTTTTTTTGCAGGCAGATAATACATATTTAAAAGTCAGATAGCAGAGACTCTAATCAGAGTGCTCTAACAAGGATCATGTTGAGAAACATCATCAATAATCCAGCACAGTAGCTGATTTGCCATGTTAAGCAGCAACGCGTGCCCAAATGTGTGAGAGGCAGCTGAGACCCTGAAAGGGAAAAACAATGCATTAAATCTATGGAATTAATCTTCACTTGTAAGGAGACAATAATGTGTTGAAATAAAATACTGCTGAGTCCAGGAGTCGATAGGTTCAGCTCAAATGGGCGTATAACATTATCTGGGCTCACTTCTAGAACTGAGCAAACAATGGATTTTTTTAATTTGGTGGCCAAACTGAAAAATCCCCCCTCCCAATTTGCTTTGTTTATAAGCAAGACTGATGTATTGGGGGGGGGGAGGGTTTCCTCACCAAAATGAAACATTTTTCATTTGGGACAATTCAAAACTCCATTCCAGAAAAGAAATGGTTTGATTCAAAATGATACGGCATAATGGTTCATCCTGAAACTGTCAAAACAAACTGTTTAGACTTCAAAATTTTTCTCATTTTTTTATCTGGCTGAAACTATTTGCCAAGTTTGACCTGAGTTCGCGAATAGGTTTGGTTGCCCTTAGATAGCGTTTTTCACTGAATTTACTATTTGTCACAAAATTTTCACCAGCCCTACTCATTCCTGGCTCTCAGGATTGTCAACAGGATGACAAACCCTCACTAAGAACTACAGAGGAGCCTAGAATAAAGGGCACCATGTTTAGGATCTAGGACACATTGGCCTATATTTTCCAGAAGTGACTAGTGATTTTGGTGCCCAACGTGAGACACTTTAGAAGGAGTGTGTGATCAGCACTTTGGGAACCTTTAAAGGGGGCTGACTTTTCAAACTGGGCACCCAAAAGTCACTAGCCACTTTCAAAATTCTTGCTTCCTACAGCCAACAGCCGATGGGTGCCTATATCACACAATATATTATTAACATACTTCTATGCAAGTGTCCCTTGATTCAAGGATAGCACACAGGGAAAATTAGGGTAAGGTATACCCAGGGAATCTTTTCTGAGGGAAGAGCTCAAGACATTTTAGTTTAATGTGGATGGTGGCTTTATTTACCATGTAGTGGGAAGTACATTGTAGGGGATTTCTCTTTCCTCAGGTCTGACGTATATTGGGTTGTTGCCTTCCTAAGGGATTTTAAGTTATTGTGCTATATATTACCTCTACTTTACACAAATGCCTTTTAAAGAGCAACAGTTGCCAGCAAAGACACGTCCTGGGAAGGGCCTGCTCTTAGAGGCTGTTAAATTATATCGAAACAAAGCAGCAGGTACAACAATAATAAGCCATTTCAATGGAAGCTGCCTCCGCCGTGGTTGCCAGAAAAGACATTACTGTAGCAGAACAGCATTGCAAATACTTGTTTTTTTTTAAGCCTAATATAAACAGCCTTTTAAAACTCAACAGCTCTTGAAAAGGCTGGCATATTAGGGTAAAAGAAAAATTGCAGCTTCATCATTGTAAAGCCTTTCTAAAAGCTAAGGCGAGTGTTTCATTATTTGGTTGTATTCGCATCTGCCAGCCTTGTCTTTGACCTGTGACATGCGCTTGGTCACAGTTTGTGATGTCATTCCTGATGATGATGTTCGTCCATCTTTATCGATGAAGACCTCAACAACTCATTCTTTCGATGGCCGGGCTTTGTGCATCCGAAGATGACTGATCAGTCCGATTTGGGCGTGGAACGTCCTGTCACACGTCGGGCAAACATGTAATGGCACTGTCGATGATGTACGAGCAGCTCTGGACTTGCGCAGCTCACGCTTTTTTTCAGCCTCAGCAATACTCCTTGCCTCAGAGGTATTACTGCCTGTGTGAATGAGGCTGTGCCATGCTGAACGGTTCAGTGCGAAGGTTTCTCATGTGGCGGTGTTGATCTCGAAGGACTTCAAAGAGGTCTTCAGCGTGTCCTTGAATCGCTTCTTTTGTCCTCCATTGGAGCGCTTTCCCTGAGTGAGTTCTTCATAGAAGAGCTGTTTAGGAATGTGTTCATCTGACATTCTCACAACATGTCCGGCCCAGCTGGTCTGGGCTCTCATTAGCAATCTGTGAACTGACGGCAGATTGGCTCTAGTAAGGACATCAGTATCGGGCACTTTGTCCTGCCATCTGATTTTTAGAAGCTTTCGCAGACAGGAAATGTGGAAGTGATTGAGCCTTCGTGCATGACTCCGATAGACAGTCCACGTCTCGCAGGCGTACAGCAGAGTTGGAAGCACCACTGCTCGGTAGACCTTCAGCTTCATTGATAGGCTGATCCCTCGACGTTCCCAAACATTGAAGCGCAATTGGCCAAATGCAGAGCTGGCTTTAGCAATTCTGCAGTTTACTTCATCATCGATTGACACTGCTCAGGAAAGGGTACTGCCCAGGTACGTGAAGTGGTCCACTGTCTGAAGTCTCTGTCCATTTACAGTGATGGACGGTTCTGAGTACGGAGCGTGGGGAGCTGGCTGGTGCATGACCTCAGTCTTCTTGATGTTAATGGTGAAACCGAAGTTATTGCATGCAGTTGAAAACTTGTCCATACTGGCTTGCATTTCTGGCTCAGTACTAGCATTCAGAGTACAATCATCGGCAAAGAGAAAGTCTCGAAGTACAGTTTCCTTCACCTTGGTGATGGCACGCTGTCGCCTCAGATTGAATAATTTCCCATCAGTATGGTATCTATCAGTCTGATAAAGAGACACCAGCCTACAAGAAACAAATGGAAAGTCCCCTCTCCCATCTTATTTCCATTCCATAGATTTAGCGTCCCTGTGTAATCCACTGGTGCGTGTATGCATGACTGGTCCCCCTCTCTGCCATTCCACAGAGGATACGAGTTGTCCCAGCCACCAGCTGTAGTTGCTTGGCTGTTTAGCTCAAACTGTAGCAGCTCCTGCTCAGGAGGTCTGTGGTTTAATCTCCAGTATATCAGCCAAGATGGTGGCTAATCACTGTGTGCCACTGGTGGGATGGTTAACTGAAAGCACCACAAATATTCCTAGTCAAATTCCATTTAAAGTCCACAGCAATGGGCTTGTGTGGGAAGAAGTTTAGCTACCTGCTTTGAACCCTTTATAATTCAAAGTGTAGGGGTATTCTCACCCAGTGAGAGGGACCAGACCCTCGTGACTTCGGTTACCAAGATAAACCTCACAGTACTGGAGGACCTGGCCCTCTTTGTATTTTGCATTCCACACTAGAACCACTGCAGGCTGGGAAGCTGTGAAGTATCAAATTCTCAGTTCAACAGCATAATGAGTTTCATCAGTGGCACTTTTAATTGAAGTAAGCTTTATTATCAAGTTGTAGCAGGATCAGATTCGTTTGTAAAGTGACCATTTAATGGAGATCTGCTTGCCATCTCAAAGGAATGTGTGGATTTCGCTTCATTGCTAGGACTAATAGAAATGTCACTCCGAGTTAGCTGAGAATCTGTTGCAAACAAGACTCCTGATTCAACCACCAAATTAAAGCTGAAAACAAAGGCATTCACCATATTTCCCACTGGCTGTCCTACACTGATTGCTGGCATTGTTCTTGTGGCTCTGCAAGTTGATGGCAGCTGGGATAGAGCTCCAGGGATGTTTGTGCTGTCTACACTAAATAATTGATTAGCGCTATAATTACAACCTACTAATTGCTAGTCAAGAAAAGAGACTTCAATCCAAGCTGCAGGTACTAGGAAGGACAATAACATTGTGTTTGCCTGTAAGTCCCCACTCCCAGGACTGGATTTGTGATTTGCAGGCATGCCAGCCAACCACAAGCAAAGCCAAAAAGCTCACATGGGGCCAGCAAACCAGGCTTTGAGTTGCTGCTTCTATCTCCAGTCCCAGTGTCAGATGGGAAAGTTGGCTTCCTTGGGGGATCTGCTGCTAGAAAGAAGCAATCTGGTGGCATTTACCCCATTCTGTCTCTGATTCTACTGCCAGATGAGGCATTGTTGTCTGGTCCTCAAGTCCCCTCCCACTTGAAGGAGAGTTCAGGTTTGCCTGCTAGTTGCCAGACCTATCCCCAACTTCTTGGGGGTAACAAAAAAAGCAGCCAATAAACCCAGCAGTGACAGAATAAGAGGAGAAAACAAAATCACATGAACAATTTACAGCTGAGGTTAATGTCTCCCCGGGATGCTAGGGTTTAATGCAGTTTGGTGTATCCCAGCCGATGGTACTTGGTTGCTTTTAATTAAAAAAAAAATTAAAGGATTTATGTTGGGATTAAATAGGATAATTATTGATTGATCCCTGCCTTGTAAATTGAAAAGCATTTGGATTAATCAGCTTTTAAGTAGGAAATCACTCTGCTCTGGACAGGAAGCTGGAGTTAGCCCCTCGGCTCGCCTTTAGCAGCTATTTCTTGTGTTTTTCTCTCCAGCTGAAAGGGAAATATTTATTTCTGTTTCTTCTCTTGCTCTTTAATCACGACAGCTCAGAGGAAAGTAGATTCATGAAAACAGGCTCTGAGAAAACATGCATTTCATGCCACCTTGCACTGCCATTCTGACGGACTCAGGGGCATCTGGGTAGGTATACTTGGGCGGTCTCCTATCTGGGGATTTGGCAGATGACCCTTTTCCTGCTAGGTCAGCACTGAAATAATACTCTAGCATGGTGACAGGAGGCACAGTACTGCTGTCTTTTAGACGAGACAAAGTGGAGGTCCCGAGTGCACATGCTCATTGGCGATCTCAAGGACTATGTCAGATTAAGGGTGTCAAGCCTTGTTTCTGAGTAAATTCTAACTGGTATAGCGTTTGATACTCCCTCTGGTAACGCAAGCTGTAGGAAGCCAGTTTGAGAGAATGGGAGGGGGCATAAAAGAGGAGGAACAATATGCTCCACTTCCCTGGAGCCCGGAAGAGGCTACTGCTTTACACAGTGTACATCCAGTGCTCTGCAGTTGTGTTGGGGAGAAGTCACGTTAAGGTAGGATGGCCATTTTGACCTTTTAAACTCTCAGTGAAGATAATGGAGGCTAGAGCAGGCAGGAACCCCCAAATTATTCCCTGTGGAAGATTTAGGAAGAAGGCCTCTTTCAAGATTTCAGTCAGAAATGGTGGTTTCCAAAGAAGATTTTAGTCTCTGAATGAAAGTTCCAGGTGGCAGGGGCTGGCTCTACTGTTTTTGCCTCTCCAAGCAGCGCGCCGAATTGCCGCCGCGGATGGCAGGGGCAGTCCATGTGCCGTTAGGGCGGCACACGCGTTTCCGCGGTGGCGGCAATTCGGCGGCAGCTTCTGTCTTCAGCCGGAAGACAGAAGCCGCCGAATTGCCGCCGCGGGCAGCTGAACATAGAAGCTGCCGCCGAGGAAACGCACGTGCCGCCCTAATGGCACACGGACTGCCCCCGCCGTCCGCGGTGGCAATTCAGCGCGCTGCTTGGGATGGCAAAAACACACAGCCTGCCGCCCTTGCAGATTGCCGCCCCAAGCACCTGCTTGGAACGCTGGTGCCTGGAGCCGGCCCTGCCAGGTGGAGTCAGTCATTTTGGATTTTGGAACATATGTTTTGGTTTTCCAGTTTGGGGTTTATTTTTTACTCCTTGTGAATGCCTCTTGGGGTGGCCTCTCAGCTTCTCCTGACAGACCCTTCTTAGTTTGCTCTCACTCAGGTCAGTTCTCAGACCCTCACCTTCATTTAGCCCGCCAGCCCTTCACTTCCTGGGTTTGTCGTCTCTTTCAGTCTCCTGGCTGTTTTCTTGGTGGCAGCCTTTGCAGGGCTGTCATCACCTTGCTAGCCCAGATCTTGCTGCCTCCCTTTCCTTTGCTGCACTCTCCCCTTTATAGCAGGCCCTGTTTCCTTTACTGGTTGCAGCTGTGGGTGCCTGGCTCCATGATTGGCAGCTGCGTGGGATTGTGATCAAGCTGCTTGCTTGTAAACAGGAAGGACTCTCCTCCCCACCTCTATGTTCAATACGGGGTTTGTAGACCCCATTACCCTTCACCCCTGGAAAGAGTTGGAAAATAATAAGAATGAGTGTGGAACCCCCCTTCTCACAGGGCGGGAAGGGGAAGAGTGGAAAAAAAGGAGGCTGGGGTAGAGGAGGGAAATCCAAATCCAAAAGTTTATTCTTCAGAAGAAATCAGACTTGTTTTAAGTAGAAGGAAAAACATTGTTTCAAACTGTGGGTTCCAGTCTCTTCAAGTTTTCCCAACTGGAAAATAGAAATGTTTCCTCAAAATATACAAACCTCAGTGAAACCACATTTTCCCTCTCCTATATAAGCTTCCCTCCCCGGGACCCCACATAACTAGGGGAATGGGCAGGACAGTGGCAGATGAAACTCACGGACAGATGCAATGTAAGTCACATTGGAAGGAATAATCTGAACGCCTCATACATTATTGGTTCTAAATTAACTGTTCTGGAAAACCTGGGTATCACCTTCAACAACTCAATGAAACTCCATGCATAGCTATGTACAGTTATCCAACTCTTTACTCATCCTGAAACTAGGCCATTCTACAAGCCAATGGTGTGGTCTCAATGGGAATAATGGGTTAAAAGATGCTATAGGAGAAAGGAAGGAGGTTCAGGGACAAATGAAAAAAGTAATTAGAGACTTAAAAGATAAGTTTGAGTGATTAGTATTTTGGGTACCTCAATTTGCCTTTTCTCAACTATATATAAGAACATAAGAACGGCCATACTGCGTCAGACCAATGGTCCATCTAGCCCAATATCCTGTCTTCCAACAGCAGCCAGTGCCAGATGTTTCAGAGGGAATGAACAGAACAGGGCAATTATCAAGTGATCCATCCCCTGTTGTCCACTCCCAGCTTCTGGCAGTCAGGGGCAAGGGACATCCAGAGCATGGGGTTGCATCCCTGACCATCTTGCCTAGCCATTGATGGATCTATCCTCCATGAACTTATCTAATTCTTTTTTGAAGCCAGTTATACTTTTGGCCTTCATAACATCCCCTGGCAATGAGTTCCACTGGTTGTCTATGCGTTCTGTGAAGCAGTACTTCCTTTTATTTGTTTTAAAACCGCTGCCTGTTAATTTCATTGGGTGACCCTTGGTTTTTGTGTTATGTGAAGGAGTAAATAACACTTCCTTATTCACTTTCTCCACACAATTAATCTATTTTCCAAGCTGAACAGTCCCAGTCTTTTTAATCTCTCCTCATATGTAAGCTTGTAAGAGGTATGATTATACCTCTAATTATATTTGTTGCCCTTCTCTGTACATTTACCAAATAACTTGGGGGAGGGGGGCGCGGGGAACTTGGCGGGTGTTTTTGAGACCCCTGGCCTACTCTATCTGTAGGATTCATTGCCATAAGATAGAGGCCAAGAAATTGTTGACACGATTAAAAAACGACATGTATAGTGAAAACTTCCAGAGTTATGTTAGATAGGCTACACATTTTTATAACCAGTGCAAGATATGTTACAAGGCATGTGCCAGCCACTGAGTGCCTGGTTCTAGGAAGATGCTTTATTCTACACTTATCCATTATAGGGGTTTTTCACCTTCCTCTGAAGCATCTGGTATTGTTGGAGACAGGCGCTGTTGAAAATCCCATCCCTTAAGTGGATTTGGAGCACAAGTCAAGGGTACCACTGTAGAAGGATTACTGGTGCAGTGGAACAGATCAAGTCATATGAACATAGCCAGGAAAATTCTCTTTCAGCTCTTTCCCCCTCCTCCTAGGCAGGCACATGGAATGAAAACTGAAATCAAATGTAAGATGAGAAATGGATGTCTGCCCAGGTATTAAATAAGAACATTATTTTCTTTGTCTTGGCTTTTGGCTACTGGTTCAGAGATTTCACGCTATCATGGATGCATAAACTTTAAGGCCAGAAGGGACCATCATGATCATCCAATCTGCCTTTCTGCACATTGCAAGCCGCAGACCCTCACCCACTCTTGTAATAGACCCCCTAACCTCTGGCTGAGTTACTGAGGTCCTCAAATCATGATTTAAAGATGTCAAGTTACAGAGAATCCACCATTTACACTAGTTTAAAGTTGCAAGTGACCTGGAAGGTGACCCCCCACCCAGGGGCCAATTTCCTTCCCAACCCCAAATATGACGGTGAGTTGCACCCTGAGAATTTCAGCAAGACTTTACAGCTGGACACCCGGGAAAGAATTCTCTATAGTAACTCAGAGCCCTCCCCATCTAGTGTCCCATCACTGGCCATTAGGGATATTTGCTACTAGAAGTTGCAGATTGGCTACGTACTATTGTAGGCAGTTTCATCATACCATCCCCTCCATAAACTTATCAAGCTCAGTCTTGAAGCCAGTTAGGTTTTTTGCCCGCACTGCTCCCCTTGGAAGGCTGTTCCAGATCTTCACTCCTCTGATGGTTAGAAACCTTGATGATCGTCATCATCTGTGTAAGCTGGATGTCCCTATAAGTACCCCCTCCCCATAATTCAGCAAGATACTTAGGTATATGCTTAGTTTTAACTAGTATTAATAGTCCCAGTGAAGTCAATGGAACTACTCAAAGTACATAGTCCCAAGTGCTAATATCTATTTACATAGACATTTCTCATTTATATAGCCCCAGGGTGGAGATTCTGTATTGCACCTCCAGCAATACAGAATTGAAAGGTGCAACTCATTGCGAATGGGGCACTTAGGTGCCTTCAAGTTACCTTTGCACCTTCCTCATTTGGGGTTTCTCCTGTGTAATTTACAGCAACCAAGAGCTGCTCTAAGTTCTGGTGACTCCCCTCACAACCACTCTGATATACTTATGAATTCCTGTGCACCCAAGAATCTCCACAGTTCTGTATCTTATGGGGACTCCCCTCCTGCCTCCCCATAACAAGGCCCCTCCTGCTCTGGGCACACATCCCATAGGAGGCTTGCAAGGGGGCCTGTGTAGGGAAGCCTATGGCTATCCTACTCAAGTGCCTGCAGTGAAGGAAGTTCTCTCTGGCAGGACTAGAAAGGGAGTTTTCTTACCTGCCATGAAGTGGCTCATGCAGAATGAACCATTTTAGAAGTGTGGGCCAAAGCCAGCCTTAAGGGGCTAAGTGACATTTCCTGAACGCCAACACAAGAGGGTTGGCACTATGTAATATTTTCATTCCTTTAAGAGTAAAAGGAATCCCAGCACAGCAGATACTAAAATAGACATGCTCATGTTGCAGAAGTGCCTAGGGGACTGCACAGGTCAGGGCCCCATTACACTAGGTATTGCACATCTGTATGGGAAATGACAGTCCAAGCCCCAAAGTGCTTATAAAGCCAATAAAGTGTTCTTTAATGGGTTTGTAGCTTTTCTCCCCTACGCCAATTTCTTTATTTCTTTCCCCTCCTCTGTTTTCTTTCCTCCCTCTAGAAACCCTTTACAGGTATCCCTGATCTCTTCCCCATAGTCTGATTCTGGCCCCTGTTCAGGCCTAAGGAACCTCTATGTTCTGAGCCAGAGCCTTAGCTGGTATAAGTCAGCTTAGCTCCACCTATGTGAATGGAGCTGCACCAATTCACACCAGCTGAGAAGCTAGCCCCTTTCTGTTACTCGCGCCTTCCTTTCTCCTCGCCCAAATCCCTCTCCATTCTCCTTCTCTCTTTTTTCTGTCGTCTACGTAGTTTGAAAGCGTGATGCCTTTTCTTCTATGCTCTCAAAATTTTGGAGAACCCTGCCAGTGTGAAGAGAGCAGCCATTTTATTCTCAGTGTGGCTGTAACCCGACAGGGGAGACACCCTGCACTCCCATGGAGAATTAGCTTTTGCTCCACTTGAAATACAAGTTATTTCCACTGAAATCGATACTTCCATACAGAGTAACCATATAACAGCCCCATGCTCTTGGCAGACGTTGGGATCTTTTTACTGGGTGTTTCTCTCTGCCCCCACGCCCCCAGAATCACACTCAGGGGGGGATTTTCAGCAACTGCAATGGGATGGAAGGGTTCTTTGTGTCGCAGGATGGGGAAAGAGAACCTCTTAAAGGGCCAGCAGATGCCAATACATTAGTGGTGCAGAGCAGCAGAGGGAGTTGCACAGGAGATTTTGTCATCTCCTGCAGCCAGGCTCCTGAGACCTAAAACGTCTGTTGCAGAGTAGCCTTTCCTAGAAGGTTTCCGAGACACCTTTGGATTTAGGTTTACACACTTTGGTTTCAGGCCCTGTTAACTTTGGATATAATTCTAGTGTAGTTTCCCTAGGAGGTTTTTGCTCAATTATGCAAAGTTCCACCCAATGTTCATCATGGTGCCTTCCAATATAACTTCCAGCAGATGCACAGGGGTCACTTCGTGTTTTAAAAAGGAACTGCTGAAATGAATGTCACAATCCTAAGTGAGCTGCTTCATAATCCCTCGATCTGCTTCAGACTGTCTCATTTTAATACTATTTGCCAGTCACTTAAAAAAAAAAAAGAGAGAGAGAGAGATTTTTAGCCTCTTGTCACATTTGACACACTGGCGTTTCCCAGCACTTAATCCTGCTCAAACTATTTCTAAATATTTGTTAAATCTCTTTAACAAAATTTTTTAATCAGGTCTGAACATTGCAGTTTCCTGCACATTCCTAAATTGGGATTCTGGAGCAAGAACTCTCACATGACCGATGAATGCCTATTTTTAATAGTAAACTGTGGATTTAAAAAAAAATCCCAACAGAAACTATGCCTGGTGTTCCTGGTAAAGTTAAGCTTTCATGGCAAATTCTTATTCAAGCAACAACAACCAAAAAAAAAAAAAAGTGTTCTGACGCCTATGCTGTGGAATCAATGGCTCTCCTAAACACAGTTTTAACATGCTCTGTGCAAGCCAATTGTGGTTATATAATACTGGCTCTGAAACAGATGCTACCCTGCTCGGGCTGGGAGATTATAACTGGAATGCACAACTAATGGAAGCTTTCTGACAAATGCCGTCTTCCCTGCCAGCCAGATGAAAGCAATGAGACAGTCATTCTGAATTGTCTCACTCACGCTGCCCTTCCGGAAACTCAGAGGTTCTTGTTCACTCTTCTCAGTGCACACGCTGACTTCAAATATTACCTGGATTAGACCCATTTGATTTTTCTGGCTAAAACATGGAAAGAGATCTGTGTCGCTTCTTGTGGTGAGGAACTAATCCTACAAAAAACGTGGTGGCCGGAAAAGAAATTGGACTAGAGTTCTATCAGAGACACAACCAGACATTGTGAATACAGCAAGAGTTAGTCTGGATCACGTAGCTCAATTTATAGGCAGCTGGATGTTTGCATTTTGGAAATGATGGACTGTAGCAGTTGTTTGGCAGGGGCATATCATCACTATGAGGAAGATGATATATAACATCTAGGGTGATTAGAGTGTTCCTGTGGTTGAGGCTCTGAGTGAATATTTCTTCATGTTCCTTTGTGATTTGCCATGTTTGGTGTATCAAGTGTCCAGTTACCTTTTTCGGTAGCATGACTTTGCTGCGTGGCATGTGCAGCATAATGCCATCATAAAAATGGCATTGGCCTTTATCACTGTGCCCCTAAGAGATATGTCGTAACTCTTAGCTAGAGAAACACTATCTCAATAACCAATTGACTGTGACTATGCCTGAGAAAATGTCCTGCACGGGCATTAGGTTTTCTACTTTTTAGTATTTGTATTATGGATCAGCCAGACACCAACCAATGTCAGAGCCCCATACAATATGGTATGAGACAGCCCCTGCCACAGGGTGATTAAACTAAATAGACAGAGCGGCACAACGTGAGAGGGGAAGCAGAAGCACAGCAAGATGTGACTTTCCTTAAGGTTACAGTGCAGCTCAATGGCAAAGTCAGAACTAGAACACAGAGCACTGGCCTGGGACTGTAGAGACCGATCCACTGGGCAATACCACCGCCCCGCTGTGTGGGGCCACCCAGAGGGGAGGGGGGGCAAGTGGGGCAATTTGCCCCAGGCCCCGGGCCCCACAAGGGCCCCCACGAGAATATAGTATTGTATAATATTGCAACTTTTTTTTAGGGAAGAGGTCCCCAAAATTGCTTTGCCCCAGGCCCCCTGAATCCTCTGGGCAGCCCTGCCACTGTGTGACCATTCTAGAGCACTGATCAATGGCCAAATCCCCCCTTGCCCACAGGGAGGAGTACAGGGTCTGCCAACACTACGACAGTCATAGGGAGGCTCTCATTGCAGTGTAGTGACAATCACAGGCCCAGTTCCCTTCCCACTTGCAAACCAAGTCTAGAGGAATTCCAGTGAAGTTACATTACTGTAAAATGAGCATGAGAGGAGAAATGGGGCCCTATGTCTATATGGGGGTCAAAGGAGCGCACGGAGTTTTTCAAAGCCCTGTCACTTACTGAGGTGCTGATTTTGGAGGGAGGGGGTAAGTAGGTGAAAAATTAGAGAACCAGGAACAAAATATAAGCAAGCAACTGTTAGCGATACTTTGAAAAGTATTACCAATGTTATTTTATTTGACCAAATGTGTCTGTCACTAAGGCCCACGTACTACATTTACAGATTATATAGTGTATAAATCAAGTGGCTCTAAGCCCACCCTGAAGACTCCCACCCTGAAGAATCAGCAGGCCAGTCCCACATTCATCCCACCTGGGTAAAAGCTGAGAGGAGAGGGTTACCCCAGACCCTGAAAAAATGAGGCTTAACTTGTGCCAACCACAGGCTGAGTCAGACCAATGGGGTAAGCAGGATCCAGAGCCATAGCCCACCCAGAGAACATCTGGCCTCCCAGTACTGCGTATTACAAACCTAGGGATGATTGAGAGGACTCCATTTGACATCAGCTGTTATGGAATCTGCTGTACCCCTGGTAGGTATTGGAAGAACAAAAGAGAGAATTTCAAGCCTATTAGTGTTGTGATAGACTCATAGACCTTAAGGTCAGAAGGGACCATTATGATCATCTAGTCTGACCTCCTGCACAATGCAGGCCACAGAATCTCACCCACCCACTCCTGTAACAAACCCCTAACCTATATCTGAGTTATTGAAGTCCTCAAATCATGGTTTAAAGACCTCAAGGTGCAGAGAATCCTCCAGCAAATGACCAGTGCCCCACGCTGCAGAGGAAGACGAAAAACCTCCAGGGCCTCTGCCAATCTTCCCTGGAGGAAAATTCCTTCCCGATCCCAAATATGGTGATCAGTTAAACCCTGAGCATGTGGGCAAGACTCACCAGCCAGCACCCAGGAAAGAATTCTCTGTAGTAACTCAGATCCCACCCCATCTAACATCCCATCACAGACCATTGGGCATATTTACCTGCTAATAATCAAAGATCAAGTCATTGCCAAAATTAGGCTATCCCATCATACCATCTCCTCCATAAACTTATCAAGCTTAGTCTTGAAGCCAGATATGTCTTTTGCCCCCACTGCTCCCCTGGGAAGGCTGTTCCAGAACTTCACTCCGCTAATGGTTAGAAACCTTCGTCTAATTTCAAGTCTAAACTTCCTAGTGTCCAGTTTATATCCATTTGTTCTTGTGTCCACATTGGTACTAAGGTTAAATAATTCCTCTCCCTCCCTGATATTTATCCCACTGATATATTTATAAAGAACAATCATATCTCCCCTCAGCCTTCTTTTGGTTAGGCTAAACAAGCCAAGTCTCCTTTCATAAGACAGGTTTTCCATTCCTTGGATCATCCGAGTAGCCCTTCTCTGTACCTGTTCCAGTTTGAATTCATCCTTCTTAAACATGGGAGACCAGAACTGCACACAGTATTCCAGATGAGGTCTCACCAGGGCCTTGTATAATAGTACTAACACCTAATACCTAACAAAGTGTGTAACCCCTTGAGTTATAGTCTTCTTACCTCTCCGTTCCAACTGAATACATTCTTCACTTTCTCGCCAAAGCTTGTTGTACTGCACAGACATCGCACAAGTGAGGCAGGTATCAGGAAGCCCGTGCTATGGGGCTGTGCTCCAAGATGACCTCTTGAGCCACAACAGCAGGGCAACAAAAGGCTGTGCTGATTCAACTCTACAGCTACCAGTTCATTACCTCCCCTCAGTGGAAAGCACAGCAAATGTAGAGGTTGCTACACTCCTGAGGATGCAATAACATTTGAGGAGACACTCTGTTGTCAATACCTGACTGGTGGCATGCTGTTTGGAGGATTCTATAATCCTGATAGACTCCCTCAGAAGAGTGGCCATGTACTTGGGCTATTCATTGGAGAGAGAATTGGCACCATCAGCATAAAGAAGAGACCAACAGGGATTGCAAGTAAATGCTTTCAATTGTTTCCTTGCATTAGGATAATATTTTAATCTCCTTTGTTCAGTTTATGTTTGACTGGATATAGTTAAGCTACTTATAAAATATGAAAAATATTCACAGTCATGGAGATGGGCTCAGGAGATGCCGAGTCTTTCTCCTCTAGACATGGGTGTAACTCCAGGCCAAGTTGCTAATAGAGCAGAGTCAAAAAGTCTCTGGCTTGCAGTGCTTAGAGTTGGGCCAGAGACTCAGGGAAGTTAGAATGCGTCAAAGGCCCAGACCCTCAAAGTTATTTAGGCATCTAACTCCTAACTTTGATGTCGCCAGTGAGACAAAATGGCTGTAGTGGGAGGATCGTCCCCTCTCCCTCCATCACCTCTTGTGAAGTGAGATACTTGGTCGTAAGGGGGCAGAAAAGAGGACAGAACAAACTCCAAGCCTTTTACTCTCTTGGGCTGCCAGCTTCTTCTTGAAAACTTCTGGACCTTTCCTAGAGGGGAGGCTGCACGACAAAGACCACGCCTTGCATTCCTTCTGGCCATTTACTTGGATGCTATCAGACCTTTGAGCTCTGCCAACATTTTATTTTGTGGTTGGTTTGCTATGCAATTGTAACTGAGTCCTTTGAGGTTTTGTACCTCTTAACACTGCATCCATTTTAAAAGTATAATATATCGTACATTCACAGTCCTTAAAAATAAAGAGTACATTTCTGCCCACAGATATCCCTGGAGGGTAAGATGGTTTCTGATCATTTACTTAGTTTAGGAAAGGTGCGTCCTTGCCAGATGAACGCTCCCAGAAATGCCTCCGCGAAGGTACATATTTTTCACCCTTCCCTATGCTATTTCAGTTTATAGAGCAGATTTAAATAACCTTATATATTAATGGATTTTTTTGGTTTGCTGGCAATTAAAAAGTTTGTTTGGGGTCAAACAGACAATGGACATTTCAGCAAATCAAAAAATTAAAAAAAAATTCATTTTGGGTTAAACAGAATGTTTTGTTTGCCCCAAGATGAAACATTTCATTAAGATTTCAAATACCTAATTTTTAAAAGCAAATTAAAGGAAATTTTGAAACAAAAAGTAGTTTTGAATTAAAAAAAATCAAAGAGGGTTTTGTTTCAAAAGCGTTGAAGTGAAATATTTTAATTTTTCAGTTTGTTTCAATTGAAACAATTCAGCAAAGCTGTCGCAAAATTTTTCAGGGTCACCAAATCTGTATTTTTCACCAAAAAAACGGTATGGTGGAAAAATATCACTTAGACCTGATCTACAAGAGGAAATTAGGGCAGTATGACTATGTCACTCGGGGGCACACCCCACAGCGATGCAGTTAAACCAATCTAACCCCCGTGTAGACAGCGCCAGGTTGATGGGAGAGTTCTCCTGTCAAACTAGCTACCACCTCTTGAGGAGCTGGAGTACCTGTGCCAATGGGAGATGCCCACCTGCCAGTGTAGGTGGTGTCGGCATTGAAGTACTACAGAGGCATAATTGTGCCGCTGTATATTTTAAGTGTAGATAAACCGTTAGCCGTATTCTAGACATTTTTGATGTCTCATAAATAATCCATAAACATTGAAGCAAATCCAGTCATCTACCTTCCCTGATGTAGCCAGAAACTTAATCAGAAGTCCCCCAACCTTCCCCAAACACCAGTCCTAACCATGTTCCCCATCCCATCCTCATGAAAGCCTGTGGAGCTAGATGGGCTCTATATGAAGGGCTTGAATGCATCTCTGATGCTATGTGAGTAGAGGCTGCTCAAGACAATCTGCCTTAGACAAAACTTCAGTGTGACGCCAACCTCCTCATAGGCCTAAGGCAGCAGATATAGCCCACCTGCCCCTCTGTCATTAAGGAGGGGCAGCGGGGCCAAATTTGAGTGAGTGGCGTTGCGACCCCATACCCCAAGTCACAATGTCCCGCACTCAAATTTGATGTGGTCACCCCCCTGCTGCCCTAAACCCATTGCCTAGTTTGCTAAGCAGATCCTGCATGAGCGTGATCAAAGCCTACTGAAGTGAATGGGAGTCTTGCCATTGACTTCAGTTGGTTCAGACTCTACATGGGTGTTGTGGGTGCTTGTCTCTAGGTGAGTCTCTGTCCAGTTTATAGTTACAGGTCTTAATTTCCTTGGAAATTGTGTGGGAAAGCTCTTAAACAGGAATGGTTAAGGGTGCAAATAGGGTGAAACAATGGATTAGATGGGTCAAAAATTCCTTTTCATAAGGACAGAGATGGAGAAACAGTCACCCTGAGGAAATTAAGGTATCACTCCTAAGAACATGTAAGAGCTTGATTATTCCTATCAATTTAGCCACTATATGACTCTGAGAAAGTATTAGGCAACGCCGAGTAGGAGATCAATCCAGTTTAGCCCGGTAATGCCAGGACAAGTGGGCTTAACAGGCAGTGCAAAAAGAATAAAATAAATACATACTCCAGCTGTGTTTATCTGGAAGCCCCCAGCTAAAGGAAGAGACAAACAAAGTGTAAAGTGATTCCTTCAGGAACAGTTATATTTCATAGCTTACTCGTTTGTAGGGATAAGCAGGCAAGGCTTCGGGGAGAGCAGAGGTAAACATTTCTGTATAATGCTGCTTCATGCCTGTTGTGGCCTTGTACACAGCTGCAGAATAAGTGCTATGATTCAAGAATTCCTTGACTGTTATATTTAAGGGGCCGTTTTTTCAGAGCATCTCTCAGTGACATGATACCGCTAAGAAAATCTGTACCTTGGGGGCAGACCTGTCTGACCCACGAGCTTGTTAGACAGATGAGAGTTTGGAATATAAACCCTAGTCTTGCTCCATGACAGGCCAAGGAGACTGTATCATAGAGGAGCTACAAAGGTGTCTCAGAGTGAGTCATAGCAAGATATGGTGTCAAGACACTGGTAAGAGGTGTCTGTGCTCCATGGCATTTGAAATGCCTACATTAGTGATGGCAGGAAGATCTGAAAGCATATTAGGTGAGGGGGAGACTGGTAGCACTGGACATCCTGGGGGAACATGGAGCCCCTCAGAACTTAGAGGTTTATTTCCACAGTGTTACAGCATTGGCCTGACACCCCAGGAGAGGTGAGAGAAAGCCCAGACTCATGTCAGAAGTCTGAGCATATTTTGCCAGTAGCTATAAAGGCATTTAGATGTGTTTAATCCAAGCAGTCAGTGGTTGCAGCAATCACAGCTTCCGTTTTAGTGCTGAGTCAGTGCTTGGATGAGCCTTACAGCTTCAGGGTTTTGTGGCATACAGGCCTACTACGCAAACTGTAACTCGTCCTACTGAAGTGGGTTGTCATGGCTGGGGAAGCGTTGTGAGAGGCTGCCGTTCCAAAGTTCACTGGGACAAAGAAATGGCTCCCGAAGTCCCCAAAACAATGGTCTATCTCAGGGCTCAGTTTTGGCACCGACACTTTTCAACTTCTTCAAAAATGACTTTCCTAACACCACTGCCTGGCATTTTATTTATCTAGAGAAACATCATCCCCTTGAAAAAAGAACAGGAGTACTTGTGGCACCTTAGAGACTAACAAATTTATTAGAGCATAAGCTTTCGTGGACTACAGCCCACTTCTTCGGATGCATATAGAATGGAACATATATTGAGGAGATATATATACACACATACAGAGAGCCTAAACAGGTGGGAGTTGTCTTGCCAACTCTGAGAGGCCAATTAAGTAAGAGAAAAAAACTTTTGAAGTGATAATCAAGCTAGCCCAGTACAGACAGGTTGATAAGAAGTGTGAGAATACTTACAAGGGGAGATAGATTCAATGTTTGTAATGGCTCAGCCATTCCCAGTCCTTATTCAATCCTTTGTTGATTGTGTCTAGTTTGCATATCAATTCTAGCTCAGCAGTCTCTCGTTGGAGTCTGTTTTTGAAGTTTTTCTGTTGTAATATAGCCACCCGCAGGTCTGTCACTGAATGACCAGACAGGTTAAAGTGTTCTCCCACTGGTTTTTGAGTATTATGATTCCTGATGTCAGATTTGTGTCCATTAATTCTTTTGCGTAGAGACTGTCCGGTTTGGCCAATGTACATGGCAGAGGGGCATTGCTGGCACATGATGGCATATATCACATTGGTAGATGTGCAGGTGAACGAGCCCCTGATGGTATGGCTGATGTGATTAGGTCCTATGATGATGTCACTTGAATAGATATGTGGACAGAGTTGGCATCGGGGTTTGTTACAAGGATAGGTTCCTGGGTTAGTGGTTTTGTTCAGTGATGTGTGGTTGCTGGTGAGTATTTGCTTTAGGTTGGGGGGTTGTCTGTAAGCGAGGACAGGTCTGTCTCCCAAGATCTGTGAGAGTAAAGGATCATCTTTCAGGATAGGTTGTAGATCTCTGATGATGCGCTGGAGAGGTTTTAGTTGGGGGCTGAAGGTGACAGCTAGTGGTGTTCTGTTATTTTCTTTGTTGGGCCTGTCTTGTAGGAGGTGACTTCTGGGTACTCGTCTGGCTCTGTCAATCTGTTTTTTCACTTCAGCAGGTGGGTATTGTAGTTTTAAGAATGCTTGATAGAGATCTTGTAGGTGCTTGTCTCTATCCGAGGGATTGGAGCAAATGCGGTTATATCTTAGAGCTTGGCTGTAGACAATGGATCGTGTGGTGTGTCCTGGATGGAAGCTGGAGGCATGTAGGTAAGTGTAGCGGTCAGTAGGTTTCCGGTATAGGGTGGTATTGATGTGACCATCGCTTATTAGCGCAGTAGTGTCCAGGAAATGGACCGCTTGTGTGGATTGATCTAGGCTGAGGTTGATGGTGGGATGGAAATTATTGAAATTATGGTGAAATTCCTCAAGGGCTTCTTTTCCATGGGTCCAGATGATGAAGATGTCATCAATGTAGCGCAAGTAGAGTAGGGGCGTTAGGGGACGAGAGCTAAGGAAGCATTGTTCTAAGTCAGCCATAAAAATGTTGGCATATTGTGGGGCCATGCGGGTACCCATAGCAGTGCCGCTGACTTGAAGGTATATATTGTCCCCAAATGTGAAATAGTTGTGGGTGAGGACAAAATCACAAAGTTCAGCCACCAGGTTAGCTGTGACATTATCAGGGATACTGTTCCTGATAGCTTGTAGTCCATCTTTGTGTGGAATATTGGTGTAGAGGGCTTCTACGTCCATAGTGGCCAGGATGGTGTTTTCTGGAAGATCACCGATGGATTGTAGTTTCCTCAGGAAGTCAGTGGTGTCTCGAAGATAGCTGGGAGTGCTGGTAGCGTAGGGTCTGAGGAGAGAGTCTACATAACCAGACAAGCCTGATGTTAGGGTGCCAATGCCTGAGATGATGGGGCATCCAGGATATCCAGGTTTATGGATCTTGGGTAGCAAATAGAATACCCCTGGTCGGGGTTCTAGGCATGTGTCTGTACAGATTTGTTCCTGTGCTTTGTCAGGGAGTTTTTTTAGCAGATGGTGTAGTTTCTTTAGGTAATCCTCAGTGGGATCAGAGGGTAATGGCCTGTAGAATGTGGTGTTAGAGAGCTGTCTAGCAGCCTCTTGGTCATATTCCAATTTATTCATGATGACGACAGCACCTCCTTTGTCAGCCTTTTTGATTATGATGTCAGGGTTGTTTCTGAGGTTTCATCCCCTTGAAATTCTTGAATTCTCTAGTGAATACGTGATCTTTCATAAACCACATTTCTCT
Source organism: Trachemys scripta elegans (assembly GCF_013100865.1). NCBI lineage: Eukaryota > Metazoa > Chordata > Testudines > Emydidae > Trachemys > Trachemys scripta. The sequence goes on along the minus strand of NC_048299.1, from coordinate 13,731,811 downwards.
GAGGTATAAAGTATGCATCAAACATAGCCAGAACCCTTCGCTAGTAATCTTTGTGACTGTCTTCAGTAAAGTCAAAGGATGTAAAGATATGCTCTGTTTGCTTCCAAATAGCATAAACCAAAGAAGATACCTGTGTATCTCCAGTTTCTTTGTGGAGTTTGTTTGCAATTCAAAATCTTGCAAAACACTGCTTCTAGTCTGTCCATTGTGAAGATTTGTGAAAGCTTAAGTTCTCTGGGGCATTGGAGAATGTTGATGAGATCCTGCAACCTTTGTTGCTTTGTTCCTTCTGTTTCTGTTCATAGTTTACTCCTGACACCATGTCATGTTCCTGTACCAGATATGGACTGGCTACACAGTTTGCTTATACACACACGAGATGTGTTCATAAGATCCTTGAATGCTCTGCCAGGTATGGCTGAGGTTCATTTAAATAAGGCATTTTACAAACAGTGCCACATAGTGGCTGAACAATATAATACAGTTTAGCATCCCATTACACCTCTCCCCTCACCGGGTCTCAGAGCCCTGGCTCCAGCCCAAGCCCAAATATCTATACTGCAATTTTCTAGCCTTGCAGCATGAGACTTGTGAGCCCAAGTCAGCCAACCTGGGCCAGCCACAGTTATGGTGTGGGTCTTTTATCACAGTGTAACCATACCCACAGATAACCTCTTCAAGGAGGCCATTGCAAGGGGAAGGAAGTCAAAGACCAATATGGTTCTAGGCTTCAAGACAGTGAAGGTTCTCACCTGCCATAATTTCATTATTTTTGGCTCACTGATTTTTACATTTTTGGGCATTTGTGGAGGAGGAGAAGGACTCTGAACATTTATAAAGATGGGTGACTTCCACCCGCCCTCCTGGGCCTAGTTAATTTTGGGCATAACCCATGTTTACTACTGTCTGGAGCCTCAAAAGGAAGATACACACCATGAGTTTGAGGATTAATCATCCAGTTAAGGTCTCACCTTTCAGATGGTAAGTGAAGGGTGGGAGGGAGCTTGTTCCTACTGACCAGTCTGAGGGAGGGAGTCATACCTGGGTCCCAAAACACCACCAATGAACTAAGAAGATCCTTTTCAGTATATATCAGCATATGCACAATGTGCCCAGACATTTGATGGCATCATCATCAGCTGGGCGGAAAGCCAGTAGCCCGCAGTCAAAATAAGTCAGTGGGCACTCGTCAAAGAGATGTAACATAGTCTGAAGTTAATCGCAGCTGCATCGTGGGTCATTAGAAAAACCCCATTTAAAGAGATTAGCCACACAATTGTCCTATTTGAAACTGTTCAGAGATGACCATAGGTGCCTTGGCAAAGCAAAACCTGGCAGACAGATGGTTGGGTCCATGACGAGAGAGTGTTTAATGACTATCGTCACTGACCACTCATTGCGCCAAACATATTCCACCGTCATGTCCGGTGGTGGCATAAATACCCATAAAGGGCGTTTAGAAGACAGGCGAGCTGGTGGGTGGTTGAAGAGGTCTGCATACAAAGGCAGGTTGCTATTATCATGATCTTGGCCAGCAGCATGACAGAGGCCTTCTCACAGCGAAGGTGCTGTGCTATTAAGTATCGGTAGCTATTGGAACGGTGTTGCCCGTAAAGTCCCAGTAACAATACGCATAGCTCTGTTAAGCTCTACGTTGACCAGCCTTGTGTGAGACAAGTGACACCAGACAGGAGAGCAGTACTCTGCTGTTGAATTGCAGAGGGAAAGGGCTAGTATTTGGGTGCTCGGATCCTAGGTTGAACCAGCCAATTTTCTGAGCAAGTTGTTCCAAGTGCTAACTTTAGATGCCATCTTCCTCAAGACATGAGCCCCACATTCTGAAGATGCTATTATTTATCTAGAGCATTTCCCATTGTTAGAGGATACTTAGAGCAATGCTTAAAGGCATCCTTCCCAATACCACAGGTTTTTTCGGATGAGCCTCTCACAGGCTGTGCTCCTGGTTTCCTCACCACAGCAGGACAGGCCTTGGAGAGCTGCCTTAGGTCTCTTACTTCCCTAACAAGGGCAGGAAGGTATTTATAACCAGTTTTCCCCTTCCTAGCTAGCTTTGCTGTAGCCTGCAGGGAAGAAAACCAAGCATAGGTGGGAGCTGCGCCTGTACTCCCCTTTAAGGCCTAGCTTGCTCTGTAACAGGCCTGGATCATATCTTCTTACTTGTGCTATGGGCTCTGAGACAGACTTTGGGGCACCTCCAAAGAGACAGCAAACAATAATAATAATAATGCCCAGCAAACACAACAAGGGCCAGTAGCTTGACGCTCAGAAATGCTGAGGGTATCTGTCAAGTATTTTAGTTCTGAAATGTCCGAGCCAATGAAAGCCTTCGTGTTTGCAATGGACATTTTCTCTCACAACTCTTCCAAAGTGCTCCAGCTGGAAGGAGCAACTGTAGGGCTGAGAGCATAGCTCTGTCTCAGCCCTGCTAGTTTGACAGGTTTTCCAAGCCTCCTGTGAGTCTATGGGGAAAATCCTTTCTGCTTGTTGCCTTCCCTGTTGTCCACATACTTGGGAAAGTGTATCCTATTTGAGAGCTTCACCTCACAACCTGTTGTATGGAGCACTTCGGCTGACTCATCCCGCAACATGTGAGGAAGTATTAACCGTCAGGCCACACCCCCAGTGCCAGCACCCCGCCCTCATCCTCCACAACCCAGCAGCTTGAGGGAGTGGGAGGGCTGAGAGCCCCTTGTGCAAGAGAAACTGCCCTGTTCCATCTGAACCAGGGCCAATACAAGGAAGCAGACAGCAGCAGTGACAGCTGCCTATTGTCAGCCCTACCCCAGGCATTGGCTGAGACAGGAGCTTCAGAATAACCTGCTGTAGGAAGAAGCCAAGATTCAGACCCCTCACTGCCGCTTTCAAAGGGGAACTCTGGCTCCTCCCCTAAGATCTAGATCCCGTCTCAAGGAATAACATTTCTGGCAGGACACCATGAGCAATGGTGAGGAAAACCATGAGACAGCTCCTTAGGATCTCTTAGTGGGTTTTTGGCGGGGGAGGGAAGGGGGAGGGAAGGCAACACATTTCCTTTTAAAAACTTAAGGAAAGAATGGAGGGAGGGGAAGAGACTCTGTCTGAGTCCGAATCCTCCCTGAGCATCCAGAACTCCAGCCTTTAACACAATGACTGAATTTTTTGTGACTGTCTGACAGCCTCTGGGGCAGCCCAACCTGTACCTCCAAAGCTAAAAGCATGAGTTGCGACAGCTTGAGCTAGAGAACTAAGGCTTTCTAGCTGCGCCTGTATGAGACTCATACAGATTGGGCACAGGGCATTGGCCCTGTGTCATAGAGCATGCCTATCCTGTAGCACCTCCTGCTGGCTAAGCATGGCACTCCCTCAGTGTCTCCATACCCATGTTTTCTGTCTGTCCCTGGGATTCACATGAGTTAGTCCTCCAGGTGGGTCACTCTGAGGGCTTTGCTTCCCTAGAAGGGGACTGAAGCCCAAACAAACAATGTGTGCACAGTGCTTGGACTCCTCTTTAGTCTACTTTTGGGGCTGCCTTTCAGTCTCTCCCCTCTGGGACGGAGCTGTTCTCAGGCTGCTCCCTTCCCTAGAGGTCTCTCACAGTCTCAACCCCTCTGGGCCACTTTTCCAACTTCCCTGCTCTGAGCCAGAGTCTCCAGAGCCCTTCCAGACCCTTCTTCAGCACCTTCCACTGGAACCCAGCCTGCTCCCTGTAGTTTTTCCCCAGCCTGATTTTTCTCTGCCCTTTTATGAGGCCCTGATGGTTCAGGCTGTCACTTGATCCAAATTAGTCTAGGCCCAATAAGATGGGAGTGCTAATTATGGCACAGGTAGGGCTGATTACATAGGGCTGGCTAGCCGCAGGCCGCATGGCCTTTAAATGGCCAGGTCACCTGGTCACAACCTGTGTCACACGCTCAAAATTGTTTTGCAACTCTACCTTAGATTGTAGCTGAAATGAAGATGTCTGCATGGACTGGCATTTAAAGTATGGTTTGGTTAGGTTCTGAAGAGCGACTGTACAAATGGAACTGTGGGGTTCCAAATTTTGTTTGTCTGTCAATCACATATCAAATGTGCTGAGGTTACAAATGGAAAGATTTCTTAATAACCAGTCCTGCAGAATCAACCTGGGTTCTTTCCTCCTCAGACATTATGAATAATAAAGGTTCTGCAGGCCAGATTATGCTCCCGTTTTACGGCTAATGCAGCCCAAGTGTTTCCAAAATATACTGTCAGTGGGGACGCACAGGTGTAAACTGAGCTAAATAAAAAAGCCATTGCTGATGTCCAAGAAGGATTTGACCGCTTTTAAAAAAAAGCAGTTATGAAAAATTAGCAAACCTGGTAGAAAGCGAGATGGCAGAGCTGGTATTACACTACATAGCAACCTCCCATGAATCAAGACAGGGCACTGCTGATAGATGAAGAGAGGAGCTCAAACCCCATACATGGTTATGAGCCAATCCTGGATGGGCTGGACCACCTCTGAGCGACACCTGAGGGGTCTCTGTCTCCTTTACACTTTAGCAACACTTGTACAGTACGTCATGCTAGTAACATCTCATTGAATTGAAACGCCCTAATTTTCCTTTAGCTGTTTTCATGCTGCAGGGTTAAGAGCTGTAAAACTTATTTTTCTCACTAAAGTGAGTAGCTAGGACCATGGAGACAGATGTGAGGGGTGAAATCCTGACTCCACTGATGTAAGTGGCAAAACTTCCATGGACGTCAATGGGGCCAGGAGTTCACGCAAGGAGTGGATCTCTTGAGTAAGAAAATGACATTAAATTTGGTCCCTTTTCAGTGTGGCATGGCACTTTCCAGTGTTGCCACCTCTCACAATTTTGTCACAAGCATTGCAAGATTCAATGTTTTTCTTAAAGCCCCAGCTTGTGGAGTCATGTGACAGTTTGAGAACCTCAGTTTTCATTTAATAAAAATCCTTCGAGCTCTCATGGTTTAGAAGAAATGCTTGAAACGTGACCCAAGTGCACCCTGAAGGCCTAGAAACGGTTTGAAACCTGATGTGATTTTCAAATGCTTATGTTGTGTAACATTGTACATAGTCACTTTTCAGAGCAAAAGAGCACTGGAATTCCCAAGACTGGAAAATCCCAGCTCTCTAGTGAAAGGCACTGTCATTCGGGGGACATATCAGTAGAGTCCATAACTGTGATATGCCTACTAACCATGGAATTGGGTTTAAGAACTCCACTCTGGTAAAAGCACATGGCACGTGAACCGACTCAAACGGCTGGGTTGTCAGCTTGCTAAAATAGCTTTTGCGGAGGTGCTGACAAAAACATACCCTCATTGCAGTCCAACACCTTCAGTCCTCACAGGGTTATCAGTGACGTTTGACTTTGAAGAATTTTTCACTTGCTGCCAAGAGCCATTCCACTTGGACTATTTGCTTTCACATGTTTTCCCTTTGACATGGGTGCTATTTTTTTGTCACATGTAAACACTCAGCAGGCTATCCATGTTTGTTCTTTGAAAAAAAGGGAATCTATGTCACAACAATATGTAAAAATCAACACTAAGAGACTGCCTTTCTCATTTACAATTTCAAGGTTGTTTTTCTGTGTTGTTTTCCTGCCTGTTTTCTCTCTACTTAACCCACTTTCTGGTCTCTTCTCAGCACCCATACCACATAGCAGTAAAATTCATTGCTGGTGTCAGCAACACAACACTCTTACTGTCACTCTGCAGAGGAGTCCTTTGATACTAGACCTTCGCAGTGGCCTGCCTCTGATTACAAAGCCACCAAAGTGTTTTTTTATTTGTGCCACTACTGCTTTGGCTGAGGTCATGATGAAAATTCTCACTAAAAACAAAGAAAGCTGCCATAGCTTACTATAACAGCACTCCCTAAACTGACCTGCATTCATGTTGCACTAGGAATTTAACCCAAACTGTTAACTGCGATCTCTTCAAAGTTGCCCAGGAATTTAGCCATACAAATCCCATTAAAGTAAACAGGAACTAAAGTCATTGCAAGTATTATGACAATAATCCTTGGGGCAACTCTGAAAATGCAGGACCTGATTCTGAGCTCACACTGATTTTAGCGTCATCGGGTCTCATCTTCCACTGTCTTTGTGCTTTATGTAGTCATTTACACACAGGCAAAACAAGCCTAATCCTAGTGTAAAACTGACATAGCTTTACTGCCTTCAGTGAAGCGCCACTGATTTATACCAGCTGAGTATCAGTACCCCCAGCTTTCTCCCCATGGCTGCTCAGACGTCAGTAGATTATTTACTCTTCCGAACGACTTCCATCTTTTAAGGAGAACGAGGGCTTGTCTACATGTACAGCTGCACTACTTAAACCTCAGGTGTGATTTTAAACCAGTTTTGTTGAACCAGTACAAAAAAGTCTGTGTGAACCCTAATTTCAGTTTAAACCAATCTCATTTTGGTGCCTCTTAGAGTGATTAGGAACAAACCACTCTTAAACCAAAATAAAAGTGTGCAAACCACTGTTTGCACTAGTTTAACTAAACTTGTACAAGTCTGTGTGTAAAAAAGTCCTGATTCAATCAAAGCAGATAAAATAATCATCATAATAACAACAATATGATTAAATAGGGGAAAATCTGTATTATTATCAAGAGGACATCTCATGTGCAAAAGTTTTTTACATCACTTAGGCTTGATTCCACATACCTAGCACACTCCATATTCCTCCCAAGTCTGCTGGCAAAGATTGGTTGAGCTAGAAATGCAGGATTGGTTCTATATATTACTCACTTTGGACAGAAGCTTTTAGGGCCTGATCCGAATCCTCCTGGAGTTAATGGGAGTCTTTGACCTTAACAAGATTTGGATCTAGCCTTTAACGTGCAGCAGTCAGCCTTACAACGAAAGAATTACTTGAGTGGATTTCATTGATTCCTCATCTCTTATTACAAATGAAAAAAGTTGCCCTGCATTTCTCAACCAAATTTGGCTACCGAACAAGTCTTGGAGAACTCATGTAAATGCTGGTACAATAAAAAAATAATTTGGCACAGAAAGTATGTGTTATCCTTATTTATTTAATAAAGAAACATAGTAAACTTGGCTTTTTCCAGATACAAATAGCTTAGTATGTCCTGTGATATTGGCTGAAGTTTTAATGTGCTCTTTTTGTAGTTTGATGATTCATGCTGTACTCTTTATTGAGCAAATCCGCAGAAAATGACAGCACTCCTCATGCTTATAATAAGTATGCACTGTCTATCAAGTCACTAACTACAATATCACTACACTGGGAGGTTGTACCACTGATATATTGTGATCGGTATCTCCTTTAGTGAAGACTTGCAGGTCAGGTACTTGAAGTTTTTAAGGGAGTCCGACATCTAATACAAATGCAGCAATTACACTTCAGTTCTCAAGAAAGGTTCCAGAAAATAATAGAAAAATCCAATAGAAATTTTTACAAAGTCCATTTTGAACCTAATTTACAATTTATTTTTAGAAAGTTTACTGTAAATATCTATAGTTAAGACCCTCTTTCAGACTCACTTTTTTACAGCTTTGGGGTACAACATAGTAGAGTTTGCAATTGTACTGATATGGTAGGGTCTTGCAGTAATTAAAACGATGCTCATCTCAGGGGTCCACTGATTGCTGGAAGAGCTTTCTTGTAATATAATCAGTAGCCAGCTAATTTTTTTTATCACAGCATTCTATTATTTGGCTTCGGTGTTATTTATAGTATATTAAGAAGTTCCATTTTAATATATCTGCTAAATCAAGTAACAAATAATTAAAAATAATAACAAAATAATGTGAACAACCTATCACCGCATCATGTAAGCTATTCAGTCTTTGGTCTAAAAATAGGATTTTTTTTGTATATTAAGAAATTAGATGAGCAATACCCATTCAATTAGCATTTTTCCTCCTCCATTTTGTTCTTCAATTTTGAAAAGAAAATAATCCTACTAGTTGTCAATTAATAAATGTGGTTTTGTTTGGCATGTATGTGTATTTCCTATTTCGTTCAGTTAGAGGCAGCAGCTCGTTTCTAATGATCAATAATTCTCTTTCAAGAGAAAAAAATTTAATCAGTAAGTCATGTTGTTTGAGTGTCAACCATTCTAAAAACTTGCATGATACACACTTATAAATATAAAATATCACATATTCTTTCTGGGTTATATGTACAATCAGTATAATATTACAGCATAAATTACACAAGGAATCTGTGGAAAGGTTCTCTAACTTGAGAAGTCATGAGCAAAATTTATTGGGGGAGGGAGAAATTCCACTCTGAAAAACACATTTGGAGTAGTTTCCTTAAGTTGGAATCTAATTACATACAAGATTCAAAGGCAACAAAATCCCAGAAGGAAAATCTCTATGGTGTACACCATAAAGAGGGGGCTAGGGGGAAAGAGAGAATGATTATAATAATACTTACAGAGTGCCTTTCACCCTCAGAGTGCTTTGCAGCCATTAATTAAGTCTTACAACACTCCTGTGAGGTAGATAAGTATTATTATCCCCATTTTATAGATGGGTAAACTGAGGCACAGATAGGTTAAATTGTTTACCTAAAAATCACACAGCAAGAATCAGGAACAGACCTGACATCAAGTCCCCCGAATAACCAATCGATCACTCACAAAACTGAATGCCTGAGACACCTCTCATTGGATGAAGAAAAATTCATTAACATATATGTAGTCATATTATTTTATGTGTTTTCTTCACATATTCTGACTCATTTTGTCAACAGATGATGTGGTGACAGGAAAATTTCATTGTAACATGGTCTTGTTGCTGGATAGCTAAGATTCTCAGTAACAACCCCACGTGGATTTTGACACCTTTATAATCTAGAATGTAACTAAATGTCAACTACAGTACACTTTAAATACATTCTTGATAATTCTTTTTCTGCAAGGTGAAAAACATGGCTACTATTCCTTGTGGTGCAATCGCTCATTACAGACTTCTCAGGCAAGACCTCCCATGAAGACGCACCAAACCCAAGTACCATCATATTTGAAAATAACAAAGAGAGGGCTTTTCTGTAACCATTGACTTGTCTCTTTATATTCCACAGACACTTCCTCACATTTTGCCAAGGCTGGAAGGTTGATAATAAATTAATTTTTTTTTACAGTATAAAACCACTAAAAATGTCTACTCCTAAAGCACTTATAATGGGACCCCATTGCTGTCATATGTTTGGCCTGCGACTGATTGGCATTTCACATGCAACTATTCCTCTGCCTGCCTGCAAAAAGGAAGGTTCCCCAGTAATCTAAACACAGCCTCCAGTAAAGTGAAAGATAGAAACCCAGAAGGGATTCTATATATCAGAACTTTTGTACAGACCCTCCCACCCCTTTGATAACACTGTAACAACCCTCCCGCACTGCACAACCTGCATCAAAGCATTAGAGAGTAATATTGATGCATAGAACTTGCACTAAGGGGGCAGGATAGCTCAGTGGTTTGAGCATTGGCCTGCTAAACCCAGGATTATGAGTTCAATCCTTGAGGGGGCAATTTAGGGATCTGGGGCAAAATCAGTACTTGGTCCTGCCTAGTGAAGGCAGGGGGCTGGACTCAATGACTTTTCAAGGTCCCTTCCAGCTCTATGAGATATAGGTATATCTCCATATATTATATTAAGCATGCTTCGCTCCATGTCATTGGGGAAAACATCCTATCCCACTCACTTAACAGAAAATCTATCTGGATACATAGTACTTTGGGGCACTTTACATCAGATTATAGGGTCATAACCTATTTCTAAGAGAGTTTGATTACAACAAGCAAAGCATATTCTTGAAACATACTAAAAAATTAGTATTTTTATTAATTGTTTTACAAGCAGCATCCATTACTGTCTGATTTCCTGTAGGGTAGAACAAGCCATTTCTCTCTTTATTATTTGACATCACTTTCTTCTGCCTCATTTTTATTTTGTATTACTGATGACAAGCAGTTACATGTCCCAAAGGGGAGGTCATAGTGTAATAAATAGTTATATGTTGTTGATTAAATATTTTATTTTGCAACAATTTTCCTCTGTGACTGACGGGAGTCCCACCAATTATTGTTACCTTGGTTCAGAGTTTAACATGTCGGGTGTAAGGATCATCTATCTCCATGGAAAAAGAGACAATTATTTGATTTAAGTAAAAAAATATCAAATATAATAAATTTATGAAAGACCATTCACAACATATACAGTAAGTGTTACATTTTGCTACAGCAGCTGTGATATATTTTTTTCTTTTTAGAATGCAAGGTCATACATTGCCATAAGTAAACACACTAATATGAGTAAGACCTTAAATGAATGTTTACAGCCTGGCTTTATCTGTGGATAGATATACACTGTGTTTACTGTTTTACAGTCTAGCAGATTCATAATCACACCACTGATATAACAGCTATGACCCTGCATAGATTCTCCCTGTGCATATATAAACATTGAGCAATGGTGAAAAGAGCAGGGTCAAAGGTTATAACTTATCGACTCCCATAGTTAAGGGTAAAAACTCCATTGTTTATTTTGCAACTAATATTTAATAAGAAGGCTGCTTCAATTGTTGTGTAGTTACAGCATTACATTCTGTAAACAATATTTTAAAGCATTCTAAACAAACATTTAGACAATTGATTCTTTATCTCTGTCTGGAGATAGCAGATAATATACAGGTTCATCACTTTTGCTAGAGTCTGTCACCTTTAGCTGGAGGTTGTCACTAGTGGCTCTGGTGACACTGTCATAGGATGGAGGGAAAGATGTTGAGGACACAGTTTCTGATTTGTCTATTGGCCTACCATAATTTTCATTCATCATGAATGCAATGAGACCTTCTTTCTCAGGTGCCTCATCTTCAAGCATGTTGCCATCACAAGCCTGGTGACGGTATAAGAAAGAGGCCTGCTTCAAGGAGCGTTGAAACAAATGACTCCTGTAGGCCCTCTGGATAATAATGGCAGAAACCTCCTCTTGTTTCCGTCTGAGTGTGGTTGTGATTGGTTCATAAGAAATTTTAGATGGATTGGCAGCCATAAACTTTTCCTCCATCTGTATTTTAAGGGCATCCATTTCCCCAGTTTCTCCTAGTACCCGTTTGGTAAAAGCAAATAAAATATCCAAGCAGTGGATCCTATCTCCGCTGACCATGGGAAGGTCCATGGCTATGAGTTTAATTTTGTTTGGTTTTGCTATGCGTAAAGGTTCTGCCAGAGCATCTGCAAAGTCTGAAAGCTCAGAATACTCAATAAACTGAGTCGCTTCAGGATCAAACCTCTCCCAGATTTCATAAAACATATCAAAGTCATCTTCGCTTAGAGGCTCTGTACTTTCCTCAGTGGCTACGCTGAAGTTCTCTAAAATAATGGCTATGTACATGTTTACAACAATGAGAAATGATATAATGATATAAGTAACAAAGAATAGAATCCCTACAGCAGGGCTTCCACAGTCTCCCTTCGAACCATTTGCATTTTTTAGGTTCGGATCACAATATGGCGGTCCAGTGTTTAAAATAGGATTGAGAAGACCGTCCCAGCCAGCTGAGGTTGTAATTTGGAAAAGACAGAGCATGCTGTTAGCGAAGGTTTGGAAGTTGAACATGTCATCAATCCCATTCTCCTTTTTAACATAGGCAAAGTTAGCCATTCCAAAAATGGCGTAAATAAACATGACCAGAAAAAGAAGGAGACCAATGTTGAACAGAGCAGGAAGGGACATCATTAAGGCAAAAAGGAGAGTTCTAATTCCTTTGGCTCCCCGTATAAGTCTTAGGACCCTGCCAATCCGAGCCAAGCGAATGACTCTGAAGAGTGTAGGAGAGAAAAAATATTGTTGAATGATGTCAGAAAGCACGGTACCTTTAAGAAAAAAAGAAACAAATAACCAATTAATACAATTGCCCTGCTTGCTATCCCCTAACGCCAGCCCTGGCTTTTAATCTACTGGATATGCAGAAAAACAGTTGTTGTGGCACAGGTGGGCTGTGGAGGTTTTTATAGCATGTTGGGGGAGCCTCAGAAAGAAAAAGGTTGAGAATCCCTGTCCTAGAGGAAACACAGCTAAGGGGCTGACGGATTGGTTAGATTTCATGCCCAATCAATCCTCAGGCTCTTTGTTGAGTCTACAGACAAAGATGTCAACGAAAGGGATAGTTTTTATGATGTGGACACCTGCTTATTACAAACTGGGACTGAGATCACCAAGTTCAATTATTACAGGCCACAATTAGTTATAGCTTTCAGTCACTACCATTTGAGCCATTGCTCCTGAGGTGAAAGACTATAATACCCCAATGTTCACCCCCCCCCCAACGAAATTTACTTTGACAAAAAAGTATAAAGTAACATGAATATCTTTAGGAGATATGAGAGTTAAATGCTGGTTTTAATAGAAATAATCTCTAGAATGTTCCTTAGTTATTTTTGTTCAATTTGATCAGTCATTCGTCTCAAATTGTATCATTTCCCCAATTGTTACTTTCTTTTTAATTGGCAGTTCATACGCAGATTGTAAACTCTCTGGGGCAGGGACTGTTGTTTTATTCTGTGCCTGTACATCACCTAGCATAATAGGGTTCTGGTCCATGATTGGGTCTGCTAGGCACTACTGCAAAATACAAATAATAAATAATAATAATGGCCCAAGTGGCTTTTGACTTTTCCTCTTACACCCTGACGCATTGCAACTACTAATCCTCTGACTGCCATTTCTCTAACACACCCTCCTGTGTTCCTATCAGCCACTAAATGCCCATTGAAATCAATGCCAGGGCATGTGAGGGTGTTACTTATTACTTTCAGCAGTATGGCATGTATGTTCTACTGGATGTATCTGTTATGTTCAGCATATCCAAACTCTCTACCTTTGCTTGGTCATGCCACATTTGATTGTTATGCGATGTTATTTCAATATGATTTAAATATAATTAAAATATTTAGGAACCAATCCCGTAAGTGGCTCTCCCATTGGTGGAACTGAGGGTACCCAATGCCTAGCTGGAGGTGCTCAGCACCGTATTGCAAAAAGCATTTAATTTAAGCAGAGATTTAACACATCTCTGTTTCCACCTTTTATTTGTTCAGTTTTGGCAAAAAGACTTCTCTGCCATTGAATGTTACCTACCCACAATGGATAGAATCACAACAACAAAATCAAATATGTTCCAGCCATTGGTGAAATAGTAGTGTCTTAAAGCCAACATTTTGATGCTGCACTCTGCTGTGAAGATGGCAACGAAGAGCATGTTGATTTTATGAAGGATGTTCACTTTTTCTAGACTCTGGTCATCTGTTTCCACCATCATGGTGACCATGTTAAGGCAGATGAGAATCATGATGGAGACATCAAAGGCTTGTTTGGTGACTACGTCAAAGATAAAACCTTGGTATTTGTTCTGAAACAAATAAAAGGATCATTAGTGTTAGTTATGAGACTCAAATCATATAAAATGATGATATCATTCCCTCTCCTTGCAACTGGAATCCCGAAGAAAATATGTCACAGTTTCCACACGGGCCGTCGTAAATGTAAAGGGGGTGATGGATTGGTTGGATTTTCATGCCCATTCAAACCTAAGGCTCTTTGCTGAGTCTACCAACAATCATGCCAATAGTAGTGGTAGCTTTTATGAATGGTAACCTGTTTATTACAAATTGGGACTGAGATCCCCAATTCATTTAATACAGGCCACAATAGGTAATGGTGTTACACCGTTCATGAATTTGACCCCAAATCATCATTGTAGTGCAGTGGTGATTATAAGACACACAATTCACTACACTTTCAAACAATGGCTGAATCAAACAAATTATATTACAAAAGGGGCATTTTTTCCCAGAAGATTGTATTCACTCGATGAAAGACATTCACTGAATATACATATTTCAATTGGAATAACCTAGATATTCTCACCAGTGGCCTTGGGATGGGTTTTTGGGGTTTCTTGGAGCCCAGTTTTTTCATTGCATTATAATACTTTTTCTGTTCCTCTGTCATAAAGATGTCTTGCCCACCTAAGTATAAAGAGATAAAGCTGCTATTACTTTGGTTGAATGATAAGTATTATTGCAATGTAAACTAAGTTTGAGGGATTGGGAATTTCCATCCTTTTCTAATTTTCTTCCTTTGGGAAGGCATGTGTCCCTGAGGCACAACTAATCCCTGAGGTCCCCCTGGGCTGGTGCTGGTAACACTGCTTCCTGATTAGTGTGAGCACAATCTAACTTCCAGTGTTTTCAGAGCACTGGCCCTGCATAGCGATAAGGGGCTGCTGCAACTGTGAATTTGTAAAGTAACGCAAGATGGTTTCTAAGGATATTCTGTTAATCGAGATGCTAGACTGGCTATGCTGCTGTTTTTAAATCCATTCCTTCTGCCCTCCATATAGCAGTCACAAGGGGCTATACAGCATATACAGTACTTATCTTTTTCTTTTGTTGGTTAAAATTGTCAATAATGACGCCTATGAAGAGATTCAATGTGAAGAAAGACCCGAAGATGATGAAAATCACAAAGTAGAGGTACATGTATAAATTATATTCCCATTCAGGTTGATCCTCACACTGCAAATATAAAAGGCAAATGTAAAAAGAAGAGGGAGAAAAACTGTGCCATCACCCCACACATCAAAAGATTAAAAATAAACTCACTCAATAACACAGAAAATATTATAAAAGTTAAGTACCCGTTCAGTGTTTAAGCATTCAGTGCTTGCCATTAAAAGGTCATCATTGGTATCTCAAATACCACGATCATTTCAGTTACACTTTATAATACTGTCATTATGATCATGTCATTACACTGTATTTTCAGTGTAAATATAGAGTGTAATTCATGTACTTAATCTTTGGTTAGAAGATTTTGTACTGGGTGCATGTATTAAAAAGTGCAACTTCAGAATATATCCATTGTAATGCATTCAATATGAAATAAAAAACGGGAACAAATAAACAAATAAATCAATCTTCTGGCTATACTCCTGCTTATATGAACTGGTGATAATCACGGATATTAATAGAATAACTGTGACGAGAGAAATTGATTTGACAAAACAACAGTGATCTTGTGCACTT
This sequence comes from Trachemys scripta elegans, assembly GCF_013100865.1. Lineage (NCBI taxonomy): Eukaryota > Metazoa > Chordata > Testudines > Emydidae > Trachemys > Trachemys scripta. The sequence goes on along the minus strand of NC_048299.1, from coordinate 13,716,743 downwards.
AGCCACCATAAGTTGGAAGCGAGGGCACCACAGAGTCAGGAAAAATCTGGCCTTGGCTTAGGCAGCAGAACAAAAACAGCTACACAATTGCAGTGTTACTAACTAAGATAGATAAAGTGAAAGGACAGATTCATGAAAATGGGGATGGGGGAAGTGGGGGAATGTGAATGGCTGACCTTGGTTTGGGTGGGCCTGCATTTGTAAGTTTCTTGCTGAAGTTGCTTTGCTGATAAGTAAAATAATGAATTATTATTCACTGTTGCTAGCAGGGCCGGCTCCAGGCACCAGTGGAGGAAGCACATGCCTGTGGCGGCACATGCTAAGGGGCGGCATTCAGTCCAGGTGGCATTTTTTTTTTATTGCTTCAGCAGTTCGGGCAGCAGTCCAAGTAGCTTTTTTTGGGGTGGGGGGGTGGCAAAAATGGGAGAGCCGGCCCATGTTGCTAGGCTGTTGCTAGGGCAATTATTAGCCTATTATGTGCTTGCTCAAGAGAAAACCTATAAAGAGTTTAGTTAGAGTCAATTGATCCTTAGGCTTAAGTTAGAGAGTGTACTTTGGAGAAGTCTGGAAGAAGTTCTTTTAACTGAATTTCTATGAGCTTGGGAGTCTGACAACAAAACTCCAGCTGCAGAAGGCTGGCCACCGGAATCCTGCAGCTGTCCCTTGACACCACCTAGACTTTGGGTAACTATATTTGGGGTGCTTCTAGACTTACTTTCACCTCTGATCATTCTAATCACAACTTCCACTTAATAAAACACATCTTGCAACAAAAAATAAGATCTATGGAAAATCTAAAGATCCATTCATCTTTGTGAGTCTCAGGTTTGTATTCACCTTTATATTGACCTTTCTGTCTGGCTTAAACAGATTGGAAAACTGAATCCTAAGACAGTATGAGGTGCAATGTAAATCGACATAGCTCCATTATGTCAATTTATGCCAGCCGAGGATCTGCTCCCTCCAAATCTCCCTCCTGCTGCAGGACAGGAGGTCAGTTAACTGTTACCTGGAAGTTATTTGTGTCCTGAGTTGGGCCCCAGGTTTTAATATTTTTAAAATATTCTTGTGCACTAAATAGTTACATTTCCAAACTGATCCATAATATAAACCCCACTACACAAATGATGGCACACATCCTAGACCCATTTCAGTCACTCTACATTTCACTAGCACATTAGACAAAAATCTGCCCTAAGTTAAACTTGGTGCATCCCCAAAGAAGTCAAGTGAGTTGCATACAGGTAGTTTTGCTGTTAACCAGCCAGAATGGTGCAAAATTCAACTAAACAGGAAAGAAGGATGCAAGAAGAAAGCATTTAATTTGAGTGACCTACCCCTCGTGAATCTACTGCTGCATACATAATGTCCATCCAACCTTTAAATGTTGCCTAGGAAAAAACACCACATAATTAGGAAAATCATAAGCCTATGTTCAAATGGTTACATTACTGCTTTGTGTTTTTCTGGAAAATATGATGGTAAGCACATTCGTCATTGTTAATAAATTGCTTTTTTTTAAAAGCAAAATATACTTATTAATTTTTGTTTACATAGGTACTTGAGATCACACTGAGGTCGTTTCCCCTTCTGGGTTCTCCTATTCATGCTATTTTTTTTCTTTTCTTTCTTGAAATTTTTAGTGGTAAAATAATGGCTTTTAATGGAGATTTTTTTTGTTAAACATGGCAATTAAATCTCCAGAATTCAGAATGGCTTCTTTCTGCAGGTAAGAAATTGAAGTAAATGGGAAATATCAACGTGTCACTGCAGAATAAAAATATGCCTGGTTGATTTCAGGAAAAACTAAACATGGCCTGTTTCTTGCACTTGGCTGAGCTACGTTCAGTTCAGTCCTGAGGAGGTGGGAGGGAAGGGAGCTTTATCCTATCTTTGCTGCTCCCTGATTCAGAGGCTAGCAAGGGATCTATTCTGATAGCTGGGACCTTCTGGATCAGAGGCACTCTGGCCATGTCCCTTTCTCCTCATTACACCCCCTATAACCCAGACCCAGAGGGGGGGGAGATCTGTCACATTGCAGGAGGACTAAGGCCTGCTATGAGGTTACAAACATGACCTTTTCAACCATCATCTCCCATTGCTTTAGCATTAGAAAGATTTTGAAGACTTAGGGCCCAACTATGGACCCCTTATTCATGTTGGTGAGCACTGACTCCTGTGTGCATTCACAGTGACGCTCCAATTCTGCTCTCATGGAGTAAATCAGGGGTCACACTATGAAAATCAATAGAGTCACATTGCAGCGTAAGTAAGAGCAGCTTTGAGGAGAGTCATCGAAAGCTGTGAATGTGCAGGTGCATATCAAGCTCAGCAGACAGGATGATGGGAAAGTTTTAAGGAACATGGGCTGATTATGGCTCTGTAGGGGGATTTTTTTTGCACTGAAACTTGAATAAAAGAACATTTCTAAAAAAACAAAACAATGTGTTTGGCCAGTGATTTGTGTGTCTCCGGTGCTATTAATAAGGATATGTATTTTAATAGGGACTTCCATCCTTGCTGTGCTCCCTACACTTGTTGACATACCAGGGAAGTTACAAGGCCTGGTTCTCATTTACCTTACTGCTCTGGCATTATAAAGAGGCATTAAAGTGGGTGTGAATGTAATTTAAGGCCCTTTCAAGCTGCCAGTGCAGTGTAAAAGGGTCTTGGTGTAGCCCCTCAGAATGAAAATGTGGCCCACAATCCTATTTTTAGAACATCAAAATCTATTGCCATACTAAACTGACACAACATTGGGCCTAATTCTGGCCTAAATTATGCTGGTTTTACACCAGTGTAATTCCACTGAACCTGATTCTCATTTTACTTACACCAGTGTAAAGTGGGAGTAAATCAATGGATTTGCTGCTTTTAAAATTGGTGTGAGAGAAGAATCAGCCACATTTACTTCCACAGCGTCACCCCAACTTACAACAGTGTACTGAGAGCAAGAGTGCAGGAGAGCAGAACCATTTCCAACATATTTTAATATCTTGAGGACACTTGGGTTGAATTTTTATTGTGGCATCTAAGCACGTAATTCCAGATAATGCTAATTGGAACTTTGTGCATGATTCCCAATGGGAATTCAGCCCTTTGTGTTCAGCCAAGTATATCCAAAGTGCTTTTTCAAAAACTCCATTATATATACTCTATTATTAAATTAAATCTTTAAGATAATGCATTCTATTCTTGCTTTTAAATCCTGCTTAGCCAACGGAAAATTCATAGAGACGTCAACACTATTTATTTTTAATGAATATATATATATAAAACTGTATTTATAATGTTGTACGTGTTCTCACCCACTGGATAAAACAGATTAACCGCTGAAAATCAGCACCTTTTGGAAAATCTGTATAACCGTTCAGAGAATCAGAGAAGAGTTTAGAGGGCAGGTGATGTGATCCGTGGTTTCTCTGAAACAAATGATTATTTAACCCTGTCATGTTGATCCCTCTCAACTGTGCTAATGGTTTCTTTTTTGCTGCTCTTTTTCTAATCCTGTGAAAGGCTTTCCAGTCTTCTTAGTGTCACTTTCCACTTACAGTTCAATCTGCTGTTCAGAGAGGCTGGGATTGGAGGAAATAAGAGGTCACACTCTGTCAATGACAGCAGAAAAGGCATGCTTACAAATGGATATGATCTTAACTTGCCCTGTTCTCCCAAGCTTTTATCTTCCTTAGGCATTTTATCCCTGGTATTTACAGTAAATGGGCTAGATTCCAGCCAGTGTGAGAGTGTAACATTTAGCATACAACATGGTTGTACTTAGTGACAGTGGCTGGTGAAATGATCTGATGAAGATAAAATATTATGGGAATGCAGGACTGTGATTTTATATTTTACCAAATGGTCTACAAGTGAGATAATTAAAAATCCTATTAGGCTTCTGGAAGACTTCCTTAGACACTTCATCTGCAAAGAGGAACAGCTATCAGGAATGAAAGAAACATAACACTGTGAAAGGAAATTATTTATCTGGAATTAGTAGCCACTTACATACTGAATTAAGACGTGACAAAAATCTTCATGGGAGTGTTTGTGATATTATCCTGTCTGGAAGCTATCCAGAGAAACATCATTTTCAACTGAAATTGTCATGTGATGAGGTTATCTGTGGATAAACTCATCTTGGGACATGATTACATTTTGTTATTAGATTATTGGTTAGACACCATGCAGTAAATTAGCATAGGGAGAGGATAGGTGGACTGTGTCTAAATGGCCCTCAGAATATTTATCAGGCAACCAAAAGGCAAATATCTTAAAGTAAAACAAACACTTTAAATTTGGCACTGGGAGACACTCTCTTTAAATGGAGGAAATCCAAGAAAGATGCTACAAAGGACTCCAATGGCTGTTTTTGAAGGCGGAAATGTTTCATTTTTATATTTTCAAAATGCCTTTTTGAACATTGCTCTTCCTAAAAAAGCATTTTAAAACCAAAACAAATCATTCAACGCCACATCAGGGTTAGTTCCTCATAGGGACACATTTAAGATGGCACCAACAAGCAAGAACAAGTTTCTTCTTCTGTTGTGCTAACGCTGTTCTATGCCCTTTTCACTGTTGCATGTCTCCAGTCCATTTTATTTTATAACTAATATTAATTTAATGTTATGATTATTCTTTAGTGCCCTCCACAGAAAATGATGTAAACATCAAGGTCCAATAAAGCCACACACACCTTTCACGGCATGTAGCTTTTTTACCTGAAGAGAGATTATGAAACAGTTTTGCTAAAAGAGGCATCCAATCTAGATACCTCTACCACGGAATAATGTTTTGTGACTAAGTGAACAGATCCCTAATTAGCTGCTCTACATATTTCTGCAATGGGAACATTTTTGAAAGAGGCTGCAGAAGCTGTCTGAGCTACACTTGGATAATCTAAACTAGCTAACTAGTAACAAAGCTTAATAAAGTTTGAGACTCACTTAGATAGCCTTTGAGATGAAATGGCCTGGCCTCTGATTCTCTCTGCAAAGGCAACAAACAAACGACGTAGGCAAGACCTTGGATGACTATGTATCCAAGGTATCTATCTAGGTAAAACAACAGGGTGCTGCAGCTATCTAAAGAGTGGAGTCTCTTGCCTCCCTTGGCTGGAGTGTTGTTTAGGGAAGAACACTGGTAGGGGATTCATGCTTTAGATGGAAGTCGGAAATGACCTTGGGAAGAAATTTGGATAGGGCCTAAGAAAGGAACAGTGCATGGAGGGCCACCATGAGTGCCTGCAGCTCCCCAATCCTACAGACTGAAGTGACAGTCATTAAGAAGGCTGTTTTCATGGAGTGATGGTGCAATAAATATAATGCCAGAGGCTCAGAGGAAGGACCCGTTCATCCAAACTATATAGAGATCCCAGGAGTGAGGCAGTTCCTGCACCAGTAGGAATGTGTGTGTTAGGCCTTCGAAGAATCTAGTCATTACATGATGTGAAAACTCATGTGTGGTCCTGGGATGTTGTGCTGATATAGCTCCCAGGTGCACCATTATAGAACCGATAGAAAGTCCTGATCGTTTTAATGACATTAAATAATCCAGAATATTAGGAATGTTTGATTCTGTTGGAGACATCCTGTGTAGATCTGCCCAAAGGGAGCCTTTTCTACTTTCCTACTTCCTTTCTACTCCGTATAAGAATGTTTTGGGTGTCTCTAGAACAAGCTCTCTCCACAGATGCCAACCAGCCAGCATTCAGACTGTGATATGTAGAGAGGCTGGGTTTGGATGTAAGATGCTCCCATTGTCCAGGGAGCCCAGGTATGGACTCAGTGGCAATGTTACAGGATAATAAATTGAAAGTCTCATGAAATCCAGGTGGGCCGAGTTGGTGCTATCAGGATCGTTATAGCAGACTCTTGTTTGAACTTCCTTAGGACCCTCAGTAAAAGAGGGATCAGTGGATGTACATATATGAGACTTGGGATTCAAGGAATGAGGAATTTGTCTAAGAGAGATCCTGGACTTAGGCCCCCCCGAAGCAGAAGGTAGGGCACTTTTTGTTAATTTTTGCGGCAAATGGGTCCATGGATGGGTGACCCTGCCTGTGAAAAGCTCTCCAAATTATGAATCCTTTATCGCCCACTTTTGTTCATTTGTAAATTTCCTGCTCAGGTGATCTGCTACAGTGTTCTGCAGTCCTGGTAGGTGCATGGCTGTAAGAGTGATCTGGTGGTGGATACACCAATTCCACGGCTGGATCGCTTCCAAACATAGAGGGGGTGATCATGCGCCTCCCGACCTGTTCACATGGAACATCGCTGTGGTGTTCTCTGTCAAATGAATCATTCTGAGTTCTAAGACATTAATGTGAAAACGAGTCTCCTCTCGGGACCACAAACCCTGAGGCTGATATTGATTTAGATGTGCTCCCCGGCTAAGGCTGGAAGCATCAGTCTCTATTGTCTTTGAAGGCAGTCTTGGAGAAAAAAGGAACACTCTGGCATACCTGAATGGGATTCTTCATCATTAATCTCTAGTGACTTTAGGACATGTGGAGGAATATAGACTGGAATATCTATATGATGTTTGCTCAGAAGGTAATAGATTTTATCCACCCTTGCATAAAATGAAGGTAAAGTCTGGCATATAGAGTTATGAATGTGCATAAGGCCATGTGACCTAATAATTTCAGACACATTCTTACTGTTATATGAGGTTGTTTTGGCAACTGACTTGTTGAGATCTTCAGTGGCTTCAAATCTGGCTCAGGTAAGTATACTCTTACTCTTGTGGAGCGTAGAAGTGTTGCCATAAACTCTGTTTTCTGGGTGGGCACCACAGATAACTTCTAGTTCATTGATCTTGAGTCCCAAAGTGGAAAAGAGCTGTAGGATGTGATGAACATAGTCTGTTATCTGTTGAGGTGAGCTCCCTAAAACAAGCCAATCATCAAGGGTATAATTATATTCTTTGCCATTTTAAACAAGCTGCTACTATTTCAAGGCATTTTGAGAAAACCCTGGGGGTTGTTGATAATCCGAGGATCTTGTATTAGAAATAAGACATCCCTATTATAACTCTTAATTATTTCCTGTGTCCTAGGTGACGTGAAATATGTAAATACGTGTCCTGGAGCTTGAGAGCTGCAAACCAGTCCCGTGGATCTAGGGGTGGGATTACTGAGGCAAGGGTTACCATTCTGAACTTGATTTGACAAATGAAGATCCAGAATAGGATAAAATAATGGGAACAAAGACTTTTCTTCTTGTATTGAAGAGGTGCACCTTTTATTGCTCTCAGAGCCTCTACCGCCTGTTGCATTTGTCTCTCATGAGAGGGGTCATTGAAAAGGGACAGGAAGGATGGATGAGGAGTAGAAAGAGCTTGAAACTGGATTGAATATCCAACCTGGAGGTCTTCCAGGACCTAGCAGTCCTAGGTGATATTGGTCCAGGCATCTTGAAAATAAAAAACGGTCCCCAAATGGGGTAGGTCATGGGTACAGACCCTTTGGGTGTGGTTCTGTGCAGCTCTCGACTCACTAAACCATCAAACTGGCAGTCTCAAGGTAGGAACTGGTCTCACTGGTGCTGATGAAGAAGCAGTGTAATCTTCTGTGTAATCCTTGTTTCTTCCAAGGTGTTCTGATGGCCTGTGATAGGGAGGATACAGGGAGGGGAAGAAGTCTGCCAAGGATAGGGATGTATAACTTGTTTCCTTCTGGGTTATCGTGTGTATACATCCAGGGATCTAAGAGTAGCTTGGGAGACCTTTAAGGGTGTAATGCATCATCTGTCTTGTGGCTGAGAAGGTCACAACTCTCAAAAGGGAAATTCTGTATAGCAGTCTATGCTTCCCTGAAGATCGTAAACATGACACCCATTTCGCCATCACTGCTGTTGCCATTGTCCTTGCTATTCTGTCTGATGCATCAATTGCTGCCTGTAAGGAGGTCCAAGCTCTTAACTGACCCTCTGCAATTAAAGATCTTAAGTCTTCCCTTGAATCCTGTGGTAAGTTGTCTGTGAAGTCTGACACCTTATGCCAACTGATGTAATCATCTATGGCAAGGAGTGCCTGGGAAATGGCAATGCTCACAGCTGGCAGAAGTGTAGCTCTTCCTTCCAGAGACATCCAGGCATTTGGGCTCTTTTCCTCCAGGTGTTGTCTTAGAGCTCTGCTTTCTCATCCTCTCTTGGGCAGCAAGGTATGGGATGAGCGTATAAATACTCAGATCCGGAAAATGGAACCTTCTGTCTACCTTTTAACATGTTGGAGGAATAGATGCAGGCATCTGCCACAGAAACTGTACAGGTCTAAGAGTACCTCATATACTGGCATAGCCAGACTGTCTGACATAGAGGTGTGCAAGATATCTAACAATTTATAGGACTTCTCCTGCATTACCTCAGTTGGAATGTCTAATGTATACGCCATCTGATGAAGGAGGTCTTGAAAGGATTTGTAGCTGTCAGCGTGTGGTTGAGCAGATGGGACCACGGCTTTGTTGGCTGAGGATGACACGATGGCAGCCAGGGCCGGCCCCAGGCACCAGCGAAGGCAGTAAGTGCCTGGGGCGGCCAATAGAAAGGGGCAGCACGTCCGGGTCTGCGGCGGCAATTAGGCGGCAACTCCATCGCTCCGCTTCAGTCTTCGGTGGCACTTCAGCGGCGGGTCCTTCACTCCCTCTCTTCCTCTTCGGCGGCAGCTCAATCGGGTTTTTCTTTTTTTTCTTCACTGCTTGGGGCGGCAAAAAAGCTGGAGCCGGCCCTGATGGCAGCAACAGCAAGTTCAGCTGACTGATGGATTTCTTTGTCAAAGACTTGCAATTGTTGAGGATCCAATCTCGAGTGCATGGGGCGTATGCACACCAAGAGGAGAATGTATATATAGGGACAAGCAAATAAGGAGAAAGGAGTGCTATCCCAGCACAGACATCCAGAACTTCTAGTCAGTTACAGAGAAGAAGCACTGCCTTCAGAAAAGCAAATTCAAGTGCTGGGAAGGCGTAGGAGTGAGAAGGTGAAGCTAAATCACTTAATCTACAATAAAGATGCAAAAATATCTGGGGTGACCCTTACTTTTAAATGATACTATTTTTCATCTTAGAGATAAGTGCAAGTCTTCTATATATAGACATACGTCTTTACTCTCTTCTGCTACTTGTTCTCTATCTTCCCATGTTCTGGCCTTCCCTGTAAACATAGTTCTACTTTTGTCTCCTTCTCCCACTCTGAGCTTCAAGTCACCCCCCGATGTCACAGCAGCCAGATCCTTTTAACACCTTCCATGTCCCTATGCCAAGTGTATGCCTTCCCCTTCTTCAAATCCATTTAATACCCACCTCATTTAGGAAACCTTCAACGGGGAGAAGTTATGTAGGGAGAAGCTGCAAATCAGTCTGATGTGCATTCTTGTGGGAGGGACGAGCTGAAGGTGACACTTAGGTTACCAGTCTGAGTGCCTGGGAAGGGATGGTGTTGTCACCACTAACAGAGAAGTGAAGGGAAGACAAAGCATTCTAGCCTGAATGTCACAAGGAAGTCAAGTAAGAAAGAAATATGTATTGATAATTATCAATATCTATGTTATCTCTCTGGATACTATAAGTGATTGTTGAAGGCGGGAGGGATGACAGAGTTGCCTTCTGGTTGTGAGTTGGGGTTGCGGTGGGCTTGCCTTGTTGCGGGGAGGTGCCGTTTTTTTGGCAGTTCAAAGGTGCTAAACCTAGATATCCTTCCTCTGGGGGGGGGGGAGGGAGGAGTTTGAGACTTATGTGGAAAAAACACTGGTAGGGGAATGAACTGGTTAAGAAGAAAGTCCAGAGTAACTTTGATAAGAATTTAGGGTGTGGGCATAAAGATATCTTGCCCTTGAAAAACACAGTTAAGGTGTCTGCCACCAATCTCCCAATGTCTCTGACTCTCCAGGTCGATGTGATCACTACTAAAAATGCTGTCTTCATGGATAAGTGAAGCAAGGAAGAGGTTGCCATTGGTGCTAATCGTGGTCTTGTGAGACATCTAAGTACCAGGCTGAGGTTCCAAGTCAGAGTGCGGTCCCTAACTTGGGGGTAGAGATTCCTCAAACACTTAATAAACCTTGAAGACATAGGGTGAACAGATACAGAAAATCCTTCTACTGGAGGATGAAAAGCTGATATTGCAGTCAAGTGAACCTGAATCGAGCTAACCAATAACCCTGATTTCTTTAGATCCAATAGGTAATCTAGGATAGCTGAGAGCAATGAGGATTCAGAGATGAGTGGTGGTGTTGACACCAATGGTTCAAGCTTTTCTAATTCTGCCAGTAACTAATTCAGGTTGACGCCTTTCTACTGTTCAGTAACACTTTTAGTTCGACAGAGCAGGTAGATTCTAACCCTGCAAACCATCGTGGAACCATACCCTGAGGTGAGAATCCCTAGCTTGGGATGAAGTAAATGACTTGCATCTTGGAAAAGGAGATGAGGATTGATTGGAAGCATAAGAACATAAGAACAGCCATACTGGGTCAGGCCAAAGGTCCATCTAGCCTAGTATCCTGTCTTCCGATGGTGGCCAATGCCAGGTGCCCCAGAGGGAATGAACAGAACAGCTAATCCTCAAGTGATCCATCCCCTGTCACCCATTCCCAGCTTCTGGCAAACAGAGGCTAGGGACACCCTCCCTGCCCATCCAGGCTAATAGCCATTGATGGACCTATCCTCCATGAACTTATCTAGTTCTTTTTTGAACCCTATTATAGTCTTGGCCTTCACAACATCTTCTGGCAAGGAGTTCCACAGGTTGACCATGTGTTATGTGAAAAAATACTTCCTTTTGTTTGTTTTAAACCTGCTGCCTATTAATTTCATTTTGTGACCCCTAGTTCATGTGTTATGAGGCGTAAATAACACTTCCTTATTTACTTTTTCCACTCCAGTCATGATTTTATAGACCTCTATCATATCCCCCTTAGTTGGCTCTGGTCACTGGAGGGACGCACAGTTGAAGCAGGTAAAGATACCAACCTTGTCTTCGCCAGATCAATATTATAAGGATTACCCTAGCTTTGTCCTGTCTGATCTTGTTCATCACTCTCAGTATTAGCAGTGTTGGAGGAAATGCATAGAAGAGTCCCTTTGTTCAAGATAAAGAGTGATGGCCTAGATCGCCTCTTGAGCAAAACAGAAAACACTTCTTGTTCCTGGAGTTAGCAAATAAGTCCATCTTTGAAAGTCCCCAGTTTAGGAATATACCATGGAGAATATGAGACTCCAGTTCCTATTCATAATCCTGGGAGACATGCCTGCTGAGAATATTGGCTGTGGTGTTCTAAACACCTGGGAAGTAGATGGCTGAAATGTGGATCTGAGAGGCTATACACCTGTTCCACAACTTTATTGCTTTGGTGCACAGGGAGGGGGATCTTGCTCCCCCTTGCCTATTCATACAGAACATGCAGACCACATTGTTGATCATGATCCTCATTGATGAGGGGTAGGAAATAGAGACAAGCATTCTTGATTGCCCTGAGTTCCAAAAGGTTGAGGAGGAGAATGATTTCCTGAGGTGACCATGTGCCTTGAGCCGTGAGTATTTTGAGGTGAGCTCTCCATCCCAGCAGGGATGCACCTGTTGTCATGGTTATTATTGGAGTTGGGCAAACAAAAGGAATGCCTGCACCAACATCCAGTTGATCTTTCCACCAGTGTAGGGAGTCCTTTACATGAAGGGGAACTGCAACTTGCTTCTCCAAACTGTCTTTGGTTGGTGAACAGATTGTTCTGAGCCAGCCTTGGAAGCAACCGAGGTGTGATTGGTCATGAAGGTGTAAACTGCCATATGACCCAGGGGATGTAGACAGTTCCTTACTGAGGTTCAAGGACTCCCTTGAATGGTTCTGACTAGATTTGATAAAGTTATGAATCTGTCAGTGGAAAGGTAGGTCCTGGCTGTCAATGAATCCAAGTATGCCCCTATGAACTGTATTCTCTGTGCACGGATTAATGTGGATTTTCTTACATCAAGCTGAAGACCCAGTTCTTGGAAAAGGGAAAGATCTGTCTGAGCGGATGACAGTACCGCTTCATTAGAGCAGCCAATCATTGAGGTACGGGAAGACTAAAATTGCCTCCCAAAGAAGGTAAGCAGACACTACTGCTAGGACCTTTGAGAACACCCTTGGAGTCGAGAAGAGGTGGAAGGAATGTATTCATTATTGGAAATGTTTCTAGTCGACTGTAAGGCTTTGGTATTTTCTGTGAGATGGGTATATTGCCATATGGAAATAGGCGTCTCTTAGACTGAGGTCCAAAACCCACTCCCCTGCCTCTAGTCAAGGGATTATAGCTGCCAGTGTCACCATCCTGAACTTTTGAGACTTTCAAATTTGTTTAGTAGTCTTAGATCTCAAATCGGTTTCCACCCTCAAATAGAACCCCTTTCCTTTGTGAGGAGCTGGAACTGGCTCTTTCACTTCTAAATTAAGGAGTCTATTTTTTGTCTCAGTAGAAGCTTGTGAGAGGAATTCCTAAAGAGGGATGGGGAAGGAAAATGCAAGGGAGGGAGGGAGAGATGTAAAGTGGATAAAGTAGCTTGATGTTATGACCTCTATGACCCACTTGTCTGTAGTGACCCACCTCCTAGCATGTTGGAAATGGGAAAGAGAGGAAGTGGGGAAAGGGTTGCAGCTGCTAAACTAGAGGTGTGGGAGGATTCGAGCACTTGACTGACCCATCAAAACTGTTGTTTCAATGATCACTAGGTACTTGCAGAAGGAGTATGAGAAGCTCTTTTCTCTGGAACTTATGTCTCTTCCTGGGGGTTTGGTAGATCTGTGAAACCCAGAGAACTGATCAGGATGAGATCTCTGGGCAGTTTTTGACCTATTCAAATTTTTTTTTGTAGGAGTTACATATACCTGGTGATCTTAACATGACCCTGGAGTCTTTTAGTGTGTGAAGAGACTCATCTGTGGTTTTGAGAACAACTTTCAAACATCAAAGGGGAGATTCAGACCTCATTGGAACTCCAGGAGTTAAAGCCATGACACCCTGTTCATAACTACCGCCATAAAAATGGACCTGGCAGTGGTGTCTGCATCATCCAAGGACACTTGAAGAGACATCCTGACTAATAACTGGCCCCTCCATGATGATGACCTGAAATTGTTTCCTCTGTTCCTGTGGAAGATGATCAATAAAGGCCATAAATTTATCATAGTTTGTGAAATTATATTTAGACATGACTACCTGATAGTTTGTGATCTCAAATTGCAGGGTCGCAGATGATTATTACTTCTGTCCAAAGAGGCTTAAGCACTTTTGGTCATTGTCATGCAGGGCAGACTTGTAGTAGTGTTGCTTACTCTGCTCATTCACTGCATCCACCACCAGAGAATTACATGGAGGGGGGTGGGGGAGAATAAAATTTTGGAGTCCTTGGAGGGGACATAATATTTTTTATCTGCCAATTTGCAAGTTGGTGGAATGGTAGCGGGTGTTTGCCAAACAATCTTTGCTGGGTCCAAGAGCACCTAATTAATGAATTATACTAGTCTTGTGGGTGTCGCTGGTTGTAAAATGTCAAATAATTTGTGTTGTGAATCCTTGACATCTTTGAGTGGTATCTGAAGAATGTTGGCTACCTGCTTTATAAGGTCTCGAAATTGCTGGAAATCATTGGTCATGGATGGTGGTGGAAGCATCATGGTCTCATCTGGAGACAATAAAGAGATAGGAGTTTGAGAGGTGGCGTCTTTATCTTCCTGTTCCTGAAATGTCTCCTCATGTTGGGGTCTCAGTTGGCAAGAAGAGGATAAAATATCTCTAGCTTTCCAATGTGTCTGAGTTGGTGTTTTGGCAAATTGCTGTTGGTACGCAGCCCAGGGACCCCAATATAGCCACTGGGGGAGTCCGTAAAGGAGAGGGGGTAGCATCCATGGTTGGTCCCATCACCTTAGTGTTATGCATGAGGATCTTCCCTATGCATGTCAAAGAATCAGTTCCTGTATGGGTGGGTAGGAGAACACTGCATTGAGATGGAAGAGACCGAATGGAGGTCTCCCTCTTCCTCTTCAATATCCTCCAACTGGTGGGTACTAATAGAACAAGGTGGAAAGTCTGGAAGTACTGGAGAGTGATGGTAGTCTGGAGATCGGAGGCTCGGTACTGAGAGGTGTTCAGTACCCATGAAAAGTGGAGATTTTGGGTCATCCGCCACTGATAAGTCTTTTGAGTATCTAAATTCCTGTGGTACCGAGTGGAGGATTGGTACCAATGTGCTTGACAACAGAAGGAGATGGTACTCTTAGAGCATACCGAAGTAGGCACCGATAGTGTCTGATGCTTCAGTTTGCACAGTACCCAGGGTCCTGACTGGGGAGGTACCAAAGATGGAGCTGTGCACAATGGTATTGGTCTGGAGGAGTGCTTATCCTTACTCTCTTTGTCCCTTGTAGACAGTACCAGGACTCTGTCAGAGCCATGTTTCTCCTTGGATCTCCGAGAGTCTTTCACCTCTACAGTACCAAGCTGAGAGATCGAGGCTTCTGATATCATGCACTTAGCAGGGGACTAAGGTCTTTTGGGAGCATATCTTATGGGAGGGAGTCAAAGCTCCTCTTCTTGGGAGCCTTCACTGAGGCCTCAAGAATCTTCCCTTTCTTATGGGAAGATATGTGCTGAGGTCAAAGGGGTGCTGGATCTGCCCAGAGACAGATTTCCAGGGTGGGGGCGGGAGGAGTTTCTCCTGACCTGACTGAAGTGGGTCAAAGGGAGCACTCCATCATCAGCAGCCTCAGCTTGATCTCCCGGTACTTCCTTGTCCTGGATTTAAGGGCCAGGCAGACATTACACTTCTGGGGGATGTGTGACTCTTCCAGACAGCAGACACACTTAGAGTGGCTGTCGCTAACCAGAATAGCTTCTTGACAAGAGAGGAAACATTTGAATCCTGGAGAGCCAGGCATGCCCTGCCAGAGTAAGGCTCCCTGAAGGAAAGGAGAGGAACAAAATTAATCCTCACACTACTTATCTACTAACAACTGTTGTATCTAATACTAAATAGTAGTAAACTATAAACAAGAAGTGAGCGACGGCACGTTCAAAGCAGATATGCTAGGGCTCTGTCTCAGGCTGAAGTAGTTGAGAAGGAACTGAGAATGGTTTGCAGAGCAGCACTTTATAGTGTGTGCCTTGGTGTGTGGCATGAGGATCTATAGGATGCATACGCAGCCTGAAGGATGCTGCTAGCGGAAAATCTCCGATCAAAGGCTCAAGAGGTGCATACGCATTTGAAGAGGAGCATCCATAGGGACACGACTTGACGAAGAACTAGTAGATGAAGCTCGGATATAATCACTCCAGAACATATCTGGATGCTAGTATATCAAGGAGGGGTCAAACTCACTGTATTGACTGCATTTTAATAGAGATTGTCTCCGGTTTTGTATGGATCACTTCCTCTCCCATTCATACAACTACAGGAAGAGTTTACATGAAAAAGCATTATTCAGAAGACATGAAAGGCAGGATTCTCAGCTGGTATAAAAGGGCCAAGCTCTACTGACTTCAGAGGAGCTATTCCGATTTACAGCAGGTGAGGATCTGGGCCTTCATGGTATTTAGCTGTCTTTTAAGTAAATTTATCAGCTGGAAGAGAGGAGTAGGAGGAGCCAGCATCATGTGAGCAGCCAGATCTCTACAGCATGTCCTCTGCAGACCGCCTGTGGTCATTGGATGACAACTTCGGGACTTCTTTACTAGGTGATCAGAGGATTTTAGTAAATGACTTTGAGCTGAATTCCTCCCTCACACTACTTTTACTCCAGTATTACCTGCACTGACTTCATCTGAGTTACTGCCAATTTACAGGGGTGTAAATGAGAGGAGAATCAGGCCCTTTTCACTTAAGGTCTAACCGGAACACTGGTGATCCATCACAGGTTCAGTAAAGCCAATGAACTGTATCCTGGCACATATGCCTGCACACAATGCTGCTTTCATTGTAGGAACTCTGACTCAATTTTGCTCTGGATTACAAACAGGAAGAAGAACAAAATGGTTTCAAATCCACCTTTGGGGCTTGAGCACCTTCAGGATGACTCTAAAAGAGAAGTGCGTGGAGTATACCCCTGGAAACAGGGCCGGCTCTAG
This sequence comes from Trachemys scripta elegans, assembly GCF_013100865.1. Classification (NCBI taxonomy): domain Eukaryota; kingdom Metazoa; phylum Chordata; order Testudines; family Emydidae; genus Trachemys; species Trachemys scripta. The sequence continues at coordinate 13,700,650 of NC_048299.1, read as the reverse complement.
GCTCCAGCAAAGCAAGCAGTTGCTTGGGGCGGCACATTTGCAGGGGCGCAAGAATCCAGCATGGGAGCTGAGAACCAACAGGGAGCCCTCGGAGTTGTAGTTCCTTGGTTAGCTCCCTGCCTATAGAGCCAGCCCTGGAGCAGGGAAAGAACTACATTTCCCAGCATTCCCTCGGCCACTAGTAACAGGAAAGGGAGGAGGAAGGAGTATGGAACTGAAACCTGCAGCTTGCTGTGAATGGTAGGGACAGAGCCAGCTTTAGGTTTTTTGGCACCCCAGCCCTGGGCTCCCCCCGCACCCATGTGTTGCCCCAGCCCTGGGCTCTCCCCCGACCCGTACCTCTTGCCTCCCCAGCCCTGGGCTCTTCCCCCCCGCCACCCCAACTCTGCCCCCCCCCGCGCTCCCTGCCGCCCCAGCCCTGGACCACTTGATATCTACCTAACAAGAAAAAGTGTTTTTGATAGAACTTACCACCTGTAGAAGAGCCAGGTAACCAGCACCAACGTTATCAAAGTTGACTTTGACTTTTGTCCAGTAAAAATTGCCTGTCACATTATAGAGTATGCACTCGCTCATGTTATTAACAACTTTAGAGTCTAAAGGCATATCTCCTGCTGTCTTGTTAATGCATTTTCCAAACTTTCCTGCAAACAGGTTCACTCCCATGATGCTAAAAATGAGCCAGAAAATGAGGCAGACGAGCAGAACGTTCATGATGGAAGGGATGGCGCCTAACAGGGCATTCACAACCACCTTAAGTAAGTGAGAAAAAAGAAGAAGCATACAATTACTGCAGGCCTTCACATGAACACATCCCTAAGAAGCTGTTTTGTACACTAAAGTAACTGGGCCAAGCCTCAGCTGATGTAAACTGGATTAACACTAGCTGAAGATCTGCCCCATTATTTTGAAAAATTTAAGAACACTTAAGACTTCTTTTTTGTACCTTAAAAAATAATGTATCAGTATCTCACCCATACAACCAGTTAGCAACCAACTGTTGCTCATAACAGGGCAAGGTAGCAGTACCTCTCAGGATTCTCCCTGCTTCATATTGTACCCTATGTTTAGTGATGTGTTAAGCGTTATATCAGAGGTCAGCGGGGCACAAAAAATATTCTCACAATGGTTAAGGGACCAGGAGAGAGGAAGAGAAGCTTCTTTCTAAGCAGCAAAGTATCTAAATCTCTTTCTGAACTCAGGCCCCCTGCACAATACATGAAATTTTAACCCTAACTATGAAGGGCATCAATTATCTGAGTAGTAATTGATCCAATGGTGTCTCATCTGTCAAAGATACCATTGATTGGAAGCCATTATTACTGTGAGAAAGTGGAGTCACTGAAATTCTTGGAGCAGGGCAGCTATGGAGGATATCTGACCGCCAATATGGAGGATCTACTGTTACAATTTAATCCCTTACCTACTCCTAGCTCTACAGTGTGTAGCATTAAAACAGCCAACACACCCTGATTTAATATATATCTGACTCACATTATCTCACTTGATACTATACCAAACTCTGTATAATTCTGTTTTCTGCAGAGACCCGTCGGCTCCAGGCAGGATTAGTGTGCAAACCCATATATACAACTACACATACAAATATTGTATAAGAAAGGACCCAGTCACTTAAGGTACTTATAAACAATTGGCATAGGAACAAAAGTCAATGCTTGCAATATAGATCTGAACCAATGCAAATAGAATATACAATATGCATTCTATAATCCCCACAAAAATTCAGCAATATCAACATGCACTCCAAAATATAAGGCTAATATAACAACCACTTTATATATATATATATGTTATTCAGCATTCTAAACCACCATCCAAAATGTAAAAGCCTTTGATGCATGCTAAACATAACATGAAAGACATTTTCCCAAGAAAAATCTTTGTCACAAAATGTATTTTTTCACACTATATTAATGGCTTGTACAGTTTTTACATAACCACAGCTACTCTAGGTGCTGCCACTACTCTGCAGGACCAATGCAAAGTAAACTGGCAGACTTTCTACAGATTCCAGACTTTACTATATGAATTTGTCTCCTTGTTTATTTCATGCTTTCAAGATTAGAATCTGATATGCAGACACTAAGCCTTTCCCCTTCTCAGTTCACATTTCTGAAACTGAGACAAAGTGATATCGATCTGCAAAAATGAAATTTTATTAAATTGTGAATCTGGTTATGGAAAATGTCAGTTGTTTTCTATCATATTAGTGCCCAATTTTCTGACAAGCCAATAATATCAAATTCATTTCACCATTACTTTTGTGGTTCTGGAAAGGATAAAAGAGCACAGTAAAATGATTTTACACATTTAGAACAGGCAGTTTATTCTGGTACACTGAAGAAAATACACAATTACTAGGGCTGTCAAGCGATTAAAAAAATTAATCGCGATTAATCGCACAGTTAATAATAGAATACCATTTATTTAAATATTTTTGGATGTTTTCTACATTTTCAAATATATTGATTTCAATTACAACACAGAATACAAAGTGTACAGGGCTCATTTTATATTTATTTTTGATTACAAGTATTTGCACTGTAAAAAAACAAAAGTAGCAGCATTTTTCAATTCACCTACAAGTACAAGTACTGTAGTGCAATCTCTTTATCATGAAAGTTGACCTTACAAATGTAGAATTATTTACAAAAAACTGCATTCAAAAATAAAACAATGCAAAATTTAAGAGCCTGCAAGTCCACTTAGTCCTACTTCTTGTTCAGCCAATCGCTCAGACAAATACGTTTGTTTACATTTGCAGGCAATAATGCTGCCCGCTTCTTGTTTACAATGTCACCTGAAAGTGAGAACAGGTGTTCTCATGGCACTGTTGTAGCCGGCATCGCAAGATATTTACATGCCAGATGTGCTAAAGATTCATATGTCCCTTCATGCTTCAACCACCATTCTAGGGGACATGCGTCCATGCTGATGACGGGTTCTACTCGATAACAATCCAAAGCAGTGCGGGCCGATGCATGTTCATTTTCATTATCTGAGTCAGATACCACCAGCAGAAGGTTGATTTTCTTTTTTGGTGGTTCAGGTTCTGTGGTTTTTGCATCGTAATGATGCTCTTTTAAGACTTCTGAAAGCATGCTGCACACCTCATCCCTCTCAGATTTTGGAAGGCACTTCAGATTTTTAAACCTTGGGTCGAGTGCTGTAACTATCTTTAGAAATCTCACATTGGTACCTACTTTGCGTTTTGTCAAATCTGCAGTGAAAGTGTTCTTAAAATGAACAACATGTGCTGGGTCATCATCCGAGACTGCTATAACATGAAATATATGGCAGAATGCGGGTAAAACAGAGCTGGGGACATACAATTTTCCCCCAAGGAGTTCAGTCACAAATTTAATTAATACATTTTTTTAACGAGCATCATCAGTATGGAAGCCTGTCCTCTGGAATGGTGGCTGAAGCATGAAGGAGCATACAAATGTTTAACATATCTGGCATGTAAATACCTTGCAATGCCAGCTACAAAAGTGCCATGCAAATGCCTGTTCTCACTTTCTGGTGACATTGTAAATAAGAAGACGGTAGCATTATCTCCTGTAAATGTAAACAAACTTGTTTGTCTTAGCGATTGGCTAAACAAGAAGTAGCACTGAGTGCACTCGTAGGCTCTGAAGTTTTACATTGTTTTGTTTTTGAGTGCAGTTATGTAACAAAAAAAATTCTACATTTATAAGTTGCACTTTCACGATAAAGAGATTGCACTCCAGTACTTGTATGAGGTGAACCGAAAAACACTAATTCTTTTGTTTATCCTTTTTACAGTGCAAATATTTGTAATAAAAAATAATATACACTTTGATTTCAATTGCAACGCAGAATACAATATATATGAAAATGTAGAAAAACATCCAAAATATTTAATAAATTTCAATTGGTATTTTATTGTTTAACAGTGTGATTAAAATTGTGATTAATCGCGATTAATTTTTTTAATCACGATTAAGTTTTTTGAGTTAATCGTGTGAGTTAACTGCAATTAATTGACAGCCCTAACAATTACATAACTATTTCAAGTCCTGGAAATATATTTTGCACATTTCTGAAAGGAGCAAATCTTTTGCAAGACCGACTACCTATTTTTGCCATATGCAGACTTTTTACAACTACTGTCCCTTTTGCTAATTTTATCTTTCACTTTTAGATTTAGTGCATTCTTAACTTTATAGTTTTAACCCAATTTTTATTTTGGAAGCCAAGATGCAAAATAATTTACAAAGCAAATGATCATTGGAATACGCCCAAATAGATATCTTAATAATTTTCATTTGCTCTTTAATGTGATGTTTTTGTTCAATGTCCAACCATGTTGGCCCCAAACTACTGCAACTACACTATGTGTGACAGAGACAAAAACATTATGGCTGTTAGAGATAGAGAGATTACAGTGCAAATGATCATGCATAGGAACAGAACACAATCATGCAAGTTAAACAATACAAATGATGGTCATGCATGCATCCTCCTTTTTTCCTTGTGCTGAATTATGTTCAGTGGAGTGTAGATAACAAAATATGACACAAGACTTGAAGCAAATCATGTAACACCTCTTTGAATGTATTATTAATGAAGGGCCTAATTCTCCTCTGACTTATACTGATTTTACACCAACATAATGCCACTTGTTTAAAAGGAGCTACTCCTAATTTACATCAGTGCAAGTGACAGCTGATTAAGGATTTGAATATGTAAACAGATGAAACTATTAAGAATTTATGTTAAAGTTGAGACGCAAACATTGCAAAAGAAAGGACCAAATTTGTGTTATGTCTAGAAATAACATATACAGTACAATCATCTATAAGAGATGATTTTATGACACTGAATTCCCATTAATATCTTATTGGCCATGTTTGAAACCTCCTTCCCCATAACTTCTGTTAGGGGTAGCCTTTTGCCACCCAATGCCCTACTTGGCATCTGGAGGTGCTCTAAATCAGGAGTTATCAAACTTAATTGCACTGCAACCTCCTTCTGACAATAGAAATTACTACACAACCCCAGGAGAGGGGACCAAACCCTGAGCCCACCTGAGCCCCACTGCCCCAGGCGGGGAGAGGAGGGGGCCAAAGCTGAAGCCCCAGGGCTTCAGCCCCAGGCAGGGGGCCTGTAACCTGAGTCCCAACACACAGGGATGAAACCCTCAGGCTTCGGCTTCAGCTCTGGGCCCCAGGAAGTCTAAGCCAGCTCTGGCGATCCCATTAAAATGGGGTTCTGAACCACAGTTTGAGAACCACTGCTCTAAATCTTCAACATTTCCTTTCACCAATTCATAATGGGGCAGATCCTCAGTTTGCGTAAATTGTCATCGCTCTACTGACTTCATGGACAATTACACCAGCTGATGATCTGCCCAATAGATGTTAAGGCTTGAAAGGACCAGTGTGAACATTTAGTCTGATCTTCTGTGTAGTACTGGCCATAGAAAAGGTCACCCAGTAATTCTGACATCAAGCCCATATCTTTTGGTTGATCTAGGGTCATATCTTTTAGCAAGGCATCCAATCTCGATTTAAAGATTTCAAGTGATGCAGAAGCCACCACACTGTTAGGTAAATTGTCCCACTGTTTAATTATTCTCAGTGTTAGAAATGTGTGCCTTATTTCTAGTTTGAATTTGATGAGTTTGAGCTTCTATCCATTGAATCTCATTATGCCTTTGTCTGCTAGATTAATAGCCCTCTGCTATTAGAACTCTTCTCCCCATGTCAGTACTTATACATTGTGATCAAGTCACCTTTTAAACCTTCTTCTGGATAAGCTAAATAGATTAAACTTCTTAAATCCCTCCCTTTTTAAGGCAGATTTTTCAGACCTTGAATCATTCTTGTAGTTCTTTTCCAACCCTTGCCAATTTTTCAATGTCCCTTTTTAAATGTGGATGCCAGAATGTCAGTGTTTCAGTAATGGCTTCATTTATGCTCTATTAAGAGGTAATATCACCTCCCTACTCCTACTTGATATTCCCTTGCTTATCTTCAGAGAATCACATTAGCTCTTTTAGCCATCACATCACATGGGAAGCTCATGTTCAGTGGATTATTCACTATGACCCCTAAGCCCTTCTCAACTTCTGTTTTTCAGGATACAGTTCCCCATAGTACAAGGGTGCCCTATTTTCTTTGTTCCTAGATGTATGCAGTATTTGGCTGTATTAAAATGAATGTTGTTCAAGTGAGCCCAGTTTCCCATTTGATCGCTCTGTATAGTTGATCTATCCTTAACATTACTGACCACTATATTAATTTTTGTACCATAAGCAAGCTTTACCAGCAATGATTTTATATTTTCTTCCAGGTCATTGATAATGATATCGAATAGATTTGGGTCAAGAACAGATCCCTGAGACCACACTAGAAACATTACATCACTGGATAACAATTGCCCATTTACAATTACTTTTTGAGATCTATCAGTTAGACAGTTTTTGTCAGCAGGGTTTGGCAGCTGTGCACGCACCATTAGGCTACCCCTAGGCACCAGCCGAAGGCTCTGCTGCAGTTTCCCTGTGGGAGGCCGCCTCCAAAGGGTTTCTCTTTGGATAGCTGGAAAGTAGTTCTCTCCTAACTTCTAGAACCCTCTGTTGGGCTGGTGCAAGCTGAGGATTTCTTCTGCCTGCACTGGAACTCAGCCCATTGCCAGACAGGAAGAAATGGGATGTGGAGGGCATGGGGCCTGGCCACTCTGAAGTCTAGTCATGACAGGTCCGTTTGCCATGCAATCTTGGAGCCCTTGTGTGGGTGGGACCCTGCAGACACCACCCCTCCAAACCTATCAATGCCTCTAATTCACTGGCCCCAAATCACCTGTCTACCTCTCTATCTTTTAGTCAGGACCAATTGACTTCAAAGCCTAGGCACAATATAGTTTAGTGAAGCACCCTATGAGAATTTTCTTGCTTACATCTTAGTTCTGCAAAGTACTTTGAGCTCCTTAACTGAAGGCACTACACAAACACAAACTATTATCATCTCCTTATTCTATGTGTTTGCGTCTCAACATTAACATTATTGAATATCTCTCTCCTCTGGTAATTTTCCTTGTGCATTCTGGAGCATATGAGTTCCTAATAATGAAAGGTCTTACTGTCACTAGCCATGGTAAGTATGGTTAGACATGCTAAAAATATAATAATTTGATTTTCCAGTGGAACGTAGTCTCAATGATACTTTATCATAGTTTACAAGCTAATTCAGTACCTCTGATAGCTCAGAAAAAGGAGGCACAAAGACTGTACACATTTCAACTATATCTACGGGGTAGGGAGGACAAGAACTTTGTGTCAGAAAACCTGGGCATTTTAGGAACAGCATTTCTGGGACTGATGTAATAGAAAATGGTCTTCTCCTGCAGGTTTACAGCAAACCAACTTCTTCTCCAGCTCTCAGTAAACATCCCACCCAACCTTCCTTCAGTGTTTCTCGACTCTCTCAGTTTTTCAGCCTCTCAAATGCCCCATACTTTGGACTTGGATTACACACAGAAGTTGCTAGGTTTAACAACCATTTAGTTAAACCGATACAAACTTATGTATGGATATTCTTATAATGCTTTAAAACTGGCTATATGGGTTTTTATTGAGCTTGACTTAAGCTAAACCAATGTAAGTCAGGTCTAAATCAATTTAAGATGTCCACGCACAAATCACACCTTTAGCTAAACTGGTGCAACTATGCGTCTAGATCAGATCTTTGTCCCTCTCAGTTGCACCATATTTCCTGCTAGGGCTCCTGAATGTGGTAAAGCAATGTGGCCTGTAGTAGGTGAAGCTGGATATATGGCACAACCCACACTTCATAAAAATATGGGGCCAGATCCTCAGCTGGTGTAAACAGAAGTAGTTCTATTAACTTTAGTAGAGCTGCACCAGCTGGGGATCTGGCAGCTTAAGCCTATGCACTGTTTTGTGTGTGAATACTCTTTAAAATATGATATTGTTTGGGTTCACTAAGAAGAATGCAGTGTTTTGAACCAAAACAGTTCAAATTTGGATGCCCCACACTGCTCCACCAATGTACTTAACTACTTATAGGGTTAGCTCAATTTCTAGGCTCATTCAGTCCTCTGGCTGTCTTACTATGGCATGATTATGATATGGAAACTGGACCACTAGGACTTCAGCTGAAACCACCAACTTGTTGCACATGGACTGTATAGACTTTTGATTGCTAGTGACTTGTATTGAATTTGAACTTGCGATCTAGAGGCAAAAGACGCCATATTCCAAATTGATTTTATTATTAACACCGTACCATTTTCCTTGACATAGTTTAGGGATTTGGTGTCTCCAGATAGGACAGATGTAATTTTACATATATCAGAATCAGAAATCTTGGAAGTGGTGCTTAAGTTGGTACCTTATATACTCCCAAATGTTACAGGTTGTGCCATACAGAGATTTGTTTTGTTTTGCCTTGTGATCTACAGTATTAGTGGTACCTTTGACTGGTACAGAATGCAGCTATCGTCATTTGATAGTCATGCAAGATAAAAATAGTTTAAAGAACAAAGCCCAACTCCAGATACTTAAACATACTTGCTATGCTAATCAAGCACAAATAAATATGTATGATACTGGTGGATACAGCCATACATTCAAGAAAATGCAAATGGGAGAGGATAAACATGCAAGATAGAACAATGAACACAAGTCACATGCTTACAATGCTAATCCTGGCATTCTATATTAAAATTCAAATACTTTAGAGGAAAGTTTTTGTGAATTTGCTCATTTGTTTTCTATACATAGTGTGCCTCTAATGTTCACTTTCTTTATTAGTTAAAAAGTCCTCAACAACTTTGTGATTGATTCTAATTTTAATAAAATTTGGAAGCAGGAACAAACCTGTAGCAAAATTATTTTCCCTGATGTGCCTCATAATTAAAGAGACAATTGTTAGCCAGATGTTACCTCAGCCAAAAAGTTGTTTTTAAAACATAGTATGACAAATTATGCAGCGGGATTAGCTTATCATGAAATCCACCAGAGAGTAAAAGCTGCAGCTATACTAATGCAATCAATACAATGGAGGTGGTTTTTTCCCCACACAGCATTATCATTCATTTCCTTTGCAGTCATAATGAAAACAAAACCAAAGAAATATGGCCCTTTTACATGCTTGATGTTCACACAGATGGGCTTCGATGGTTGCTTTGTTTACTCTTACCCTCATCCCTTCAAATCGTGACAATGCTCTTAATGGTCTCAAAGCTCGGAGAGTCCTAAGGGATTTAATAGGACCCATTTCGGAGTATCCAAGTGAGTTAGCTATGAGGCTTATTAAAGAGACCTGAATGGAGACATAAAGCAAAAGTCCAAGCTATTAGCACAATCCTACCATTTTACTTCTCTTCTGCCGTTCCTTCCTGAAAAGAAAAAACCTGTTAGCGGGACAATGACGAAATACCCTAAATGGAAGATATCGAATTAGATCAATGCAAAAAGAAAAGAAGTTTTAACATCCAGATATATACACAATTCTTTCCACGATGCCTTCAGAATATAAAGCCTTTGTTCCAATTTAATGTAAACTCATAGAAATAGAGTCTATTTCCTTCTAGCGAAGCACACAGGTGCCTAGTAATGTCAACAGGACCTTTTTGGTCAGAAAAAGGGGAGATTACAATTATAAAAATACTATTCTGTGGCGGCAACAGTCTATTTAGTTTATAGCTGACAGAGGTGTGTGTGTGTATCTATCATTAGAAGTATTATTAAATCATGTAAATGCTACAATTTAGTGCTCTCCCAATGAATCACTTTAAGATCCTGCAAGAGCCAATGATTTATTAAAACGATAGAAGATTTTAAGATTGCCATGGTCGACTGAATTATCAATTCTAAATACCAATTTAAAAAAATCTCCCCTTAACCTGCCACTGGATCTGAGTTTATTATGGACTCTTTAAAAGAATTATGTATATAATTTGTGTGACTCTTTCCATTGTCACCGTTATCTGGATCCCCACACAGCACCTAAAAGAGAAGATTCTATGTTATTTTCCTGTAAGGAAAGTTAGAAGGTGCTCAGCATTAAAAGTGCTCATACTTGATAGACACTAAAAGATACCCTTACCCTTATGCTCTCAAATCTGGACAGGGCTCGGAGGGGCCGCAATGCCCTCAGTGTTCTGAGAGATTTCATAGCGCCCAGCTGGTCATAGTCAAGAGTTGTTGCTATCAGGCAAACAACTGAAATCTGTGCAGATTGAATGGAATTTGAGATTACTGGTCAAATGAACAAACACGAAGTAAATGGGTTTTACAGCCACAGATGATATTCACAGCCTGAATTCTTACTGACTGGGGAGTGAAAAAGGAAGCTACTCCCATGCACTGTAAGCATCTCTCTGACTTTCAAGAGGAAAATACACAGATTAATTTTTGTTCCATCTTTACAACCTTTTCTATTGCCAGGAATTGAGATCTGACTGACTACCTTAATATATGCATTGCTCACCTTGACAAATCCTTCGTTCCTATCTAAGGTGCTTATATGGCCCCCCATTAGTGTAACATCTGAGTGTTTTCCAGTCTTGAATGTGTTTATCTTCACCAGCCCCCTATAATGGAGGGAAATGCCATTACCCCCATTTTACAGAGGGGACCAGAAACACATCATGCAGGAGGTCTGTGATGGAGCAGGAAATTGAACCCATATCGTCTAAGTCCCAGGCTAGCATCCTAACCCCTGGGCCATCCCTATTCCTATAAGCTTAGTCATTTGAATACACAAGGCTGAGCAGACAGTAATCATCTCTAAACATCTTTGTACAATGCACTCAATGTTTTAATTTTTTATAAATTAATGGTTCTATTGCACCTTTTAGACACAGCCAGCAGTTGGGTAGCAGCTCCTGGAGTCAATAGTGCCAGGAACAGACACAATGGGTCAGATTCTCAGCTGGCATAAATCAGCACAGCTGCACTGGAAGAAGCATTGGTGTACAGCACCGAGCACTAGCCACTGATACACACTTTAATATGGTGCAATAGGCAAACTCACCTCACTGATTCAGCTCCCGTGGCTGGAGTGGAAGGAAGACGGATAATAAATGCTTCTCTACCATGGTGATAAGCATGGTATAAAAGCTTAATAGGTAGATAGATCAGACATAGGCTAGGTTTAAGTAGATAATTTTTATAGGTTCCATATATTAATTAGTCATATTTTTCTCTCCCTTTCTAAGGCTTGCTCACTTGGAATTAATGATTATCTATGGCACCCTGGCTTTTACAGGTGGAGGGCCTATGAAAAATAGTATTACTAAAACATTTAAAACTCTCTATAACATTTCTGAATTGAATTAGAATTAGTGTGGTATAAAGCTTTTACTGACACTCATTTGGGATGCTCTGTCTAGCCTGCTATTGTCTTCACCAGGGGTAGGCAACCTATGGCACGTGTGCCGAAGGCGGCATGCGAGCTGATTTTCATCATCCGAATGAAGTGAGGTTTTTACTCACGAAAGCTTATGCCCAAATAAATCTGTTAGTCTTTAAGGTGCCACCAGACTCCTTGTTGTTTCTGATTTTCAGTGGCACTCACACTGCCTGGGTCCTGGCCACTGCTCCAGGGGGGCTCTGCATTTTAATTTAATTTTAAATGAAGCTTCTTAAACATTTAAAAAAACATATTTACTTTACATACAACAATAATTTAGTTATATATTATAGACTTATAGAAAGAGACCTTCCAAAAACGTTAAAATGTATGACTGGCACGCAAAACTTTAAATCAGAGTGAATAAATGAAGACTTGGCACACCACTTCTTAAAGGTTGCTGACCCCTGGTGTTCACCATTCATTGTTAATGTAGCCAACCAAAACTAGGGTTGCTGAAACCTTTATAACCACAGTGCACTACATCACCAAGTAGTCTCTCATTTTCACACTCTCTCATGCTCATGTGTAGCACTGTAAATGTTCATTTAATATTCGTTTGCCTTTCACTCTGAGTTTCTTGAAATTTGTGGTTAAAATCTGGACCCTGATATTGCATTAACATAGAGTCAAATTCTGCTGTCCTTATTCACTCCACCCATTGACTTCAATGGGAATGTTGCCCAACTAAGGAGAAAGGATTGTAGGATTCAGCCCATAGTATTGGGCACATGTGCTGCGTATATAAAATAGCTTTTCAATTGCTGACTCACAACATTGTAACATGATTGGCATTACTGAGGTATTCCCTGTATACTAAGGACTCCACTACAGCATAGATACACAGCCCTGTGAGGTGTACTGCCCCAGTAGGAATTTCTGAAGGTGTCTGGACATATTTCTGCTCCTACCCCCTTTGGAAAATTTAATACTGATAATGTGTTCACCGCAAGCTTCATGCAAGGGTTTTTTTTTTGTCCAGTTAGATGGGAGAAAAGGGGTGTTGCTCCTTTAAGAATTTCTTACAATGGGTGGGAAGAAAGGGGAATGTTTACAGGGATGGACAGGAAGGGCAGGAAGCAGTTGTTCCCAGGTCAGGAGAAAGTAACTGCACTGCCCTTCCTGCTTATTGGAAGAGTGGGAGGATATTTATACCCCATGCAACCCTGCAGAGGCCTCTTTATGAGGATCAAGGTGGCAGCATACACCCACCCTGAATATGGCAAAAGGACCGGATTCCCCCTTGACCTGGTGTGGACATTATGCTAGTTGCTCTTTTCCTTGGGGGGTGCGGGAGGACTGGGAAGGAATTTTTCCCTCACTGACAGATTGACCAAGGTGTGTGTGTGGGGGGTCATCTTTCCAACAGCTGGTTTGAGACCCAGTGGGGTAGAATAAGAGGGTTAGGTTATAATGTCGCAACTTACTACATAAAACTTGTTGTGGATGTCCAGTGCAGGTACTCGGTATGGGAGGAATTCAGGTATCAGATAACATAGATTGGAAAAGGCTTGGAAGGAAATCATTCCTTAAGGGAGCTGAGTAAAGGGGTTTTGGGGCCCCTACATCTCATACAAGGGGAAGCAACCCCCCCCTCCTTTTCCTAGCACCCTTTAAAGGAGTTGAGGAAGAGGTTTGGGGCTCCTACATCTGTAGGGTTACCATATTTCAACAATCAAAAAAGAGGACACGGGGTGCCGCCCTAGCCCCGCCCCAGCCCCGTCCCCTCCCACTTCCCGCCTCCCTCAGAATCTCCCTACCTGTCTCCTGACTGCCCTCTCCTGAGACCCCCCACTCTAACTGCCCCCAGGACCCCACCCCCTATCTAAGTCTCCCTGCTCCCTGTCCCCTGACTGCCCCAACCACTCTCTACACCCCCTTCTCCCAACAGCCCCCCCCATAACCCCCAACCAATCTAACCCCCCCGTTCCCTGTCCCTTGCCTGCCCCCCCCACCAGGCCGAGGGAGAGCTGCGAGCTCCACGTGCAGCCAAACACTGTGGTGCTGCTCTGCGGGGGAGAAGGTAGCGGGGGAGGGGGAGGGACTCTGGCTGCTAGAGGCCCCAGTGGCTACGAGCGGCTTTCAATCAGGCCCAGCCATCCAATCAGCCGCGCTGCACTCTGCATGAGGGGAAGGGGGAAATCCCGGACATTTCTACTTTATTAGAAATCCCCCCCCCGGACGGCCATTTAAAGCTGAAAAAGCCGGACATGTCCCGGGAAACCCGGACAGATGGTAACCCTATACATCTGGTATAGCAGGGAGGTGACCCTCCTCCTTCCTGTACTGTACAAATTGTTGCCAGGTACTCCCAGATATTTTAAGAGAATAAAGTTGCAGCCTAATTAAACCACACCTGGTGCCTCCTTTCTTTTGTCTGGCATAGCCAGACAATGGCACTAGTCCTGCAGAGTCCCTTTCCACAGTTGTTTGCCTGTGGGGGAGGTGAACGAAAAAGAGAACTGTGTGCCTTATTATGAATAGGTTGAGACATGATATGGAAAACAGAAACTAAATTACCAACGCACTTGCTAAAAGTTCAGCTCTTTCATTTTTAAAAAAATGCATTTTTACAACAAAAGGATTAAAATGCAGTGCAGCTACAATCCTTTCCCTTTGTTATCTTTACCCAGAATGAGTTAAAGGCAAAACTTTTGAAAGGTTTTCAGGTCTCCCGCACAATCAGGGGTGCCATTGGGCGGGGCCAAGGGAGGGATCTAGCCCCCCCCCCGAGTTTTGTAGGGGAGATCAACTCACCCTAGCTCCAGACGGAGCTCTTAACTGCAACAGCTTGAGTGTGATATGTGGAGTTCAGAAGCTGTGAGCAGCACAGCCTTTGGGGCAGGGAGTTTGTTTATAAACAGAGGCAGGGTGATTAAGATAACAAAAGGCTTGTCATTAAAGTAAATTAATGATCCTGAAAGCACTGCCAGGCACTTCAGTTAAAAGATAGGAAACAAAGGGTAGGAATAAAAGGTGAGAATGGAGAGAGGTACACCTCTACCCCAATATAATGCAACCCGATACAACACGAATTCGATATAACGTAGTAAAGCAGTGCTCCAGGGGGGGGGGGGGGGGGCGCGCGCAGGGCTGCACACTCCAGCGGATCAAAGCAAATTCAAAATAACGCGGTTTCACCTATAACGCGGTAAGATTTTTTGGCTCCCAAGGACAGTGTTATATCGAGATAGAGGTGTATATATTCAACATATTCATAAATGATCTGGGAAAAGGGGTAGGCACTGAAGTGGTAAAATTTGCAGATGATACAAAATTACTCAAGATAGAGATACTGAGAAGAGTTACAAAAGGTGACTGGGCAACACAATGGCAGAAGAAATTCAATGTTGATAAAAACAAAGTAATGCACATGGCAAAATATAATTCCAACTATACATACAAAATGATGGGGTTTAAATTAGCTGAACCCATCAATAAAGAGATACTGGAGTCACTGTGGATAGTTCTCTGAAAACATCTGCTCAATGAGCAGTGACAATTAAAAAAACAAACAGAATATTGGGAATCATTAAGAAAGGGAAAGATAATAAGAGGATAATATCATATTGTCTCTATATAAATCCCTGGTATGCCAACATATTGAATAGTGCTTGCAGATTTGGTCACCCTATCTCAAAAAGATACATTGGATTTGGAAAAGGTACAGAGAAGGGCAAAAGAAATTATTAGGGGTATAGAACATCTTCTGTATGAGGAGAGATTAAAAAGACTGAGACTTTTCAGCTTGGAAAAGACATGACTAAGAAGAGATATGATAGAGGTCTCTAAATCATGAAAGGCGTAGAAAAATTGAATAAGGAAATGTTATGTACTCCTTCACATATCACAAGAACTAGGGGTTACCCAATGAAATTAATAGGCAGCAAATTTAAAACAAACAAAAGAAAGCATTTCTTCACGGTCAACATGTGTAACTCTTTGCCAGGGATGTTGTGAACGCCAAAACTATAACAGGGTTCCAATAAGAACTAGATAAGTTATTGGAGGTTTAAGTCCAGCAATAGCTATTAGCCAGGGTGGACAGGGATCCAACACCATGTTCTGCATGTCCCTCGCCTCTGTTTGCCAGAAGCTGGGAGTGGGCAACAGGACAACTTTATGATTGCCTGTTCTGTTCATTCCCTCTGAAGCAGCTGGCACTGGCCACTGTTGGAAGACAGGATACTGGGCTAGACGGACCATTGGTCTTACCCAATATGGCCATTCTGATGTTCTTATATAGAACCCAGGTGTATCTGCTCCACGCTGTAACCTACTAGACCCTGCTCTCCTCCCAGGAGTCCTGACGGGGGTCTCTCTCTCCACAGAGTTAGTAATAAAGTAAGAATATACATTAAAATTTTAAACCTAACCAGTGTCCGTTAAGTGACTTGGCACAAGATGTCAGAACATGTTATTAGAGCTGAATGGGTCTAATATTTACTTAATTTTCTTTCTTTTATAAAGGAATTAGATACAGGGCTCCTGTCAGCTAATTGCTAAGTTATCTGCCAAAAAACCTAGAGTTTTCAAGTACCTAGGTAGCTCCAGGAATCATGGTTAAAGTTGCCCCCCCACCCCAATCTGAAATGGTGCCCCTCCTCCACATGTGCTTTATTCTCTTCTTTCCTCAGTCCCAGATTTATGGGCCATAGGTCCACCTCTGCTCAAGGTAAAAGGTCCATTGTTCAAATCCTATAAGACCAGGTTTCAGCTCAGAATGGGTTACCAGTTTCTCTAGAGTGCCACAAATGTCACCCTGAAATACATCACAGGTGCTGCTGTCCTCCTGACACAGATTTACACAGTATTAGATATCTATTCAGAGGATTAGGCCGTCAAGCTGTGTGATATTTGGCAATGATTTACAAGGCTGGAGTCAGTCCTCAGTTCGAGACAACTTGTCTAAATACTCTACTGTTGATTTCAAAGGTATTTGATTTCTCCCTGTCAAATTTTATTTATAGGAAAATCACTACAGCAGAGAGTTGGCTGCTTGGACTTGATTAACTGTGACCCCAAAGGCTATTAAAAAAAAAAAATCAAACAGCTTTCGAAATCAGTGCTGACTGCCGCACATAAGCACGGCAAAAAGGAAAGTCAGCACTTTTCTAATGTGTGTTTTTTTCTTTTGCCAGCTTGTGAAGACCAAAGCCGCTGTAGCTTACTGCCTTATATTCTGTATTAAATCAGACTTACCCCCTGAATCCTGCAGGAATCTGGAAAGCACCGGTGGAGAGAATGTAAGCCCCAATTTTAACAATAGTGCACATTTTTCTAACTGTTTTAATATTTGTATTTTATAGCCCATAGGATTTTCTAGGTAAAAATACATTTGAAAACCATGAAATATTGTAATATTATGGCACTTAGCTTACTCCTATGGAGCTTCTATGTCTCCATAAAGATGTATCTTCATTAGGAAAAAAAACAAAAAGCATGTTGTTAACTCATGTTAGCAAACATGTGAAAACTAATATGAGGTGAAATCCTAGTGATGACCAGGCAGTTTGTAGTCTTCACACATATTAGCAGGTCAAGATAAAGACTATGTGGGAACCTAGGGTTTATATAGATCTGCTAATGTGCTAACATTAAAAGCTGCCTTGGCATCTCTAGGATTTTATCTTGTATAAGTTGCCATGTGTTAGCTAACCTAAGTTAAGAACATGCTTTTTTTTCCTAGAGAAGACCAGATCCAAGAGGTTAGTGTGGGATTGGGTGACTTACGTGTGGGAGTGGTGATCTACGGTGCGTCTGGACTTTAAAAATCAATAGGAAAGAGAAAAGGGTATGCTTTAAGTTCCAAATGTGCCACATGTCCCTTTCCCCTTGCTATGCAGACCATTTAAGTATATATTTTGAACACATATTTCTAAGGCATTTGCTTTAAAAAAATCTTTTCAGTCCCCTTCTAAAAAAGTTATGAGAAACAAGCACGTTTCTGTGAAGTACATGTCTCTCAATGAGTTTGTTTGAATATTTCCATCAAACCAATCATATTTATGTAGCATTGTGATGGGGTGTTCACCCCCATACTAAGCCTGAAGGGGTTAAGGTGGCACAGACAAGGCCAATTAATTTCATAGGCTGCACCTGGTGGAGAGTTTGGCTTGATTGCAAATGACTAATGCCTCAAAGTTCTGTTGAGGGAGAAGGTGGCTAAAGTACAGTATAAAGCCAAGTATCAGAGGGGTAGCCGTGTTAGTCTGAATCTGTAAAAAGCAACAGAGGGTCCTGTGGCACCTTTGAGACTAACAGAAGTACTGGGAGCATAAGCTTTCGTGGGTAAGAACCTCACTTCTTCAGATGCTTCTGCAGTGAGGTTCTTACCCACGAAAGCTTATGCTCCCAGTACTTCTGTTAGTCTCAAAGGTGCCACAGGACCCTCAGTATAAAGCCAGGCAGTTTGCAGCAGAAAGGGAGCTACAGGCACTACAAATTGTGTGAGGTGCATTTATTACAACACCTACATGTGTGCTTCAGATAGCTTCTAGTGAAACACCAGTTACACTGTGAATGAAAGTACTGGATCTAACTCTGGGCCAAAGTTAGTTGGAACTGAAACGATGCAAGTACCAAACAAATTGATGAAGACTGCTGGGAATTCAATAGATGAAATATTGCACATGACATTAGAACTCTACACAAGGAGGGGGGGTCGACCTAAGATACGCAACTTCAGCTATGCAAATAGCGTAGCTGAAGTTGGCGTATCTTAGGTCGATTTACTTGGCTGTGAGGATGGTGGCGAGTCAACTGCTGCCACTCCCCCATTGACTCCGCTTCCGCCTCTCGCTGCGGTGGAGTTCCGGAGTCGACGGCAGAGTGATCAGGGATTGATTTTATCGCATCTACACTAGACACGATAAATCGATCCCTGATAGATCGATCACTATCCGCCGATCCGGTGGGTAGTGTAGACGTACCCTTAGTGTGTGGATGCTGGAGTTGAAAGACAAGGAAAGGCTGAATGAAGTCAAAACTTTTAGTCATGGGAAAATTAGCTATGATGGAAAGTTGCAGGTCCAAATGTGGATTTAGATTTACTTTTCTAAAGTTAATGGTAAAAAAGAGACAGTAAGTATTAAAGATTAAGTGTACCAGTATATGCATGAAAAGTAGAGTTGGTTTTGTCAAATATGTACAGATAGGTCCAAAAAAGAAAAAAACAGGAAGAGTAGAGACAGCATATTATATAACAAAATTGGGCATTAGTACATCTAAAAGAATATCTGACTATGTAGCTGACATGACAGCTGAACTAGTAGCTATAATACTAGCATTAAATTAGATCTGGGATGGACATCCAGTAGCAGCGGTCATTTTTTCGGATTCAATCTCAGGCCTTATGGCAATAAAAACGGGTGTCTCAGTATGCAGAAGTGATATAATCAATGAAGATATATGTCTAATAAGACAGTTAGTACAGATGGGGACACATGTAGCATTAACTTGGATCCCAGCGCACAGTGGGATAATAGGGAATGAAATGGTGGACAAAGCAGCTAAAAATGCTGTAAGAAGTGGAAGGATTGACATAGAAATACCCTTGAGTAAACAGGAATTCAAAAGCCTAGAACAGAAAAATTTAAACAAGGAATGGGAAAAAATTTGGATGAATGAAAAAAGAGGAAGAAGATTTTTTGAATTGTGCCCTAGAGTGGAGGATTTCGACACTTCAGGACTTGGATAGGACTAATGGTGTATCTTCGTTTAGAGTTCTAACTGGCCATTGTGGCTTAAACAAAAATCTTTTTTTGAATAAAAAGACACAAGATGGACTATGTGATTTCTGTAAAGTGGAAGAAACAATTGATCACTTTTTGTGGGTATGTCAGGGCTTTGATAAAGAAAGGGAAAAGTTTTTTGAGGCATTCAAATGTCTTAAGGTTAAAAAAAATTACATGATGGATTTAGTAAAAACATCGGGGAAATGGAGTCCTATTAAAAAGATGCTCAGACATTACCTGAAAGACACAGGGCAGAGTGAGAGGATCTAAACCGCTATGTACTGAGGAATTAGAGACGGTGGCGGCTATAGACTATTTAGTTGTCTGCTTCGCCATAGAGAGAGAAAAAGGAAAATAAAAAAAAAAGGGGGCTAGTTGGGCTGCTGGCTGGGCTTGAGGTGGCTGTTTGCAGGGCTGCAGGCTGGCTGTGTAGACTAGGAGAGGCTGAGAGCTGGGCTTGGGTTGGCTGGCTGAACAAAGCTGGAAATACAGGCTGAGAGGGAACGGCTGGAAGCTACGTTGGAAACTGAGGGAGAAGAAGCAAAGGATGAGGAATGGCTTCAGATTAGGAAGAAGAAAAAAAGAACAGAAATATCTGTATCTGAAGAAGAGGGAGCAGACAGGGATGGAAAAAAGAGTAAGGAAAAGGATTAACATCTCAATTATCAAATCACTAGCTGAAAAGGTAAAGATGGGAGATGTTAATCTCTTGAAAACAGTGGATTAAGCGAAGTATTGGAGGTATATTGAGAGCTAAAACAATGCAAGGTGGAAATTTAGTAGTAGAATGTACACACAGGAACAGGCTGAGAAACTTCTTTAAACTACAATTTCAGGGAAAATAAACTAATTTGCTAGCTGCCTATGACAGAAGCAAGAGGGGTAATGTATGGACTTTCAGTAGGCATTATTGAGGATGAAATTAAAAGGGGTATAAATGAGGACCAACTGCTGTTTGTTGAGCAACTGATTAGCAGGAGAGGGGGAGAACACACACCATCCACAGCTGTCCAAGGTAGAACGCTACCCAATAGAGTTAACATAGGATATCCACTCTTCTGAGTTAAACCATATATCCCGGCTCCTTTGAGATGTTATATATGTCAAAGATTTGGGCATGCGGTGGCTGTCTGTAAGGGGAAAACGAGGTGTGGTAAATGTGGAGGAGAACACTTGTATGAGAACAGAATGGAAGGAAGAGAAATAAAATGCAACAATTGGGGGGATATGCACAGTGCAGTATACAAAGGGTTTGTGGCAGCTAGCTAGGCCTGTTAAGCAATTAAAAAAAGTAATGATTAATCGCACTGTTAATATTAAAATACCATTTATATAATTTATTTTTGGTGGAGTTCTATATTTTCAAATATAGGCTCAGCTCTGGGGGCTCAGGGCTTCAGCCCTGCTTGGGGCTTCAGCCCTTGTCGGGGCATGGGGGTCTAGCTCCTCTTGGGAATAAGGACAACCGCCTAGGAAGTTGTGGGCTGGGGCGGCTCCAACTGCCCCATCACCCAGGGAACTGTGGGCTGGGGTGGCTCCAGCCCCTCCGCCACCTGGGAAGCTGTGGGTTAGGGCTTCTCCAGCCTCTCTCCCATTTGGGAAGGGAAGCTGCGGGTTGGTGCTGCTCCAGGCCCTCTGCCATGTTAATTTTGCTTTCAGTTAATTGCAGGGATTAACTGCGATTAATTGATGGCCTAGTGGCAGCAGAACAAGAAAGATAGATCGAGAAAACTAAAACTATCCATAAAATATCCTATGCAAAAGCAACCAAAAACATATTCACAATGGAACGTGGAGAAGGAGGAAAATGCCCTTGAGGGAAAAGAGCTACTGGTAAAATAACACGCAGTTCAGGGCAGGAAAGATAATTTAAGGGGAATAGATGAAGATGTACTATTTGTAAACAAAGAGAAATGTATAGCATTTATGATATAAGTGATAAATTGCACTTTACAGACAGAGGAAAAGACTAAAGAATAAAAAAACCCAAAGTGTCAGAAAAATATTTTCATATAGGCAATCACTCGATAAATCACATTCATGCCATTTTGAATCACAGAAGTATAGGACTTGAAGGGATCTCAATAGGTCATCTAGTTCAGTCCCCTGAACTCAAGGCAGGACTAATAATAACTAGACCATCCCTAACAGGTGTTTGTCTAACCTGCTCTTAAAAATGTCCAATGATGGAGATTCCACAATCTCCCTAGGCAATTTATTCCAGTGCTTAACCACCCTGACAGGAAGTTTTTCCTAATGTCCAACCTAAATCACTCTTGCTGCAATTTAAGACCATTGCTTCCTGTCCTATCCTGAGAGATTAAGGAGAACAAATTTTCTCCTTCTTTCTTGTAACAACCTTTTATGTATCATGTCCCCTCTCAGTCGTCTCTTCTTCAGACTAAACAAACCCAGTTTTTTCAATCTCTCTATATAGGTCATGTTTTCTAGACCTTTAATCATTTTTGTTGCTCTTCTCTGAACATTCTCCAATTTGCCCACATTTTTCCTGAAATGTTGCACCCAGAACTGGACACAATACTCAGGCTGAGGCCTAATCGGCATAGAGTAGAGCAGAAGAATAACTTCTCATGTCTTGCTTACAACATTCCTGCTAATACATCACAGAATGATGTTTGGGTTTTTTTGCAAATGTGTTTCACTGTTGACTCATATTTAGCTTGTGATCCACTATGACCTCCCAGATCCCTCTCTGTAGTACTCTTTCCTACGCAGTCATTTCCCATTTTGTATGTGTGCCACTGACTGTTCCTTCCTAAGTGGAGTACTTTGCATTTGTCCTTATTGAATTTCATCCTATTTACTTCAGACCATTTCTCCAGTTTGCCCAGATCATTTTGAATTTTAATTCAGTCCTCCAAAGCACTCATAACCCCTCCCATCTTGGCATTATCTGCAAACTTGATAAGTGTACTCTCTACACCATTATCTAAATCATTGATGAAGATATTGAACTGAACCAGACCTAGGCGGATCCCTTTGAGACCCCATTCAATATGCCTTTCCAGTTTGACTGTGAAGCATTGATAACTATGCTCTGGGATTGGTTTTGCTCCATGTAGGCTATATTTTCCCTAGTTTGTTTTTGAGAAGGTCATGTGAGACAGTATCAAAAGTCTTACTAAAGTCAAGATATGCTACATCTACCACTTCCTTCTATACACAAGGCATGTTACCCTGTCAAATAAAACGATTAGGTTGGTTTGACATGATTTGTTCTTGACCAATCCATGTTGACTGTTACATATCACCTTATTATCTTATAGGTGTTTCAAATTTCTGTAATTCCCTGGGTTGTCCTTATTCCACTTTTTATAGATTGGCACTGTATTTGCCCTCTTCCAGTCCTTTGGCATCTCTCCCATCTTCCGTGAGTTTTTGAAGATAATCGCTAATGGCTCAGATATCTCCTCAGTCAGCTCCTAGCATATTCTAGGATGTATTTCATCAGGCCCCACTGACTTGAAGACATCTAAATTGTCTAAATAATTTTTAACACATTCTTTCCCTATTTTAACCTCAGATCTTACCTCCTTTTCACTGGCGTTCATTATATTAGATGCCCGATTGCTACTAACTTTTTTGGGGTGAAAACTGAAACAAAAAGGGCATTTAGCATTTCTGCCATTTCTACATGTCCAGTTATTGTCTTCCCCGCATTGAGTAATGGATCTACCCTGTCTTTGGTCTTCCTCTTACTTCTAAAGTATTTGTATAATGTTTTCTTGTTACCCTTTATCATATGTCTCTAGCTAGTTTAATCTCATTTTGTACCTTGGCCTTTCTAATTTTGCCCCTACATACTTGTGTTGTTTTTTAATGTTCATCCTTTGTAATTTTACCTACTTTTTACTTTTTGTAGGACTCTTTTTTAAATTTTAGATAATTGAAGATCTCCTGGTTAAGCCAGGGTGATTTCTTGCCATACTTCCTCTTTCCTATGCAGTGAGATGGTTTTCACTTGTGCCCTTAATAATGTCTCTTTGAAAAACTACCAACTCTTTCAAACTGTTTTTCCCCTTAGACTTATTTCCCATGAATCTTACCTATCAGCTTCCTGAGTTTGCTAAAGTCTGTCTTCTTAAAATGCAATCTTTATTCTGCTGTTTTCCCTCTTACCATTCCTTAGAATCATGAACGCTATTATTTCATGATCACCCAAGCTGCCTTCCACCTTCAAATTCTCAACCAGTTCTGCCCTATTTGCTAAAATCAAATCCAGAACAGCCTTGCCCCTACTTCATTTCCCCAACTTCTGAAATAAAAATTTATCTCCAATGTATTCCAAGAATTTGTTGGATAATCTGTGCCCTGCTGTTATTTTCCCAACAGATGTCTACGTAGTTGAAGTTCCCCATCACCAGCAAGTCCTGTGCTTTGGATGATTCTGTTAGTTGTTTTAAAAAAAGCCATAGCCACTCCTTCTTCCTGGTTAGGTGGTCGATAGTAGACCCCTACCATGACATCACCCTTGTTTTTTACCCCTTTACCAGTACCCAGAGACTTTTCAACAAGTTTGTCTCCTATTTATATCTAAACCTCATTTCAAGTGTAAACATCTTTGATATACAAGGCAATGCCTCCTCCCTTTCTTCCCTGCCTATCCTTCCTGAGCAAGTCTCTGAGATTCTAGCTATGCCATAGTTGTGATTATTCACTAGCATTTCTAGTTCTTCCTGTTTGTTCTCCATACTTCTTGCATTAGTATACAGACATCTAAGATACTGATTTGATTTCCCCTCTGTGTTCCCTCTTGTCTCTCCTTTGTCCCATGTTTCCTTCAGATTCTGAACCGTCAACCAGGTCTTCATGTTTTTGATTTACCTGTGGGCTTTTGCATAGTGCCCCCACTAAAACTAGTTTAAAGCCCGCCTCACTAGGTTAGCCAGTTTGTATCCAAAGATACTCTTCCTGTTCCTCAGTAGGTGGTAGGTAATAATGTAGTTTAAACAACATGATTCTAACATTTTTTGCTGGAACATAGTCTAATAACACATGGTCAGGAATTAAAGAAAACTATTTTTGAAATGGAAAACAAACCTGACATGTACAAGAAATATGGTTAGTGACAAAACTTATGTTTAGACTTCCAGGATATGATGTAATCATATGTGAAAGAAAAATCAGAGGAGGAATGTCTTGGTTATGTTGACATAGATATACAGAACTTACGTTTTGGGTACAATACTGTTGAGTTTCCTCTGCAGAATAATGGCACCTTTATACAAATCTATAAACTTTACAACCTGTGTGCAAAACTAGACAATTTAGAATTGGAAGAGTTAGCAAAGGGCTCAAAGGCCCATATATTAATTATGGAGACCTTATTAGCCACAATGAATTATGGGAAAGCAGGAAACTGATGATAATGGCAAATGCATGGAATAGTTCATTGAGATGCATAACCTGGCATTGCTCAATACTGGAGCACCTATTAGGTTTTATTTGGTGGATGGAACCCTTTTATGTTTAGATCTAGGAATTGCAACAAGCAAGATAGCAAGTAACTGCAGCTGGGAAATCTACAAAGAAGTGATCACTTCCCTATGCTAATTACATATTAAAGCCAAAGTAATGTTGAAAACACTGAAGGAATTCCTACCTGTAGCCTTAGAAAAGGAAACTGGGGACTCTTTAAAAGTAAGTGTGCTGAATATCTAAGTACCAATTGTATAAGTGACACGCTAGAGGAATTTCATGATAATATAATAAAGAGTGTTGTAGCAGTGCCCAACGTAGCTATATGTAAAACATTAAATTGCTACAAACTCAGAAATCCAGTTACATGGGGGAATTAAGATTATAAATGCAGCAATAAAAAGAAATAAATAAGGCATACAAAGCAAAAGTACAATGACAAGGCAGGACTTAATGAACTATAAAAGATGTAAAGCACAAAGGTGTATTAAAAAGGCAAAGAAAGAGTTGGAGAAAGTATTGTGGGAAATGAACAAAGATTCCAAGGTTTCAGAGATATATACACAAGTTAAAAGAATGAATGGGATACAGAGTAAAAACAAATTTATACCTGGTCTCATAGTAAATGATAAAGCTGCAAGTTCTAACTTAGGAAAAGCAGACAGTTTAGCAAAAGAGTTCCAAAAAAGTTAGTAGTGATGCAAAATCAAAGTAAAGAGTTTTGTGAACAAAA
Source organism: Trachemys scripta elegans (assembly GCF_013100865.1). Lineage (NCBI taxonomy): Eukaryota > Metazoa > Chordata > Testudines > Emydidae > Trachemys > Trachemys scripta. The sequence continues at coordinate 13,675,313 of NC_048299.1, read as the reverse complement.
AAGAATGTTTGCTGAAGAAAATTGTGAGCTCTTACATGGCTGGGTAGAATATAAAGATTAAGTCCTAAATGAAAATTTCAGCATACAGGAACTCAAAAAAGCTACAGACAAAAGTGAAAATACAACCTCAGGTAAAGATAGTATATGTAATACAATGCTTAACCACCTACCAGAAGGGAGTTTAAGAATCTGAAATTATATAATAATGTATGTGGTGAAGGAATACTACCAGCAGAATAGAAGCAAGCAGGGGTTATAGCTATAGGAAAACTTGGCAAATTACACACAACACCTGATGCATATAAACTTATTGCCCTCATATAGTTTGTGGGCAAAATTATGGAAAGACTGATAAATGAGAGATTAGTATCATACCTAGAAAAAAATGAAATTATAAACTGTGTACAAAGTGGTTTCAGGAAAGGAAGATGCACAGTTGATCATATAAGAAGATTAGAAACAGAAATACAAAAAATCTATGAGGAACAGAGTTTATGATAGCTGTCTTTTTGGACATAGAAAAAGTGTATGGCATACTATGGAGGGAAGGCTTGCTGTATAAACTAGCCGAAACTGGAACAAGAGAAAGAAAGGTGTATAGGAGATTTCTTAGGTGATAGAATCATACAAGTCAGGGTGGGGGCAGCTTTTCTGAATATTTATAAATTTACTAATGACATTCCACAGGTGAGTGTTATCAGCCCAACTCTCTTTAACATTATGATTAACAATCTCTTGGAGAGTATATGGGCAGGAATAGGTATTACTCTATTTTAGATGACTGTGCTATATGGGACAAACATAGAAAACTTAAGATAACTGTGTAGAGAACAGATGAGGTGCTCAGGGGGATTTCAGAATGGGGAGATACTTGGAGATTTAAGTTCTCACTTGCCAAAACAAAGGGAATGATCTTCACAAAAAAGGAAAATTGGGAGGAAATGGAACTTATCTCTCCATACAGGAGAAATACCAAGGAGTTCAAAATTTGACATTCTTAGGAGTTATGCTTGATAACCAACTAACCTGGAGGGGTCAAATCGATACTATAAAGACTAAATGTAAAGATAGAATGAATCTGCTTAAAAGCATTGCTGGGAACAATTGGGATGCAGAATAGAACATTTGTTGATGCTGTATAGAGCACTAATAAGACCAGTTATAGATTATGGATGTCAAGTATTTAATTCAGCTTCTAAAGGAACACTTAAAAATATTAGAGCTGATACAAGCACACAATCTGTGAATCACATGTGGTGGGAGCACTACGACTCCATTGTGTGTGCTGCAGGTAACAACTGGAGAAATGCCTATACATTCAAGGATGAAATTGTTAAATTTAACCTTTGGGGCTAAGGTTAATGGAAACAGTGCAGATAAGAGTACTAAATGAACATACAAGGCCTGTTGGGAATTAAGTAGACAAGAAGTAACTGGGCGTCACAGACTTCCATATTCTAGCAGGGACAAAAGATGGGTAAAACACTTGGGTGAAAAGGATGGGCTGGAATAAATTAGAATTTTTAGTCATGGGTAGGACCCTACCAGATTCACAGTCTATTTTGGTTAATTTCACGATCATAGGATTTTAAAAATCATAAGTTTCAGGATTTTGGCTATTTAAATATGAAATTTCAGTGTTGTAATTGTAGGGGTCCTGACCCAAAAAGGAGTTGTGGAGAGTCGCAAGGTTATTGTAGAGGGCGTTGTGGTACTGCTACCCTTACTTCTGTGATGCTTCTGGTGGCAGCACTGCCTTCAGAGCTGGGCAGCTGGAGAGCGGCGGCTGCTGGCGGGGATCCCAGCTCTGAAGGCAGAGACGCTGCCAGCAGCAGCACAGAAGTAAGGATGGCCTGGTATGGTATTGCCACCCTTACTTCTGCATTGCTGCCTGCACAGTTGGGCCCTCAGTCAGCAGCCGCCACTCTCCGACTGCCCAGCTCCGAAGGCAGTGCAGAAGTAAGAGTGGCAATACCGCGACCCACCTAAAATAACCTTGTGACCCCCCAACAATTCTCTTTAGGGTCAGGATCCCCAATTTGAGAAACACTGGTCTCCGCCATGAAATCTGTATATTATAGGGTAAAAGCACACAAAAGACCAAATTTCACAGGTGGAGAGTAGATTTCATGGTCCGTAACACGTTTTTCATGGTTGTGAATTTGGTAGGGCTCTAGTCATGGGAAATCAAACTCTACCTGGATGGTTGTCTCTTCAGTTGTGAATCCGGAATTATACAATAAAACAAAGGGAAGAGTAAGACTGTCAAATATGATGACTGAGATTTACGAATTTATACTGTTGTCAAATCTATATTGACAGCTCTAGAGATAACACAGGAAGAGTGGGGATGACGAATTTGGAATTAAGAGATCTATGAGACTATCCAATTTTGGGGCCATTATGATGGCCGAATTGATGGGCATACTGTTGGCAGTGACCTGGATAAGTGATGTATGCCCAACTATGACTGCTATCCTGCTGTGATTCTTTATCAGCTATAATGGCAATTAGAAAGGGAACCTTGGAAAGCAGGAATGACAATCAATTCAATATTGTTCTTAACTCTGGAGTTGGGTATACATATATCCATAGTGTGGATTCTGGCATGTCGGGATACTGGACAATGAAATGGCAGATAAAACAGCAAAAAATGCCTTAAAATTAGGCGGTTGATATAAAGATCCCTCTGAGTAAACAAAACTTCAAAAGTTCGGTTAAGAGAAAACTTTTGACGGAATGGCAAGAACTATGGGCAAAAGAGAAAAAAGGATGAAGGTTCTATGGAATATGTCTTAAACTTGAGGATAAAGGTATACTTACTATTAAAAAAAGAAGTGAAGTAACTACACTTAGAGTGCTAACGGGTCACTGTAACCTGAATAGTAATTTATATTTATGAAACAAGCACAAAGACGGGTTGTGAGATATATTCAAAGTACAAGAAACAGTTTTGCATTTGCTGTGGCAATGCAGGAACAATTACACAGGAAGAACGATTGTCTATGAAGAATTGAGACACCTCAAGGTGAAGGAATATAGGCTGAAAGGATTGGTGAGAATACCGGGAAAACGAGGTAGCATTAAAAAGCATTACTTCAATTTTTCAAGGATACAGGACTGGGTGAGAGGATATAGATTTTTGATTATGCGAAAACTGTGCTAGGTCATGGTTATAGCCTCACATGCTGAAATTGTGGCACCATAAAACAACAGGGAAAGAAAGAAAGGGGACTGCAGTGTGGAAACTGACAGTCACTCTCTGGGCTTAGAGAGGGAAAAGGAAGAAACCCAGGGAGACAGAAGCCCTGAAGGAAGGGTTTACCCAGAAGGGTGAAGAAAGCCCGTGGGAGCGAAGTAGGAAGCTGCCCAGGGAAAGAGCAGTGAGGTTAGAGATTGTGCAGACCGTGGCTGCTGGGTGTAGGGTCCCTGGGCTGTAACCCAGAGTAGTGGGCTATGGGGGCCATAACAGAACCTAGAATAGATGAGCTATCCGACTTAACAATGCAGGATTGCTTCCTACTACATATTTTCTGGTGTTTTGGTTAGTCTTATTTTTAATTTGCAAAGCATTCTAGTGTTTCCTTTGGGGCATTTTACAGAACCCAAGAGATCTCATATTGTTAGGAAGTTTTTCCAAATATTCAGTCTACATTTTCCTTTCCTTAGTTTAGTCCAGTTGTTCTTTGTTATATTCCATTGTACACTCCCAAATAATCCCTCTCTCTCCTTGATGTTTACTCCCTTCATTACCTGCAGGCGGTTCGGCTGTTTTTATGTTCCCATTAACTTGCTACTTAATCCATGTATACATACACACATTATATACATGCCTTATTCAGATTTTACTCAGACTTTACTCAGTCCACATTTGGCTCTGAAGCTAGACAATATGAGTGTTTTGCTTGAGTAAAGACTGTGTATAAACCGAGTAGGGATGTCAGCATTTGGCCCATGGTACTTAGTTCTTTTTCCATCACGACTCAGTCTTTCTAGGTCCTTGATAATTTTTGTTGCTCTTCTCTAAACTCCCTTCAATCAAACAAATAGTGTCAGATGGTTCCACATGGAAGGGGGAAATTTTTACCTAGGATGCTGATACATCAGGTGACCCTAAGAAGGGTACACCACACTACATATGTGGAAACACTGAATGTGTGGGATGAAGGAGGAGCTGGAGAAGAAAGTGATATCAGGTAAAGGCTTCCCCTCCACAAATGGCACAATATCCATGCTTTGGCAGCACTAATTTATACATGGGAGTCAACACACATGGGTGATTCAAACGACAAAGGCTGCCGCAGCTTATAGGAAACACAGAAGCCATCTGTAGCTATTACTACTATTCAATATTTATATTACAGAACTTTCCAGCAGCATCAGGATCAAGGCCCCACAGTGGTAGGCACTGTACAAAGATATGTTCTCTGCCCTAAAGAAGCTACAGTCTTGTGTGCTTCATGGCAGACACCATGGTCACAAGCTGCTAAGTTAAGTACTTCAGTAGGCACAAACTCCTGCTACACGTTTGTGTATGTGGCGTCTAGCTAGTGCAGATAGCGACACCAATTTGTGTTTGTAAATTTGTTCCTAAGAGATTCCTGTAGCCTTGGGTCCAGGAACTACAATCCCCAGGATGCACCACAAAGTGAGGAGTAGGAGGGTGAGACAGAAAGAAAGAGAAGGAAGAATAAGGTAATCTCTAAGAAGAAGCATGGGGATAAACCTTATCTATACTGTTATCTAGTTTCCTGAGTCTTCCTCACAGGGGTTGAGGTACAAACGTGTGCTTCTGCAGTGACATTAGCTTCAGTTTTGGCTGTGTGCAATGGGGTATTTGAACATTCCCACTATTGTTCTGTCAGTGTGGCATGCACACTGAGTTTAATTTACCCCTATGTCTATAGCACATCTGTTATGTAATACTACTTATCATAAACTTTCACAGCTGCTGGCTACTTGCATATTGACTTCTATGAAATGGCAATATGTGTCTCAAACTGGACTGTCTGAGAGTGCTATCTCTAGCCTTTCCTTGCCCTCCCACCCATCTGTCAAATAATAATAATAAAAAAAAATCATTTGGGCAATCCAACTGATTCTTCATTGGCCCAGGGAGCAAGAGTCCCACAGACACTACTGACTATATAGTAGATCCAGTTTTTGTTGACCAACACTATTATGGAAGTAGTGTTTGTAGGCCTGTTACTGAAAATCTTACAGGCAACGAGTAGCACTAATTCAGCTGAATTGTCCCATAAAGTCAATGGATGAATTGAAGTCAATGCAAAACTCCATTGACTTTAGTGGGGCCAGGATTTCACCCAATGAGACTTCTTGTGCTATGCAATAGGAGTAAGGTTGCAGAATCATTCCCTATGAAATACATATTGTTTAATCAAATAGGACGTGGTTTTTTGCACCCAGCCTCAGTTCATCTCAGTACGGAGCCAAGCCAGAGGTCAGCCCAAATGCTATTAAAAACTTCCTAACATTTATTCCATGGATGCCACTTCTGAAACAGCAGCATGAAGTGTCCCACTCAGAGTCAGAGTTACATTTGCCAATAGACCTCAGGGGCTGTAGACCAAAATAACATGATGTCGCCTGCCCCACCTTGGCTTCTTTCATGTTGTGGAAGAAAGGCGGGTATTGTTGAAATCCCTCTAATCCTGGTATTTAGGGAAGTTTGTTCCACCTGCTCCTCACTTTCATTGGTCATGGACAGTTTTATGTATACAGGTTGCCCCTGCCAAGCGGGATGACATAACCCAATCTGAGAGGAAACTGGTTTCAGATGTTGGCTCTAGTGGTGCTCTAAGCCTCCTGGAATCAGGAAAGATACAGCCAAACTAGTCCCATCACTGCTCTATCAACATTTATTTACTAATACTTTCATTTCCCGTTCTTTCAGTGTTGTGCTCAAGAAAAACTAGCTTCAAAATCTTGCATCTAGATTAACCACTTAAAGTGCCCACTCCAGACAATCCTGGGGATTTATAGGCAGGCTTCTTGTCATCTATATGGCTTAGCAGAACTAGCAACATGTATCCAGACTGTCCCTTTATAGAATATATGCTTTTTTTCCAGGGCAGCAGCAAGAATGATTGATGAATTACACGGAGCTAAAATATTAGTAATGAACTCTGAAAAGAAACTAGCCCGATGAATAAATGTTTAAAGTCATTGCTAAACTGCTTCTGGTGAGATAAACATTTGAATTTGTAAGTCAGCTTTAGAGTCTGGTAATAATTAATATTTAGCTGGAAAATATTCATTGTCTAGGAGTTAATTAAATAAAGCTTATTTCAGTGATTGTCATGGATTTAAAATCCAATATTTAAAGAGGATGGTGCCATGTTCTTTAGATGACAGACTCCATTTCTTATTTATTTATGTCCCAGTAGTGCCCAGTGAAGATTAGGGCCCCATTGTGTTTGGCGCTGCACATATATAGAGTCAAAGGCAGACACTGCCTCAAAGAGTTTACAGTCCTTATAGACAAGACAGAGGGAAGGTGGGGAAAAGGAATCTGCAACATACAAAATGACTTACTTTTAAACTGGTATATTACAAAGTGAAAAAAATCCAAAGGATTTTTAAAATGAATTAATAGATAAATTAAAAACAAATCAAACAAAAAACCCCAAAACATACAGTGGTACTTTATGTAGGTGCTGTCTATATTTTACAACTGCACAAATAGGCAGCCTTAATTTATGCCCAGCATTATTTACAACATAAGCCATAGCCACCCACTGCCTATGCTAGAGGGAGCTCAGCCCAACCCCCAGTTTAATTTTCTGAGCCACTCACACACCTACCCAGCTTGGTAGATGAAGCCCCAAGTCTGGCAGCACCAGGGCCAGAAAAGGGGCAGGGTGTCGCGGGGGAAGGGCCTGCCTGTATCCTTGCTTCCTCAGTCCTGGCAGGAGGTGCTGGCTCCTGGCTCCTAAGCAGCACTTCCTAGAAAGTTTCGCTGAGACGGGGCGAGAGTCCTGGAGGAAGCGTGGGGGGTGAGAGGGAGTTTCAAAGGAAGGGGGAGATCTTAAGGTGATGGGTGGGGAAAGGGATTCTTGGGGGAAAGGGAGAAATCCTGAGGCCCCATGTTTGGCAGGGCTGGGGAGGGGGCAAGGTTGGGGAGTTGTTATGGGTGGGGAAGGGCAGCACATGAGCGCATCAAGTGATGCTTTAGTGGGCTCCTCTGAATCCATGGGCAGCGAAAGCCAATGGGCCTGTGCAACCATAATTTCACCCCCTTGTACATATGCTTGATGATACAGTCTTTAATTACGTGATCACATACTATGTCTTTTCCTATGACAGTTTACAACAGCTGAGGAGCTGCCTTCCAATGTTTAGTTCCCTTTCCTATGTACACAGACAACTGGATATTTTTAGTAACATATTAGTAATATACACACAACATTTCTGGTCATGAAATCTTCCTGCACCCCAGTGATCTGAATGGGAAATTTTATAGAATGATGTCTCACTGAGGTCATCTGAGTTAACTAGTAGATTTGTATGTATTGGAATGGAGGACCACATCTCTGTTTTGTAAGCCACCCTCAAGGACCTAAAAATGTATTACCTCAAAATAATTGACATAGGTTCACTAGACCTGCCCTTTTAAGAACTAGAATCAAATTTCTAGTAGAATTTGATTTGAGTAAAGCAGTGGTTCTCAACCAGGGGTACATGTACCCCTGGGGGTACACAGAGGTCTTCCAGGGGGTACGTCAACTCATTTAGATCTTTGCCTGGTTTTACAATAGGCTACATAAAAAGCACTAAGTCAGTACAAACTAAATTTTTATACAGACAATTATTTGTTTATACTGCTCTATACACTGAAATGTAAGTACACTATTTATATTCCAATCTATTTATTTTATAATTATATGGTAAAAATGAGTAAGTCAGCAATTTTTCAGCAATAGTGTGCTGTGACACTTTTGTATTTTCTGTCTGATTTTGTAAGCAAGTCATTTTTAGGTGAGGTGAAACTTGGAAGTATACAAGACAAATCAGACTCTGAAAGGGGTACAGTAGTCTGGAAAGGTTGAGAGCCACTGGAGTAAAGCATAACAGTCCAGTGGTATTGAAAATGAGAATCCAAGTAGTATACTTGCTTTTTTTCTTTATTTTTGTCCAGATTAACCCCAAGTGGTAGGCCAAAGCAAGGACTTTGCATAATTACAAATCTCAGTGAACAATACCACACTGATGTGGAGATTAGTGTAGGCCAGGAGTCGACAACCTTTCAGAAGTGGTGTACCGAGTCTTCATTTATTCACTCTAATTTAAGGTTTCGTGTGCCAGTCATACATGTTAAAGTTTTTAGAAGGTCTCTATAAGTCTATAATATATAACTAAACTATTGTTATATATAAAGTAAATAAGGTTTTAAAAATGTTTAAGAAGCTTCATTTAAAATTAAATTAAAATGCAGAGCTCCCCGGACTGGTAGCCAGGACCCGGGCAGAGAGAGTGCCACTGAAAATCCGCTCACGTGCTGCCTTTGGCACATGTGCCATAGGTTGCCTACCCCTGAGTCTAGGCACTATTAACAATTCTGCCTCTATGGTAACCCAGGTCTGATCTAAAACCCACTGAAGACAATGGAAGTCTTTTCATGCACTTCAGTGGGCTTGTCAGGCTCTCAGCAGGCGTGTACTGGAGATTTGTATGTGTCTGCAATACTGTGCACAACGGCCAAATTCATATTTTAGGATTAGATAATGTGATGACTGCTTCCTTTCTTGGGACACATAGCGCATTCCTATGCAACCAAAGGTGGTTTTTCTGCCATTTGAATCCACTGATGCTATTATTCAAATGTTTAAAAAGAATGGAGTTAGGGATTGACAAAGGGAGCATGGTAGCTAGTCTGGGTACTTACTCACCTGAGTAGTCTCACTGACTGCAATGCTCTTGTTCCTAAATGCTCACGAGCATGGATAAGAGTTGCACAGACTAGCCTTTTTAAAAAACAAAACACCAGGTTTTTATGTACAAGAAGAGCCATGTCCCATTTTGATATTCAGAGTAGAATATCTCCCAGACCTTTCCATATTATTTGTTTTTGCTCCTCAGGAGAAAACTAAGCTGTTGGTAATGGCTATATTTTTATGTAGTCCCCTACTCCTGCTTTTAATGGGGCTAATGAAATCTGTGATATACAAGATCAGTTTAAATAAATTCATCAGCAAGTTGTGTCTTTTGCTACTAGAAATCAGAGAGTGGTACCTGAACCACCAAAAACTTCTAGATCTATATAGTTCCAAAGACACCATCTAGGTTTCTAGTGTTCATCTTCATTCTCTTCAATGCCATCAGTTTCATGTTAGTGTGCCTATGTAAAACAGAGCTCAATACTGTGAGCGAATGTTGAATCCCAGCTGAAGTCAATGGTGTTTGGGGGTACTCAGTTCCTCACTGAAAGCACTCACCAAGGCACCATCATGGATACTTGAGCCCCAAGAAAGAAACAACAGTCTGGTTAAAGCCACAGGAGACTAGCAGCATGAAGAATTGGGTTCTAGCCCTGCTTCTGCTGGATACTTCATATGTAGGGTTGGGTATTTGACCAGTCCAAAAATAGTCAAAATTTTAAAGCACTAACACTAAAACAGTAACAAAAAAGGTTAAGACTTTATGGTCTCCAATAGGCTTAAGTAGGTACTGATGCCTAATTCCAAGAAAAAAAAAAAGGTTACTTAACTTAGTTTATCTTAACTCAAAAATGTGAAACTATGAAATTAAGTTCTAAAAAATGAAAGTAAAATGATTCTTTTTTTGGCACTGTTAGGTAAGCATTTAAGTGTGAGTATTATTCAAGACTGATCAGTTACAAAAGAAAAATTAAATAGCAATAAAACAAATATATAGAAACTATTAACAAAAACTGTCATTTTTAAATGACTCTTATGCTGTGTAGGTGTTAAGCAACTCTTCAAGCAGCAAATAAGTGATGGTCACATAAACACCACCCTATACCGGAAACCTACAGACCACTATACTTACCTACAAGCCTCCAGCTTCTATCCAGACCACATCACACAATCCATTGTCTACAGCCAAGCCCTAAGATACAACCACATTTGCTCCAATCCCTCAGACAGAGACAAACACCTACAGGATCTGTATCAAAAGTTCTTAAAACTACAATACCTGCCTGGTGAAGTGAAGAAATAGATTGACAGAGCCAGAAGGGTACCCAGAAGTCACCTACTACAGGACAGGCCCAACAAAGAAAGTAACAGAACGCCACTAGCCATCACCTACAGCCCCTAACTAAAACCTCTCCAGTGCATCATTAAGGATCTACAACCTATCCTGAAGGATGGTCCTTCACTCTCACAGACCTTGGGAGACAGGCCAGTTCTTGCTTCAGACAGCCCCCCAACCTGAAGCAAATACTCACCAGCAAACAAAACCCTGAACAAATTGCAATCTTTCTGTGCCTTACCTGCTTGTCAGTAAAATATTTAGACTCTAAGCTCTGTGGGGCAGTTACTTTAAAAAATAAATTGTACAGAACCTAGCATAGCAGGGTGCTGGTCCACGACTGGAGATCCTAGGCACTACTGCAATATAAATAAATGAATGAATGACTTCCCTAACAGAAGAACAGGAGTACTTGTGGCACCTTAGAGACTAACAAATTTATTAGAGCATAAGCTTTCGTGGACTACAGCCCACTTCTTCGGATGCATATAACAGGCTGTTGTGAAGAGAAATTCATTACTGATTGAAAGGTATTCACAGATATTACAATATTATGGGCCACGTGAGTACCTAGATATAATTTTTTGTCCACAATTAATTTGTAAAATCAGAGACCACCTCTCAAAAATCAGATCCGAAACATTTTAAATGAAGCAATTCAATAAATTAGGACTGTGGATGGGCTTCTCCCCTTCCTTCCCCCCCCCCCGACACTTTTACTTGTGCTGTCTTCATTTTTCTCCATAATACTCAAACCAAGGCCAGGAAGCTTTCTTATTAATATTCCATGTCCTCAGTTGCTTCACTATTTATCATTGGTACACTTGTCAAGGGAATGTTTCCTTTGGAGAGGACAGCCTTGTAAATAGCATATGTCACTCCTGTTGGTTTATATGCTTTTAAATAAATCATTGCTGCACTCTAATTGCTTCCTACTGTTTTTCAGAAGACGGTCTTTGCATCTATCTGTTCTCTTAATCTCTGTCACCTCCTTTATACCTGTTCAGGCTTTTCTAACAGCTCCAGTGAATTCCCAAGGCAGATGGCTGGGAATCAAAAATTAAAGCTCAGCTAATTTCTGAGGGCAAGCCTAATGGTCTTCCACTGTGAGATCACACACAGCTAGAAGGGGAAGAGCTCAGCCATCTTATCAATTTGCAGTTTTCCCACATAAACATTTTCAGATATGTTGTCAGCCCCCTCAAATCTTCCCTTTCTCTTTCAAACACATCTTGTTACCACACACAACCAACTCCACATGGGGAGAGAAAGACTATGACGCAATTTCTAGAACCATGTGGCACCTCCTGATCTGCCAAACATTGACACACAGGGTCAGATGCTGCCTTTGATTACATCTCTGCAACTCCTGTGAGTTTTATAGTGGTTGGCAACCTGTGTAACGGGGAGAGAAGCTGGTTCAGAAAGTCTGATTTCACATCTGGCATAGCTTACATGTGAGAACATTCTTGAACTGTAAGCTATTGTCAGTACAGTAACAAGCTTGATTTCCAAAATGCGGCTTAACTTTAAAAAAACAAAGAGATTTTTCCAAAAAGATCTGCAGGAAAATGGACCAACTAATTCCCTGGCAATCTCACTGGAACTGAGCACTGTTGTCAGGAGTAGGAGGAGGTATTCTTTATTATTATTTCACATTTGAATACAGTATTAGAGTGCCAGAGGTATGTAGTGCAATTGCTGAGAGAATATAGACAACCACTATCTGGGGACTCAAATTTAGAAGATGCCGAGCACACTGAATTTCCATTGAAACTAGTGGGAGTTGAGGGTCCTGGGCATCTCTTGGAGACACTTAACTCAAGCAGGATCCTGATTTACTTTACACATGGCACGATGTAAGAAGAGATAAGATTAGTCAAAGGGGGAAGTTTTCACAAGATAAGGCTCCAAAATTGCATGTTTTCTCAATCTATGTATCATGTTAGTTTTCCTCTTTTTTCTTTTTTAAACTTAGAATTTCTAAGGTTGATGTGGGAAACATAAGCCTCCTATGTAGAAAATCATCTACTCTTAGGCAAGGTCTCTAAAATTTTGAGTTATGGTTAAGATCCTATAGTACTGAATATGCCAGTTCTGAGGGTGAATTTGCTCAGCACTGAATGGTCCCAAAATGTGTCTGCCACCTACACAATCAGGTACATTATATGTAATATTTTGTTACATTCAAATAAACCTCACGGAACACTCTGTTTCTGCATGGCAAATATGAGAATATGGTTTCTACGCTTCTGCCAAGAAATGCATCTCAAAAAGAGTCATAATGCAGAACAAACAAGGATGGAATATTGACTTTATTGTATCTTTTGACGCTCACTTTTGCTTTCTCTAGTGCAAACCATCTGCAAGGCTGACACTGTGGCCACTCCATGGGTGAAATTCACACGTGCAGTGGGCCAGCACAAGGCCTATGTACTACATAGGCACAGTTGCCAAGTTTTGTGCCAGTCCCTGTGTGATATACCTCACCAGTGAGAAGGTCACTTATTTCCTCCTCAGGCTGCCCATCAGCAGCAGGACAGGTGTGAGGGAGGCAGAAACCTATCTATCCCTCCCAACAGGAGGGGGTGGACACAAATGGGGTGATGATAGAGCCTAGAGAACATGCTATTGAGGGATTCAGGGACCAACTGTGGAGGAGGAGGTCTGGGGCTTGTTCAAGGAGAGGGTAGAGGAAATGACAAGAGAGTCTGAGGCAGCCAGTGGCAGATTTGGATACAGGATGAGGCCAGGAGGAGGCTCCATTATTCTGCCCCCAACCCTATTGCTACAGCCTGCTCCCCTTGGTTCACATCCTCATACCTGGTCACTGCCGACTGTCCTTGCTCCCCTTGTGCCACCACAGCCTGTCCCTGCCCCCTTCTGTTCCCATCCCCGCCTCCATTCTAATCCAGCCCCCTTCCTGAACTCGCTCCCCTGGCTTTTCTCTGTACCTCCCAGCCAGGGAGTCACTTGTGGAGCCCGCTGATTCCTCTTTCTCTTCCATGCCATCAGTTTCATGCTGACTGGGCACTTGCAAGGTGAATGTTGAGAGCAGCGGAGAGATGCTCTGACGCCCCTCGTGCTGGTGCTCAGTGTCAGAACATCTCTGATGGCTGCGAAGAGTAATTGTCGGATAATCCTGCTCAGTCCCTGTGGGATGCACAGGATTCTAGCAGGGCTGCCAAATGTGTGTGTGTCATGCCCAATGCATTAAACTTGTCAGTCCTGCTTCAATCCCACTTTATCCCTGAAAATAGGTTCTAAGTGCTGCACAGGTCTCATGCTGGCCCTTTGCTTCTGGGTGAATTTAACTGGTATAAGGAACTTCCATTATCTTCAATGACCATACCATGAACTGATCAGCTGCAAGATTAGGCATTTGTGTGTTCAAATGGCAGACAGACTGCATGTCCATGTGAGGGGCATTTTCTTTTAAATAAGGAATACTTATTAAAAAGTCATTGAAACTAGGTCCCACAATTCACTATGATTGGCAAGTCCGTGGGGAATTGTGCCTTCTGCCACTGATTGTTTTGCCATCCTCCCAACCCACTGTTTGTCTGTTTTGTTCACCTGCCAACACACCTAGGTGGTGCCTTCACTAGTAAAAAATGTGTGCTCTTACTACATTAGTTAACATGTGGAAACTAACACCAGGTAAAATCCTGGTGAAGAGAAGGCAGTCTGTAGTTTTTGCATGAGTTAACAAGTTGAGGGGAAGCCTAGGTTTCACCTAAACCTGCTAACACACCTTAAAAGTGCAGTTGTTGTCTTTTCTTCATGAGGGCTTTACCTTGTGTTAGTTACACATTAGCTAACACACCTATTTTCCTACTGAAGAAAAGGTCGTAAAATCTCAGGGCCAGGAACTTTCTTCCTTAGCCATCTCTGAGCTTTCAGACCCAGGAAGATGCATGTTGGGGCAGCTTTAAAGAATCCCATAACAACATTTGCTTTGTGGAATTGGAATAAAATGAGACAAAATGCTCATATTGTTCTGAAGTATGGTAATAATTTTTGTTATATCCTGTAGATCTTTAATAACTATTTCATTCTCATGGACTCCTCCATGTGAAAAGGTCTATAATTTTCCTTCAGCTCCCTGCATTGTCATCACACTGTTCTTGTACGATTTTTATAACAAAGGTGAAATGAAATTCAGCACATGATTTTAAGATATTTTCCAAACACTATAAACAGGGTTTCACTGCTGTTTGAGAACAACTGATTACAACAGATTGTGCAATTACTGGCAAAGCAAACAGAAATCACCTCACTAATCAACAGGGAATACAAATGTAGAAAATTAAAGTAATCACAAGCAATCAATATTTACCTCAGACAAGTTTTTAATTGTCACTTAAAAACAATCAAACACAAGGGCATAATTCAACTCAGTTCTTGATCTGGGGATAGCTGAGTAGCAAGATTTTCTACTTTCAAATTGCTAATCTCAGAACCAAGGATTGTTAGATTTTAATGCACACAGCAGTCAGATTCTGTCTAAGTTTAATGTAGAAATCTTAGAACAGAGAATTTCCAGGAAACTAATTGGGAAAGTAATGCTCTGTGTCTGATTTCAGCACTCGGTGGAAAATGATGCTTCACTTAATGACTGAACACCTGTGAGCAGCTCTCAAGCTAATACACAGGAAGTTGTCCCCTAAGGAATACAAGTCTTTAAGTACAAGCAAATCAGATCACGCCAATGGCAACAGCACATTCTGTTACATCTCCATTCACAAAGAAGTGGGATAATCCTCCTGATACAATTTGCTGGCCAGGAGACGTAGTAAAACATTATTTCGCTTCCACAAGAGCAACTACAAAATCCCAATTAGTGGACCCTATCTGAGTAGCTGACAGCCTGAGTAATCTTGCTGGTTAGCATCTGGCAACAGAGTCAAGTCTCTTTCTCGCTATAGGGTTTTCAAACTATTTTGTAGTTCACTCCAGTTCTGAGCAATATCTGGTGCTATAATAGCAGAACAGGTTCTCTAGGAAGTGGGGGTGGGACAAACCCAATCTTCTCTGCTAGAGTTTTAGTAGGTGACACTCATCCAGAGGGACAAGGGGGGATGTATGGGTCAAGACCTGTGAATTAGATCTCTTGTATGCTAGGTAGGAAGTGTTGGGACCTATGTTGTAGATGACTGTCAATACCTCCAGAAGGAAAAGAACAAGATGCCAGTTTCTCTTGAGAAGGTGATTGTTAGACACTTGTGCAAGAAAACGTAGTTATAGAGTCATAAAGTTTAAGGCCAGAAGGGACCACCAGATCTTCTAGTTCGACCTCCTGTATACCACAGGCAACGACCACCACCACCACTCAGCATCCACACACTAAACCCAACAACCCAAATTAGACCAAAGTGTTACAGCCCACAAGAGACTAAACTATTATGTGCCACAAAAAAGAATAGGAGGAACTGAGGTGCACCAAGGCCTGAGGCCCCCACAGTGGCAGAGAAATGATTGAGATATAGCCTGATAATCCTGGCAAGTGACCTACACCTCATGCTGCAGAGGAAGGTGAAAAACTTTCAAGTTCACTGCCAATCTGACCTGGGAGGAGATTCCTTCCAAACCTCACATATGGCAAAGAGTTGGACCCTGAATATGTGAGCAAGAATCAGCCACCTAAGCTCATGAAAGACAGAATACTCAGTGCCACCTCAGAACACTATCCCACTCCGTTCAATGTCCCATCTCTAGATGTGCCCATCTTTGATGCTTCAGAGGAAGGAGAGCAAAAAACAAAAAATGAAAAAAAACCACACCCCAGAATACATTGGAGGAAAAATAAACCCCTTTCTGACTGTTCCCTCATTGTATTTATAGAGTCCAATCATATTCCCTCTCAGCCTTCTTTTGGCTAGGCTAAACAAGCCAAGCTCTTCCAGTCTTTTCTCAAAAGACAGACCTTCCATTTCCCTAATCATCCTCTTTTCTACGCTGGATCTCGTTTAAACTCATTTTTCTTGAACATGGGTGACCAGAATTGTATACCATATTCCATATGAGGTCCTACCAGTGCCTTGTACAATGGCATTAATACTTCTTTGTCTCTACTGGAAATGCCTGATACATCCTAGGTATCCTAGGATTCCTTACCTTTCTTACACAATGACTTGATGGCATTCTGAAATCAAAAAGGCATTTGTCTTTTTCTGTTACATCACATTGGTAGCTAATTGACATCCCGTGATCGACCAACACTCCAGGGTTTCTCTCCTCCATTGCTGCCAATGCATGAGCCCCCAGCTTACAGCAGGAATTCTTATTATTAGACTCTAAGTGCATAGCCTTAAATTATGTACTATTGAATTTTATCCCATTTCTGTTACTCAGGTCTTCAAGGTCAGCCAGATCTTATTGACAATGCCTCCCAACTTTGTATCATCAGCAATTTTTTTCCCACCTCAGATGTGGGAATTTCCATTTCTGTACACTCATTTCCAACAGCCATCCTGCCTTCATGCCCTTGGTCCATATTATCATCCTAACTGAAAACTGAGGCAAAGTATTTAGTTTGGGGCCCATACTGAGATTATCTTTAATCTCCTTCCCATTCATTCATCTCTTGACTGAGGCAGTCTCTCCAACTATCACTTGTCTCAGACAGAAATTTGTGGAGAAAGACATCTTTTACCACACTCAATTTGTTTTAAGCCGGGGTATAAAACACAGAAGTGGACAATTGACCGATGTCTTGGAATGATCTTCCCATTGATACAACTGATATTGCAGGCTTTGGATGCTGCTGCCATTTGGATTCTTTAATGGAGAAGCTGGTGCCACATTTCCCCGTCAAGATCGCAAAGCTGAATAAAGGGTCCGGCGGTGACAGAACAAGGAGCAATGGTCTCAAGTTGCAGTGGGGGAGGCCTAGGTTGGCTATTAGGAAACACTATTTCACTAGGAGGGTGGTGAAGCACTGGAATGGGTTACCTAGGGAGGTGGTGGAATCTCCATCCTTAGAGGTGTTTAAGGCCTGGCTTGACAAAGCCTTGGCTGGGATGATTTAGTTGGTGTTGGTCCTGCTTTGAGCAGGGGGTTGGACTAGATGACCTCCTGAGGTCTCTTCCAACCCTATGATTCTATGAGATCATGCCTGGTGGCAGTTGGTTCTAAACTGCCCGCCTGAGTCAACCATCAGGATTCCTTATTTTTCTTACACGACTTGATGACATTCTGAAGTCAAACCCATTCAGCCTTTGCTTTTGCTCTTGACAAACATGTCATTGAAAACTCAGATTGTAGCCTCACCTTTTTCTGAGCTCCAACTGCAGTGAGCATTTCCATGGATGACATTTCAAGGGCTAGCAGTGGTCAGCACTGATGACTTGAAACAATACTACCCTTCATCAGATGACAAAGGGAGTAAGACTTCAGTCTCTAATGCTTTGATGACCTTACACAATTCAGAACAGAAAGCAATTTGATTGCTTGGTTATAATAAGAGCTTTTGGTTGAATTGGGCTAATTTCGGCCCATTAACGGCTTACTTTTGTAAGCAGAAGCTCATCTCAAGTTCGGCAGTGTCTGCTGTCTACAGTTCCACTTTCATTTGAAGAGAGGCAGGAAGTTCCGGTATAGCCACCTTCCTTCAACCAAGAAAAGATCCAGATTGCAGTCCATAAGCTGAAGTCAGGGATGGCACCAGGGGTTTATAACATCACGTCTGTGTTGCTGAAGATAGGTGAAAGTATTATTGCACTGTGGCTGCAGAAGCTCTGCCAGACCACCTGGCGCACTACTATCACCCACAATGACGTTATTAAGGTGTTGTTCTGCTTCTGTTCAAAAAGGCCGAGAAGGCAGACAATAGAGGTGTTAGGCTCTTATCAGTCCCAGGGAAAGTCTTCACTTCTGTGTTAATGCCTCGAATCAGTAATGCACTTTGTGGCACATGTTGGGATAACTCAGTGCAGCTTTAGATCTGGTTGTTCCACTGTCAACCAGATCTTTAGTTTGAAACAGCTTTGTGAAAAGATGACTGAATTTAATAAGCCATGCACAACACTTGTTATAAACTCCCATCTGACCTCTGATTCAGTGCATTGAGCAAGTTTGTGGGACCTGATGAGGTGACTCTGTTTCCCTGGGGTCATAATGTCATTGAAAAAAGAACTCTATAATGGAATGGCAAGTTGTGTCTCAGTCAATAGCAGATACGTGGCATGGTTTCCTATCTCCCCAGGAGTTTGGCAAGGCTAGATTCTGTCACCATCATTGTTCAATATCAGCATTAATTGGTTAATGGAGAAGGTTGAGGAGGCAGCTGTTGGTGATGTTGAGCTGAACACCATTCTGCTTCAAGCTCTTGAATACACTGATGAAATTGTCTTGTTGGCTCAGTCTGGCGAACTATTGAACCTGATGGTCAATCTAGTTGAGTAAGAAGCAGCACACAATGGTCTGGTGTTTAAGCTGGATAAAACTCAGTCCCTGGTCATTACCATCAAGCAACCTCTAGATTACAACCAGATCAGCATTAACCTGTCTGGGCCGGACATCGAACAAGTGGCAACTGTCAAATATATGGGCAGTGACACAGGCAGTACTTCAGCAGCCTCTACGGGGATGTTGCAAAATCAAGCTTGCTACAAAGCTGCAAATCTATAGAATGGCAGTTATACCAACTCTATCACACAGAAGTTAACTGTGGGCACTGATGAAAGCAGAAGAATATTGTACTGATGTTTTCAATTCTTGTTATCTCCATCAGCTGCTCCATATCAAGGGGCAGGACAAGATCAGAAATGAGGATATTTAAAGCCAAACCCAGCAACTGCCTCCATCAGCATGTTTGGTTTAGGTGGCTTTCTTGGTATGGATATATTATTAAAATGGAAAACCAAGAAATTCCAAAGTGTTTACCAATGATTGCCGCCACACGGCTAGTGATCATGTGGGTGCCAAAATCTTCGGAGGTGTGATAAGATTGCCAGTTATGGACATAAACTGAATATCTAGCCAGACCACCTTAATGACCTAGCAGGAGATGTAGGTGGTGCTCAATCTGCAAGGAGACCATGTCTTTTGGGATTTGCCAGGGTGGTGATGATGATGATATTACAGAAGCTGCATTGGTGATGACTGGTTGATGATCTTCTGAAGATGGATGAAGATTATGTGCCTGTGCTGATATAATAAGCTGACACAGATATCATTGACTACGTGAATTTGTTGAGTGTACTGCAGATGTTTACAGAAGTTGAAAAAGTGACTACTCTTTTTTTTTTAAGCATTCCCAGAGATAGATTAGGGCAATTATTCATCTTTTCCAAAAAGTCTTTCTTGAAAGGTTCTCGAGGGTACTGTTCTGTTCCCTCCTTGTACAATGTATGCACAGATCCATTGGGGTATGGTTAATGAAGAAGTTACTGATTGAAATTCCCTAACTATTTGAATGACACCTTGAAGTTCCCTAAGTATTTGAATGACACCAGTCTCTAGACTGCCATTTTTTTTGTGTGAACCTGCTAGTGGAATGGAATGACATATACAGTGTCAACAAAACTTGGGGAATGGATTAGAGCTAGCTGACTGAAACTCAAACTAGGTAAGGCTGAGATAATGTTACTAGATTGGAGAAAATGACTGAAAGGAACATCAAGCACTATAAAAACATACATGGTTGATGGAGTCTACCTGCTCCTGTAAAAATTCACAGCATTGGGTTTTGTTGTATCTTCAGCTGTTTTTGGATGCCTACATACAGAGCTGGGCAAACACCCTCAAAAAAACCATTCACAAACATTTATTTGAATTCCACACAGTTCCTAGCTTTGGCCATGTTCATGCTCCTTTATTGATCTGCTATGTTTGAACAAGAATATTTTGATAAGTTAGATGTACTCAAGTTAGCAGGGCCTGATGTAATATATCCTAGAGTACTTTAAGGAACTATCTGGTATTATCTTTGATAACTCATGGAGGATGGGTGAGGTCCCAGAGGACCGGAGAAGGACAAATATAGTACCTAACTTCTATACCTGGAAAGATACTGGAACAAATTAAACAATCAATTTGTAAAAGCCTAGAGGATAAAAGAGTTATAAGTAATAGCAAACATGGATTTGTCAAAAACAAGTCATGCCAAACCAATCTAATGTCTTTCTTTTGATAGAGTTATTGGCCTAGTGGATGTCACATATCTTGATTTTATTAAGGCTTTTGACACAGTCCCACATGACATTCTCATAAGAACACTAGGGAAATGTGGTTGAGATGCAATTACTACATGGTGGGTGCACATCTGGTTGAAAAACCATACTTAAAGAGTAGTTATCAATGGTTTGCTGCCAAACTGTGGGGCTATATCTAGTGGGGTCCTACAGGAGTTTGTCCTGTGTCCAGTATTAATGACTTGCATAATGGAGTGGAACGTATGCTTACAAAACTTGTGGATGATATCACCATGGGAGGTGTTGCTAGCACTTTGGAGGAGATGATTAGAATTCAAAATGACCTTGACAAATTGGAGAATTGGGTTGAAATCAACAAGATGAAATTCAACAAAGACAAGTGCAAAGTACTACATTTGGGAAGAAAAAAAAATCTAATGAACCTCTACAAAATGGGAAATAACTGGCTATGCAGTAGTACTGCTGAAAAGGATCTGGGGGTTATAATGGATCACAAATTGAATGTGAGCCAGCAATGTGATGCAGCTGCAAAAAAAAGGCTAATACTATTCTGGGGTGTGTTAACAGGAGTGTCATCTGTAACATCCTGGAGGTAACTATCTGCTCTACTCTGCAGTGGTGAGGCCGCTGCTGGAGTCCTGTGTCCAGTTCTGGGTGCCGTACTTTAAAAGATGTGGACAAATTGGAATGAGCGCAGAGGAGAGCAAGAAAAATGATACAAGGTTTAGAAAACCTGACCTATGAGGAAAGGTTAAAAAGACTGGGAACATTTAGCCTTGAGAAAAGAAGACCGAGGAGGGACCTGATAACAGTTTTCAAATATATTTATTAAGGGCTGTTATTAAGAGGACAATGATCATCTGTTCTTCACATCCACTGAAGGCAGGACAAGAAGTAATGGGATTAATCTGCAACACTGGAGATTTAGGTTAGATAGTAGGGAAAACGTTCTAATTATAAAGAGAGTTAAGCACTGGAATAGGCTTCAAAGGGAGACTGCAGAATCCCCATCACTGGAGGTTTTTAAGAACATGTTAGACAACCACTTGTCAAGGATGGTCTAGGTATATGTGGTCCTGCCTCACTGCGGGGGGTTGGATGAGGTGACCTCTTGAGGTCCCTTCCAGTCCTACCTTTCTATGATTCTAAGTTTTCGTTTGTATAAACATTTGTATAAATGGCTATTCTTTGTGTGAGTATAGGTATGTATATCCGAACAAGAGGCATAAACACTGTTTCTGTCTATCTGGTGCAAATCAGAATGATATTCACACCTATTCAAGCTTCAGACCTTTCACAATCTCTGAATATATTCCTAGTTGAGATCAATTGTGAGTTTACACTGGCCATCATCCTGCGTCATGTGCACACAAAAATCCATATTCACTGTAAGTTGACTGCATTAGATTTGTCTTTAGTAGTACACTTGCAAACTAGGTAGGTGTATTCAGTATTTGAGTAGGCTCCTGGAAAGGTCCTTCCCATCAGTCCTAGGTTTTAATGAGTGTGCATTTTGCTTTTTGGCCATTTTCCCCAACAAATCTGTTGCTATGCTGTTAACATGGTCTTATTGTATTGCAATGTGTTTAAAAACCCTTTTTTATTTTTTTTGTTAAATTGGCACATTCCTTTGAGATGTTTTGAGGCCCATTATCAGAGATCATCCTTCAGGATTCTATATCTGGCAAAAATAGCCTCCAGTATGTCAATTACTGTGGAATTTTTGGTGTCCAGGCTTTGATATCCAGAATCTAGTTTACTAATCCACAATTATGAGATAATCATTGCTCTTCCATAGGCACAAATCAGTGTCAAAGATCTGTCACAGAGCTGAATAAGTACCTCAAAAATATCCCTCAAATATTTGCTTAAATAATGCACGGGACATGATTTATGTCCCCTTTGTGTTCTTATCATTTAGATTCTAGTAAGCTAATTTCCTAGCAGAAATGTTTGTAGAAATAGAATTTTAAGTGAATATCAGTGAATATTTGCTGAAAGAAAATTCTAAACTGGTTGTGTCAGTATTGGAAAATTGATTGTAAGCGTTACATTAGTACAACCAGAAAACACAGATGATACCATGTGACTGACCTCTCCAATGAAAAATCAGCCAACACACCTTGAATTTTGAATATCGACAATAAACTGCTCATGAACAATTGGCAAATCAATAATTGTTAAATGATTAATTCTGAACAACAAATACAATTGAGAAAGTCAGACAAATGGCTCATCTGTTTCTTTGGAACAGTTAATTCATCCTTTCAGTCCCTGACTCAGTTCAGTGGCTGTAGATTTGGTTCTCAAAGGACAGAAGAAATTAAAATTAAAAGGAAAAAATTGCATAGGAAAATCAGAGCATGTCACTGTGCCAATTCAGAGTCATACAGCGAGGGTAAACAATATAGCCTGTAGAGGAGCATCTGTTAAAATCTTCAAAAAATAATGCAGGACTTTCATAAACATCATCAGAAAATGAGTTGGGGATCAGAAAGATGCAAGAGGAAAAGCTGTCAACTGGGAACTCTATAGACAAGTGACTTCCTTGGGTCAGTTAAGTAACTTGAGTGTCTCAACTAAGAAGCAATTTTTGGTTAACTAAATGGATTTGCAAAAGCAAAACTTAAAATATATTTTAAGAAACCAAAATGGCTAGATAACCAGAAAGACTTGAGAGTAAATGTTCAATGTGACATAGTGTTACATGTACAAACCCCATTATTCAAAGGGATAATACATAAACTTTCTGTAATACATAAACTGTACATAAACTTTCTGGGTCAGATGCTGACTTTGGATTCACAAGTCACTCTTATTAAATGAGAGGTTTCCACATGGAGGACAGAATTTTAGCTTGGGTGCTCAGTTTTACTCCCTTTGATATTAATTAAATGCTACACATGTAATACTATAATACGTATGTATTAATAACAACTGTGAAACTCATTTGAAACTGTTTATAATGAAGCCACATTAAAGCTCCAAATTGTTCCAATGCATTCGATGTGCAAATTGCAATTCTTCTTACTAAGAACCTCTGTTTACAGTAATGATAATACTCAGCACTCATGTGGTACTGCCTATTTTCCAAAGCACTTTACAGACATTGATTTCTGAAATTAATCCTCCGAATGCCCATGAAGGTAATACCCATGAAAGGGTAATTCCTGTTATCCCCATTCCGCAGATGGAGAAACCAAGGCAGAAATGTTATGTGACTTGACCAAAGCCACAATGGAAGCCATTCTTAGGATTATAACTCAGGAGTTGGTGGTCAAACCATTAAACCATGCCTTGCTCTGTCATTATAGCAATTCTGTGAAAAATAAATTCATTCTCTTTACGAGGTTTCTCAGAATATATAGGAGGAAAAGAGAGGTATAATTTAATGAACTTGATGAAATCTATTAAAGCTCTAAGGAAGCCCTGATCGAGCAATGCACATAAGCACTTTCATAACATTAAACACTTGACTAGCCCCAATGAAGTGCTTTTTTGGATTGGGGTCAAAGAAAGTACAGTTATCCCTAGACACAAGGTTTTGGTGTAAAATGGAAAAACAGCATTTGTTCAAAGTAAATAAATGACATGTGTGTAGAGCTTCACCAGCCTTTGGCACAAATACGTCAAGCTAGTAAGAGCACCAAGGAGATACTTGCGACAATTAACCCATTTTTGATACAATCTAATTAAAAATTCCTGCTCATCTGTAAAAAAATAGAAGCCTTGGCTCAGTGTATTTAGTCTTAAGTGAATTCACCAGCCATGTTCATAAGCTGCAAATATAGGCTCAAAGCCCACATCCAAGCACTCTGGTACTTTGGGATCTACATGGTTTGCAGCTGCTCCTTATCTGTAACTAGCACCCAAAGACCCTGAACTTGAGGGGAAGAAAGGGTAAAAATCTGGATCTATCATTCTTGTAGCGTGGGCTTGCCTTTATTTGGCCTTGCTGTCTAGTTTTAAGTATTTCCCTGTCAGGAAAACTAAGAACAGCGAATTTCAATATCTGAAGGCATGAGGCATGAGATTCTTTTGTAAGACTTTGCCCTGGAGAAACCACTTTCAGTCCTAGAAAACTTTTCATGCCTTCATCTCCTGGACTCCTTCACTTGTAAATACTTGGAAGATGGTACCGAACATGTTGTTATGTACCTCTGGCAGCCTCCCCAGGAAACCATGCCAGGGGATAGCTCTTCTAATCTGCTGAAAGCCTAGTGGGCTGATGTCATGTGCTGCCCAGTCAGAGGTAACCAGACCTGGTGTGAGCCTGGAGTGTGGAATGAGATGTGAAATGCTAAGAGACAGAGTGAGTTCTTATGGCTGAAAATGAAGTGTGACTTAAATTAGCACAGTAACACCTCCGTGTAATGATACGAAGCTGCTTTTCATTTTGGCACGCTGGTTGCCAGAAGATGCTCAAAGAGATAACAAGCCTTGCATTATACATCTAGGTTCATGTAAAGTTGCGTCTTACCCTCAGAACGATGCCTGTCATTTTACAAGTGCAAGTATTGGTAGACTTAACAGGACAGAGAGGGAACCTGGTTAACATTAAGAGATGAAGGTCATTTAATTTACGCCAATAAGGTTGAAAGGGAAATGTAATTATATGTTTGCTATTATGCTACACTGAGATTTCCCTATGGCAAATGAATTCACATAGGTACTTCTGCTGATTGTTTGGCGTTGAAAGGAGTTGTCAGTCATAACAGTTTGTAAATATTTTAAGTCATCACCATGAATTTGAATGTCAACTAACTTCATCTACATTCCTGTATGCTGCATAATCAACACAAGGAACATAATATTTCAAAAGTGCTACTTACATCTACAATTAGGAAGTCAAGCCAACACCAGGCATTGGTGAAATATTTCTTGAAGCCATAAGCCACCCATTTCAGAAGCATCTCCAGGACAAAGATGTAAGTGAAAATTTTGTCAGCATATTCCAACAGGGTTTTAATGTTTTTTCTCTCTTCAAGGTAAATATCTTCAAATGCCTGGAAGTACAAAGCATCGCTTTAGAACTGCTCTGCAGTACTGCAGTGGAAAATGTTCATATTATAGTGCAAGTCTACAGTATTGTTTGATTTGATGTCACTTATACCAGAAGCCACAGTAAATGTATATTTTGTACTTTGAAATTGTAATGAGTAACTGTCTGTTTTCCTGTAGGCAACTGTTCATTATGAAGTTGCACTTAAAACTGTATCTTGGTGTCCAAGCAGAAATATTAGGATTTACGTAATGGAGGTGTCTTTTCTGGATAACCTGACTGTTAAACAGAAGGAAATCCTAGGCATGAAGGCTGTATTCATTTCCCTTTATTTTTATACAGTAAATTGATTTTGGGGGAGATTTTCAAAAGCATTGATGTGGCAACAGGAGTTGTGCTTTTAAATCCCTTAAGCACTTTTGAAAATCCCTGTAACTGAATGACCACCTCCCATGCACCACCTCGTGGCCTGAGGTGCTCTGAAGATGCCCTGCCTCAGTTTCCTTCTTCTTCAAGGGGATTCTCAAATAAACTCCACACAGACCTTTTGAGTATTAATAGCTCTTTAGAGGGTTAATTTATTACAAAGTGTCCCACAACCATATTTTAGATTTCCCCAGCACAGTCCAAACAGTATATTCAATCTGATCAAGTCCCAATAGTTTTTACACCAGTATTAGCAATGCATTATCATATGCCCCCTTGACTCTAGGAGACCATGTTTTTTAAGGAATAGAGCATAGAGCAGGGGACAGGTAACTACGGTGATTTCTCATTTTATTCCTTGCCCTATCACTGATTTGCTATGTGACCTTGGCTAAGCTAGTTAACCCTTATTTCTAGTTCACACAGCTGTACATTGGGGAACATAATACTTCTTTCCCAGGCATGTTGATAGGTTTACTTAACATTTGTAAAATGTTTTGAGATCCAAGGAAAAAGTGCTATGCTGCACAGAGCCAGGGAAAACTATTACTACCCCATTCAAAATCTAATTAAGATATGAAATAATAGCCATGGCAAAAATAAAATAAATACATAGGGTTATGCTCATAATTTAACTTTTTTTCCCTGAGAAAATATTTTTAAATTAACCAGACATCAAGCAGTAGGACACTGATATTTTATATTCTAAATTTACAAGACTCTCTTGTGTCTGAACTGGTTTAGTGTTCGTTAGCCTGACGGAGAGTTTTTAGCATGTTGTTTCTAAATAACAAAATAAGGCCCCCATCCTGCAAAGACATCTGCGTATGCTTAACTTTACATCTGTGAGGAGTCCCGTTGACTTCAGTAGTGTTCCTCACATGTGTAAAGTCACCCATGTGCATAAGTGCTTACAGGATCAGGGCCTAAATGAACAATCACAAATGTGCTGATCTTTTTTTACCTGAATGTGGACTGTGGGGAACACAAAAGGGAAAGAAAAATTGGGGATGAATGAATGATACAGTGATCAATTCCAAAGCCAGTTCATGTACACAGAGCCTGTATAATTGTTCCAGATAGCAAACTGGTTAATCAGCCCAATACACATAGGCCAAAAGTCGAATGCTAGCATTCTGAACAGCCAAAGGCAGCAATTAAGATTCTCATCCTACTTTGCATAAAAGATAATTGGAGTCTGGGGTGAAACCTCTGTGGCAGAAGATCCCAAAGTAGAACTCAGGGCAATAATCATCCAGCCAGGCCTGATTGAGTTTGGTAACATCACATGTATGGGAGTAATAAAGGTGTGGTTCTCAATCCTTTCCATACTGGAACACCATGTTACAACAGAAAAAATATTTTCAGATCTCTCCCTTCCCCCGCCAGCATAAGTGAAAGGTAGGGTGGGCCCGACCTTCCTGGACCTGCTTCTGAACCCCATGCTCGAAGGAACATCTGGGTCACACCTTAAGAAAGAGATTCGTGTCTCTCTGAGCTAGTGAAAGCCAGCAAAGGGTGACCTCCGAACATTCCTTTGGAATGCAACAGTCCGGTCCTCAAGAAATCGACACATGAGGAAGACAATCTTCACAACTACTGCGCCATCTCTGAGATCCCCTAACTTATGTGGTGTTTGGCTGCCATTGGACTACTCATGGAGTAAAGTACTACTGCATGGGAGTAAGAATGGAAGGGTCTGGACCTAAGTTTTTAGTAAATATCTTTGTAAAATGTTGAGACAGGACGGTGAATTTACCAACGGATAAGACAAGTTTTATTCCCAAACTAATCATCTTTAGGGAAACAAGCAGTAAGGGGTGAGTTTTCCTGAAGTGGAATGTAACTAGCCCATCATCTCTTTCCTTTAGATACACATACACTTTAAACCTAATGAGAGATTATGCTAAATTTACCAGCGTGCCGCTGCTCAGCAGAATCATGAATATGATGAAAGTTTCGAACCAGTTGTGTTCAACTATTCTGTAGCAGGTTTTCCTCAGCCTCCACCAAATTTTGCCTGAAAATGTTGTGGTGTCCACTGAACAGCAAGGGAAGAATCGGACACAGACTGAAAGAGGAAAAAAAAAAACAGTCAAGAATATTTAATGCCAAGGGACCACCATGTGTATTTCTCAGATCTGGGAATATTAGAAAGCTCCGAGACGCCGTAAACTCTTTCCTCTTTCTCTTTTCTGTCATCCTCTTCTCCATTTCTCCTTATCTACTCCTGCTTCTACTCCAATACTAAAGAACTATCAAACCATTTAAAGATGCCAGTTCTTTCAAGAGCATCCTTCCACTAGTTTTTAATAGTGTAGGGAGTACTGGTAATGTTTTACCAGTGCTATCAGGCCTATCATGCTATGTTGTCTGGACACAAACAGTGTAGCAGGATCAGTCTAATAATTCTTGGTGGTGTATTACCAGTACTCTCAATACCATTCTCAGCTTTGGTGAGGGCAGATTCCTGGCATTAAGGTACCACAGAAGTTATTAATTAAAAAAAAGACAAAGACAATCTGATCAAAGGGAGATGAGCATAGGCTGTTCCAAAGCACAAAGGTCTCAGGCCTCAGACAGAAAGTGTGGCCCAGTGGTTAGGATACCAGCCTAGAACTTGGGAGATCTGAGTTAAAATGTGCTCTAGCATAGGTTTCCTGTGTGACTTAGCGCAAGTCACTTAGGCCTGGCCTTCACTAGAAAATTAGGTTGGCATAACTATGTCGCTCAGGGATCTGAAAAATCCACATAACTGATCAGCGTAGTTAAGCCCACCTATGTCCCTGTGTAGACTGAAGAATTCTTCCATCGACCTAGCTACCACCTCTGTGGGCAGGTCTTCACTACGGGGGGCGGGAGAGGGTGGTCGATTTAAGATACGCAAATTCAGCTACGCAAATAGCGTAGCTGAATTCGACGTATCGGAGCCGACTTACCCCACTGTGAGGACGGCGGCAAAATCGACCTCCGCGGCTCCCCGTCGATGGCGCTTACTCCCACCTCCGCTGGTGGAGTAAGAGCGTTGATTCGGGGATCGATTGTCGCGTCCCGACGAGACGCGATAATTCGATCCCCAAGAGATAGTGTAGACCTAGCCTCAGGGAGGTGGATTACCTGCTGTGACGAGAGAACCTTCCTTTCAAATGTAGACAACCCTTTGACTCTCCGGGCCTCAGTTTCCTATCTGTAAAAGGGGGATAATAGTACTTTCCTACCTCAGAGGGGTGTTGTGAGGATAAATACATTGAAGATTGTGAAGCACTCAGATACTATAGAAAAGAAGGTCCATATAACTACCTAAAATAAAGTGTAACAGGTATGGCAATTTCCTGGACAAACCTTAGTGAATGTTAAGAGTATAGTAGTAGAAATATACACTGTCCACCTGACCAGGATAATGATAGTGACTGTGAAATACTAAGGGATCTAAGGGAAGTTAGAGAGGCCAGAAAACTCATTAATAATGTGTGACTTCAACTATCCTCTGTTGACTGGATAAATGTTGCCTCAGGGCATGACACAGAGATAACATTTCTAAACATCATAAATGACTGCTTCTTGGAGCAGCTAGTCCTGAAACCCACAAGGGGAAAGGCAATGCTTGATT
The DNA here is from genome assembly GCF_013100865.1 of Trachemys scripta elegans. Classification (NCBI taxonomy): domain Eukaryota; kingdom Metazoa; phylum Chordata; order Testudines; family Emydidae; genus Trachemys; species Trachemys scripta. The sequence goes on along the minus strand of NC_048299.1, from coordinate 13,645,885 downwards.
TAGTCCTAAGTGGAGCACAGAATCTGGTCCAAGAGGTAGCTATAGCTGAATTGCTCCATAATAGTGACCACAATGTAATGAAATTTAGCAACCTTGTAGAGGGGGAAATACTAAAAAACAAAACAAAACAAAACTATCACAGTGACATTTAACTTTAAAAAGGAGAACTACACAAGCATGAGGATGCTAGTTAGACAGAAAATAAAAATGGCAGTCACAAGGGTAAAATGTCTGTAAGCAGCATGGAGGCCACTTAAAAACCCCATAATAGAGATTCAGACTAAATATATACCCCAAATCAAAAAAGACAGTTGGAGAACCAAAAGAATACCACCATGACTAACCAGCAAAGTAGTGCAGGCTGTTAGAGGCAAAAAGGCATCCTTTAAAATTTGGAAGTCAAATCCTAATCAAGAAAATAGGAAGGAGCACAAACTCTGGCAAGTAAAATGTACAAGTATAATATGGCAGGCCAAGAAAAAATTTGAGAAGAAACTAGCTAAAGATGAAAAAACTATCAATAAGAATTTTTTTAAGTACATCAGAAGCAGGAAGCCTGCCAAACAAGCAGAGGGGCCACTAGACGACAATGGTGTTCTAGGAGCACTCAAGAAAGACAAGACCAAGGCAGAGAAGCTAAATGAATTCTTTGCATCAGTCTTCACTGCAGAGGATATGGGGGAGATACCCACATCACAGCTATTCTCTTGGGGTGACAAATCTGAAGTACTGTCCCAAATTGATGTGTCAGTAGAAGAGGTTTTAAAACAAATTGATAAGTTAAACCGTAATAGGTAACCAGGATCATGGTATTCACCAGTATCAGGGGGTAGCCGTGTTAGTCTGTATCTACAAAAACAACAAGGAATCTGGTGGCACCTTAAAGACTAATAGATTTATTTGGGCATAAGCTTTCGTGGGTAAAAACCTCACTGCATCTGAAGAAGTGAGATTTTTACCCACGAAAGCTTATGCCCAAATAAATCTGTTAGCCTTTAAGGTGCCACCAGACTTCTTGTTGGTATTCACCAGGAGTTCTGAAGGGACTCAGAAATGAAATTGCAGAACTGTAGTAACCTATAACTGAAATCAGTCTCTATACCAGATGACTGAAAGGTAATTAATGTAACACGGAGTTTTAAACAGGACTCCAGAGGAGATTTTGGGAATTACAGGCTGGTAAGTCTAATGTACCGGGAAAACTGATATAAATGATTATAAAGGATAGAACCATCATACACACAGAAAAACACAATTTGTTGGGCAAGAGTCAACACAGCTTTTGTAAAGGGATGTCATACCTCACCAATCTATGATAATTCTTTGAGGGAGTCAACAAGCATGTGGATAAGGGTGATCCAGTCAATATACTGTACTTGGATTTTCAGAATGTCTTTGATAAAGTCCCTTATTAAAGGCTCTTATTAAAACTAAGGTCTGGTCTACAATACAGACCTATATCGGTATAACTGCATTGCTCAGGGGTGTGAAAAATCCATATCCCTGAGCAACGTACTTATCCCAGCCTAACACCCCATGTAGACAGTGCTATTTTGGCGGGAGAGCTTTTCCCTCTGACATAGCTACTGCTTCTCAGGAAGGTGGATTAACTAAGATGATGGGAGAGCTCTCTTTCCTCAGCTTAGAGCATCTTCATTAAAGCACTACAGCGGTGCAGCTGCGCTGATGTGGCATTTTAAGTGTAAACGTGCCCTAGGTAGCCATGGGATGAGAGGGTAAGTTTTCTCATGGATTAGTAACTGGTTGAAAGATAGGAAACAACAAGTAGGAATAAATGGTCAGTTTTCATCAGTGGTGGGCAACCCCATGCGGCCCGTCAGGGTAATCCGCACGCGGGCCACAAGACAGATTGTTTACATTTGCACGGCTGCCCGCAGCTCCCAGTGGCTGCAGTTTGCAGTTTTCATCATGGAGAGAGGTGAACAGCAGTGTCTCCTAAAAAGTGAACTGGGACTAGTCCTGTTCAACATACTCAATGATTTGGAAAAGGGGGTGAACAGTGAAGTGGCAAAGTTTGCAGATGATACATTCTTCAAGATAGTTCAGTCCAAAGCAGACTGCAAGCGGTTACAAAGGGATCTCACAAAACTGGGTGACTGGCCAACAAAATGGCAGATGAAATTCAATGTTCATAAATGCAAAGTAATGCAAGTTGGAAAACATAATCCCAGCTATACATGCAAAATGATGGGGTCTAAATTAGCTGTTACCACCCAAGAAACAGATCACGGAGTCACGGTGGATAGTTTTCTGAAAACATCTGGTCAATGCACATTAACAATCAAAAAGGCTAACGGTATGTTAGGAACTATTAGGAAAGGCAGAGAAAATTAGACAGAAAATATCATAATACTACTATAGAAATCCATGGTGCAGCCACATCTTGAATACTGGGTCAAGTTCTGGTCACCCCACCTCAAAAAGGAGATAGTGGTACTTGAAAAGGTTCAGAGAAGGGCAACAAGGATGGGGTAACGGGTGCTCTCTGCGCCCCGCTGGGTTCAGCCTCCTGGCCCTGCTCCCCAATGAGTCAGGACCACTTCAAGCTGGTGCAACATCCATGCTCTTTATTCCTGTGTCCAGTCCCCACCATCAAGCTCCAACTATTTACAGATTATTTAGAGGTTTGGCCTAGCACAGGCCACAGTGGCAATGGGGTAGCAGGTTCCTGGCTCCTTTTGAGCCTACTGTCCCCTCCTGGTCTCCAGAACCCCTCCCCTCCCGTACTCACTTTCACCCAAGCTTTTAGCCCCTGTTAACAAGGCTGGCAGGTGCGGCCAGTTTCCAGGCCAGTCAGTCCTAGCTAGGCCCAGCCCCAACCCATTTCCCCTGATTGGTCTGGAGTGGCAGGAGTTGAGTAGGGCTTTCCCTACAGCGCCCTGCCACAGATAGTCAGTGGTATGGAGCAGCTTCCATACTAGGAGAAATGAAAAAGATTAGGGCTGTTCAGCTTAGAATAGAGACAACTGAGAGAGGATATGACAGAGGTCTATAAAATCATGAATGGTGTGGAAAAAGTGAAGAGAGAAGTGTATTTACCTTTTCACACAATATAAAAACCAAGGGTCACCCAATGAAATTAATGGGCAGCAGGTTAAATACAAACAAGAGGAAGTACTTTTTCACACAATGGACAACTAACCTGTGGAACGCATTGCTATGGGATGTAGTGATGGCCAAAAGTATAACTGAGTTAAAAAAAGAACTGGGTAAGTTGAGGTATGATCGATTTATCAATGGCTTTTAGTCAAGATTGTCAGGGATTCAACCTCATCATCGGAACATCCCTAAACCTCTGATTACTGGAAGCCAGAAGTCTATACCAGAGGTGGATCACTCGAAAATTGCCCTGTTCTGTACACTTCTCAGGCATTGTTAGAGACAGAATACTGGGGAAGATGGACCATGGTCTGACCCAGTAGGGCAGCTCTTCTGCTCTTATGTTAAGTAAGTTTAAGTATCTTATGAGCTCACTATATTAAAATGAAAATGTTTATGTATTGTTCTGGGATTGTATGTAACTTGTTTAGGAGACATGACTCATGTAAACCTTGGGAAATGTTATGAGTTCGAATGGACTCTTTTAAACAATGGGCTGACACAAGAGTGAACTCTTATTTAAGTAGGTTTCCCAGGAAATCTCTAGGTGGAGGGGTATGCAAATGCCACTACTCCAATTAAGCAAGAACTCAACCTTTTAACCTTTGCAAGACCTTTTGTCTGCAGATCACCTGTTACATGGGGATAGATCAAAGACCTCAAAACTGTATAAAGAAGTAACTCACAGATTTGTGAGTGTTCATGTTCTGAGCAAGAGGAGTGATGAACTGTTAAGCACAGGAAAACCCCTGGGTGGGATTTGGCCTCGGTTCACTGGCCAGAGCCCTTTTTGGATGGGGAGGGAGGGGAGTTTTTTGGTAAGATTATTAGCACAAGTGTAGGTTCTTTCATTGTTTTAAACACGTTTTCTTTGTAATACTTTTATCTCAAGAATAAATGTGCTTGCTTAGAAAGTACTAAAAGTGTGACTGCTTAACTGTGGGCAGCTACCCCATTTACTATCTCTGAGAGAAAAAAAGTAAAGCAGGCTGGCTTAGGCAGTCTGACTTTGCTGGGGATTTCACAGTGTAGGCAGGAGGCTTTGCAGCCTGGAAATACCCGAGTCAAGAGGAAGAGAGACATGTGTTTTCCAAGAGAGGCAATGGCTGGGGAGTCAGAAACCTATGAACGGGTGTCCTTGCTGGACCATACAAGGGAGAATACAGGTACAGTTGTCCTAAACTGAGACACAGACAACTATTGCCATCCTTCAACACACTGGCCTTTGCTAGCAATCTTGACAATCATCTGCTATGCCAGTAAATAGGAATGGACAAACCCATCTCTCTGGTTTAAAAGGTTGTTTCTTGCATCGTCAAGTTTGCCTTCAGTAGGAATTCATGACTGTGAGGAGCTGACCATAATTTACCTTGTCAACAATGATCCGCCAGCATCATGTCAATTAATTAGACTACTTAACATACAATAAGATTTCCTAGAGAAGACATGCCCTAGAAATTACTGTGGTTCTGAAAAGCAAGATACAGACCCCAATTTTGCTCCCAATATTGAAGACAAAGGAACTTTTGCTACTAAGTTCAATGGAAGCATGATCAGTCCCTAAGGTAATAAAATATGATATGCCAAATCCTTCAGTAGCTAAAAGATGGTGTAGGTTACTAACTTACATCTGAAGTGTAAAAGAAATGGTCAAACAAAACAATTCAGGCTATCTTGCAATGTTCTGGAATGCTGTGTTACTGCACATAGAAATGATAGTCATCAAGAGGTGGGAAGGAAAGGATGTACTTGGAAAGGGGGCAGGGTCAGCCATAAAAGGGACCTGCCGGGGCATGTCAATGGGGAAAGTTCCACTGAGGGAATCCTGCAGTAGGCAAGCAGCTGTGACGTGATTGCAGTACCCTCTTGACCATTTCAGCTTAAATTCCTCCCACCTCCAAATGTCTCCAGCACACAGAGCTCTGCACAAGCCCAGCCCAGACTATTCCTTGTATAGTTTCATTCTGGTACTTGGATCAATTCCAGGTCCAATTTTAAAAACATTACATTAATAAAATATTTGAAAATAATTTAGTGTTGGTAAAAGATGCCAGTTTGAGGGTAAAGGAAACTAAAGTCCTCTACCTCTTTACAGATCAGGTACAGCTTGAGCAAAGGAAGGTTCCACCCCATCAATGTTTCATTCCTAAGCCTTGTCTGGGGGCAAAAGGCTAGTTCACTCTCCACAGCCATTCTATTCTTCTGGCTGACATTGCTAAAAGGGTGAGTAGTGATGGCGATTTGTGTCATGTGAATATCTGTCCATTAGGAACACTAGGAACAAGATTAAGGGTACATCTACACTACAGCGGGGAGTCGATTTAAGATACGCAAATTCAGCTACGTGAATAGCGTAGCTGAATTCGACGTATTGCAGCCGACTTACCCCGTTGTGAGGACGGCGGCAAAATCGACTTCTGCCGCTTTTTGTCGGCGGCGCTTACTACCACCTCCGCTGGTGGAGTTAGAGTGCCGATTCGGGGATCGATTGTTGCGTCCCAACGGGACGCGATAAATCGATCCCCGAGAGGTCGATTTCTACCCACCGATTCAGGCGGGTAGTATAGACCAGACCTAAGGGAAACATTTGCAAAAATGCCTTAATGCTGTAGACCTATGTCTCAGGTCTGGTCTATACTACCCGCCTGAATCGGCGGGTAGAAATCGACCTCTCGGGGATCGATTTATCGCGTCCCGTCGGGACACGACAATCGATCCCCGAATCGGCGCTCCAACTCCACCAGCGGAGGTGGTAGTAAGCGCCGCCAAGAAAAAGCGGCAGAAGTCGATTTTGCCGCCGTCCTCACAACGGGGTAAGTCGGCTGCAATACGTCAAATTCAGCTACGCTATTCACGTAGCTGAATTTGCGTATCTTAAATCGACTCCCCGCTGTAGTGTAGATGTACCCTCAGTTTCAAAAGTGATTTAGGCACTTAGGTCTAGAGTCACAAAGAGACTTAGGGGCCTAACTGACACTTTAGGCACTTAAATCCCAGATTTAGGCACCGTTAGTATTCATAAAACTCCCACGCACCTGCCACCTAACCCCGTAGACAGCTAAATAAAGTTTTTGAGGTAAAAGTTCCTGAGGCACCTACGTTTCTTTCTCTGGGCATATACCCTGCTGCCTCATTGGTTTCCCATAGAGTAGTTTAAGCATGGAGTGGCAGAATCAGAACCTCAGAGAGGGCCAAATCCATTGCTAGTGTAAGGTAGTGCCTGTTAAATCAATACAGTTACACTGGTTTGTATAGTGGTGAATTTGGCCCAAGAACAATGGCTGTGTTTTCAATTCATATCTGAACAGTGCATGTAATTTCTGACTAAAAGAGGGACCTTTTCACCTGGGAACATTTCCAAATGCATCAGTCTAACATAATGTCATTTACCTTTTCCCTGCTTTTCATAACTACTGAGTTATTCCCTTCGCCCACTGTGGTCTCCTGTAGTGAAATCATAAATTACATAATGCTAAATTTGTGACCTGACAATAGCTTTCTTGTGAGCAGAGTGTGATGTATCCTATACATCAGACTTCTCTGCAGGTACAGGTAGAAGGCAGTGCTAGATTGTGAGAGAGAAAGCTCTTACTCACATGTCTGCAATAACGACAAATGAATTATGGAAAAGCAATAGCAAATTTCCAGTGCAGCTTGTGTAAATATTCTCTGTTTTGCATTCAAGTTTTCCAATGTGCAAATCTCCTGTTAAGGGAACGAGAAACTCTGGATCTATCAGACCCAGTCTCACTACCTTTGTACATTCTGATACAAGTATCTTCATTAGAGTGAGCTTTATTATATTAATATATTACCTTAGAGGCTAAAACACAAGCATGAGGTTCACACTAAAAACTTGATTTGTAATGACACTGAGGCTTTCTGTAGACCCTTTGTCAAAAATCCACAGTTATTTAATACCCAGAAATACTTTTAAATACAAATACAACAGTCAAAACTGCATCCGTTGGACTGGGATGCTGATTATCTGTTGTAAATAAAGAAAACATTAATTTCTTGCATGACATGGCACAGAATAATCTGCACTTGAGTAATATTTGGTAGAATATATTTGGTTATTGATAAATTAAAGCCATTTTGTAGTTACCTTTTGGCATAAGGTCCTAATTACACTCACTTTTCAACCCAATAAAAGTTGACTATATTTGAGGAAGACGTTTGGGCTGCTGTAGAACACGTAAGGATGTACCAGTATTGATGCGATTCACTGATTCATAGATTCCAAAGTCGGAAGGGATCATTGTCATAATCTAATCGCATCTCAAGTACAACATAGGCCAGAGAACTCCCCCAAAGTATAAACTCCTATAGTCATATACTTAGAACTCTGCGATAACATATTTTTTCCAAGCAGCGTTGCTATGGGCCAGATTATGGCCAGTCCTGCGCATCTGTGCAGGAGAGGAGGTGGGGTACAAGGCACACCCAATTGTCTGCAGAGACTATGTTCTCCCTCCCATGCATGTGGACAGGACTGGGGGGAGTCGTTGCTCAATAAATGCACTGGCTAGCACAGCTGTATTGGCACATCTGGGGCTGTAGGCTGTGCCAGACAGTGGCTGGCACAGGGTAATTTCCTCTCCACCCCCAAATCCAGGAAAAGTGTCTCTAAATCACAATCTGTGTCCCGATCTGCTCTTAGGATAATGCATACATGGGCTTGTTACAAAGGCACAATTTACCCATATGGTTCACTGCAAATGGGTTTGCAGACTACGGATTCCCTCCACCCCTATTCCGTTCTTGGAGGGCATTTAAAAATAAAAGGTTGTGAATGTATCCATTTAATTTTGAATTGTTCCATCACATTTTAAACATGTTATAATAATAATGCCTATGTGGGAGAAGCCAATTTCAGTAGCTGAGGAGATGTCTGACTTCAGCCCACTCTCAAATCTGGTGCTTTCCATCTGATTCAAAGTCAACTACTAACTTTTTCTCTCCCAGATTTAAGACTGCACCATAACACAAAGATTGTTGTGTGGAAGGCACCCAACAGTCAACTGAATGCAACCTATCCAGGTCTCTTTCTATTCTAGTTTCTTTGGACCTCCTGGGAATATTTGACACTGTTAATCACTGTATCCTGTTGGCATGTTCAGAGTCTTTTGTTGGCCTTGGCTTGGTTTTAATCATACTTGAAACATCATCTGGTGACAGTCTTGATGTGCCAGTTGATTTGTGCTGCAGCGTTTTTCAGGGATGTATCTGAGGCCCCTTTTCTCTTTTGTATTTAAAAATTGCCACTAGCTGCAATTATTAGGGATTGTGACTTGAGTTTTCATTGCTATTCAGATGATATTCAGATTTATTTCACCTTGCCACTGAATTATCCAGCTATGATATCTATTCTAATTGTTTCTGAAACATCAGGTTGTGGATGTCATATACTTTCATGGAAGTTTATTATTTAAGCAAAACAAAACGGAGATATTGTTAGTTGGTACTAAGTGCTTGCTGAGCAAGGCATCCACTCCAGCAATTCCTCTGAAGATTTTTTTGAGCCTACTGCTAAGTTTAAAGAGTCGGTAGCTGGGAAATTTACATGTGAAGGTGCTCAAAGAGAAATTGCTCCCCTCTTAGACTTGGAGTAAGGAGAAAACTCGGACCAATGGTTCTCTTTGAATGACCTTCTCTGAGGCACAGAAGATAATGCAGCAGTTGCAATGCTGTTAGCAATGCAGAGAGAACACGTTCCAGTGGAAGTAACAGCACCATAACGTTGCAATGTATCTGGAGAAAAAAATGCCAAAATAGCTGGCACTGAGTGGATGCTGCTTTCACACTAACTGGCCGTAAGAATGACCCACTGGCTGAAGAAAAAAAAATTAATTTTGGACTGAACCAAATCACAATTTTTTTGGTTTTCTTGATGAAACAAAACAGTTCAATTCCCCCTCTGCCTAATGAAAAGGAGGGATTTGAACTTGTGTCTGGCATGCTGAAACTGAATGCCCTAACTTCTGAGCTGTAGGGTATTCTGTAGGGATCCTCTCTTGTTCAAATTTAAATAGTCATATCAAATTCACAGATAGTTTTGGTCAACATTCTACATTCATCTGTGGACAGCATATAGTGGTTTCACAACTGGCAAAGCCTGTCTCTCATCCTCTTCTAGTGCTGGTCCACAGAGCAGATAACAGCTTACTATTGCTACCAGTTACTGTGTTAGCTTAAGTGGCAGAGGTCTGTGTGGTGGATCTAAAGGTTCAAAACGAGCTGATGACCTGAGTGGAGCTATATGATTCCATATGAAAGGATTTCTGTTTCTTTTTTTTTTAAGAATTGTTAATTATATTGAGGGACGGTGCTCTCAGAATCAGGGTTGTGTAGTAAAGAGGTGGCTGTTTGTACATCCCTGCCTAATTTGTTGCAGATGTTAGAAGATGTATAGTTAATGAGGCTGGGAACTTCAGGAGGAGAAAGGATGGTGAAATAGTAAATAATTACTAATTTACTGAATGAAGCAGGGGTCCGCTGGAAAAAATATTTTGTATGGTTATCTTTAGGGCCCTATCAAATTCACGGTCCATTTTGGTGAATTTCATGGTCATAAGATTTTAAAAATAATAAATTTCATGATTTCAGCTATTTAAATCTGAAATTTCATGGTGTTATAATTGTAGGGATCCTGACCCAAAAACAAGTTGGGGGGAGGGGTCACAAGGTTGTTGGAGGGGGGGGGTGAAGTACTGCTACTCTTACTTCTGAAAGAAGAACAGGAGTACTTGTGGCACCTTAGAGACTAACAAATTTATTAAGCATAAGCTTTCGTGGACTACAGCCCACTTCTTCGGATGCATATAGAATGGAACATATATTGAGGAGATATATATACACACATACAGAGAGCATAAACAGGTGGGAGTTGTCTTACCAACTCTGAGAGGCCAATTAATTAAGAGAAAAAAAACTTTTGAAGTGATAATCAAGCTAGCCGAGTACAGACAGTTTGATAATAAGTGTGAGAGTACTTACAAGGGGAGATAGAGTCAATGTTTGTAATGGCTCAGCCATTCCCAGTCCTTANACTGGGAATGGCTGAGCCATTACAAACATTGACTCTATCTCCCCTTGTAAGTACTCTCACACTTATTATCAAACTGTCTGTACTCGGCTAGCTTGATTATCACTTCAAAAGTTTTTTTTCTCTTAATTAATTGGCCTCTCAGAGTTGGTAAGACAACTCCCACCTGTTTATGCTCTCTGTATGTGTGTATATATATCTCCTCAATATATGTTCCATTCTATATGCATCCGAAGAAGTGGGCTGTAGTCCACGAAAGCTTATGCTTAATAAATTTGTTGGTCTCTAAGGTGCCACAAGTACTCCTGTTCTTCTTTTTGCGGATACAGACTAACACGGCTGTTACTCTGAAATCTTACTTCTGAGCTGCTCCTGGCGACGGCGCTGCCTTCAGAGCTGGGCAGCTGGAGGGTGGCAGCTGCTGGCCTGGAGCCCAGCTCTGAAGGCAGAGACGCCACCACCAGCAGCGCAGAAGTAAGTATGGCCTGGTATGGTATTGCCACCCTTACTTCTGCGCTGCTGCCTGCAGAGTTGGGCCCTCAGTCAGCAACCGCCACTCTCCAACCGCCCAGCTCGGAAGGCAACAGCGCAGAAGTAAGGGTGGCATAGTATGGTATTGCCAACCTTCTGTGCTGCTGCTGGTGGAGTGCTGCCTTCAGAACTGGGCCCCTGGCCAATGGATGCCACTCTCCAGCTACCCAGTTCTGAAGGCAGCACAGAAGTAAGGGTGGCAATACCACGACCCTGCTAAAATAACCTTCTGACCCCTCTGCAATTCTCTTTTGGGTCAGAATCCCCAATTAGAGAAATGCTGTTCCCCCCTTTGAAATCTGCACAGTATAGGGTAAAAGCATACAAAAGACCAGACTTCATGGAGGGAGACCAGTTTCACGGTCCATGACGCGTTTTTCATGGCCGTGAATTAGCTTCTAATTAAAGACTGTACCATGAACCTTAATTTTGGCACCCCTAACTTTTGAGTGCTTGATTTTGCAACTGTAATAATGTTCTTTTAATGTTGGATTTTTGTGTGCCATTATAATTGCAACTTTGCAGTAAGCAATAGGGCTCACTGCTCACTCGCTGCAATAAGAAGTCTATTATGAGAGAATGGAAACACCACATCTAATCTATTGTATTGACTGGAATAGCTGCAGCATAGTACATGCTATCTTCACTTAACTGCATTACTCTTTGACTATTGCTTTTAAGCAGAGCTGCCAAGAAAATATTTAGGTCCTAGAGACATTTGTAAGCCCTGCAGGGCTCCCTTACCTCATTCAATCATCTCTCTCACACTCAGACACACATTTTTGCTGATTTCACATGCTCTCAAATACCCTGGGAATTATCCCTGTCTGATCCCATCTGAGCTGCCCTGTTTCGGAGTATAATACTCCTTGAATTTTCAAGGGAATATAACTCATTGATTAACTAAAATTCACCTAACTGTCTTTCCCCCACAAAGAACTAATGGAACTGTGGAATCTAATTGAAAAATCAATTGGAATAGAAACTCACTTTGAGAAGAAACCGCATTTGAGAGACATTTCCCTCAAGGATTTAGCTAAAGCTAAGGGCTCTCAATACAGTTGTTGTGCTTTATCCCTGCATTTCAGTGATGGGTGGAGTTTAAATTGGTAAAATGCTGGCATATTTTGATATTAAAGATGGATACATAAAAGCATTAGGATACTATCTAATATAATTTACTTGAATGCCCTGTTTGTATCATACCATCTGTCAGATCAAAGTTGGTGAGCATGCTAATCTTAATGTCTTTTACAATACATTTTAGTTACTTTCAAACAACAGTAAGGAGCAGCCAGGAAAATAAATACAAATCAATCCCTGGGAATCATGAACTTTCTAGGTGGTATCTACTAACCCATTACCTTCCAGTGAGCTCAGATTAGTTCTGTACCAATTCTGAGCACACACACGTCTTTGAAGACACAAAGCCAGCTCAAAACAACTTCATAAAATAAGCTGCACAGCACAAAGTATGATGCAAAAAGCCTATCAAGCTAAAAGCTATGCAGCAATTTAGGCTTCCAGTCTTATCAGGCTTTATAAATTCACAGACAAATGTTAACAAGTAACTGCTGCCTATTACGTATGTGTGTGGAGCATAACAGTATCTGTGAAATGAAGTACATCAGTGAAATACTAATGCAAGTAGCCAGAACACCTTGGTGTTAATGTGGAGACATGTTTTACACTTTACAATCACAGTGAAGTAAGCAGGTCCTTACCTTCTGGAAAACACTTCTCAGGTTCCATTAAATCATCAGCCAGCTCGGGGATCTGTTCCAGTAGCTCTGCAGAATTTCCCAAATCCACTGTGCTGCCTTCAGAGAGACTGATTTCATCAAGCTTGTGGGCAACAGGGGCAAAGATGAGGAAAACAAATTGATCAATTTTCCCTTAAGGAAGCTGCTGTGTTTTGAATTCAGCTGAACAATATCTCAGCAAAGAATTATAACAAAGGAAAAAACTGCCATGCATTGTATATAGCGTCCATCATCTGTGATAATAATTCTACCTGTTCCTCTGTGTGTTTATTGTCAGCCCATCACCATGTTATCTACAACAAAATTATTCATAAGATAAAACTTGAGAGGTATTATTTTAAAACTTTACCTATTCATTAAAATAAAGCTCTCTTTTGTAACATAATCATATCTTGAGATGTAGCATGGGAGAACCCCTAGAAATTTTTTTGTGGCATATGTCCTTTCCTCATACCTCATGCACTGGAACAGAGCATGCGACCCTATTATGAGGAAATGTGGTCTAGTGGTGAAGGTACTTGATTAGAAGATCTGGTTTCATTCCTGGGTCTGGGACTTTCAGAAACTTGCCCAAGATGACACTGCCTCTCTCTACATATCAGTTCCTCATCTGTAAAATGGGTATATTAATCCCTTTTCCTGAAGCATCGGCTGTCTTGTCTGTTTAGATTATAAACTCTTAAGGGCAGAGTGTGTCATATGATGTGTTGTAATAGTGCCTGTCACAATGGAGCTCCAATGCTGGCTAGGGTCTACTAGGCAATACAATAATACAAAACAATAACTGTCAGGAGGCATAGGTTATTCGTTCAGTGACTCACTCTGTAATTTCTAATAAACCATTGAATTTATTTGAGCCTCAGTTTGTAATACTATTACGTCCATCCACAAGATGAGATAATAATACTTACCCATGCTTGTAAAATACTTTGAGATACTCAGGTGAAAGGTGGGATGTGTATGCAAAATCTTTTAAAGGAGGATGATGATGCAGTTAAAGAACAACTAAAACTTTAATACTTATTATTAATGTGAAAATGAGCCTTCTGCTTTCCAATGTACACAGTCCATGTAAAATCTACAGCCACATTAAAGCAGAAGCTAAAGTTATATTAATGTGGACCAAATTGATCACTCCAGAAATGCTTACAAAGTGGGACGAAACCTATTCATCTGCAATTAATTACAACAACCCACAGGTCTTGGACAGGGTTTACAATTCTCTGAATTCCCTGTGAAAAAGGGTTACAAATAATTAAAAAGCAGAAAAATATCATTTCCAGAGAGAGGGCAAAAATAAAGTTAATCACAGACTTAATTGGGCAAAGCTTCTAAAAATCCCTATTCAGAATGAAAATATGAGAGTGGCTCACTGTCTAGAGGCTACCAAGACTAGATGAGAACAAGAATGAAAAAAAAGCTGAACCAACTTTCAGCGCACTCAGAACCAGTAGATACCCATTCACGAGGGATCTTATTTGGCCATTTACCAGTTGGGTTATAAACACAGCCAAACATGGATTGTTAAAATGCTTCCTAAGTTACATACACTACAAGACAACTTTATGATAAAAAAAAAAGTAGAAACTCCAACTAGAAGAGAAACCATTTTGGATGTACTTCCTACCAGTAGAGAGAAAGTGTCAGATGGCGAGAACAGACTCAGTTTGGTACCAGGACCCAAAAATCGACATGCTTTTCTAAACATTTCAATATTGCCAAAATGGTATTTTTCATCAAAAAATCATTTTGATGAAAAATTCTGACTCGTCTAGCTAAAAGGAATAAGGAGGGAAAGATATTTTCTAGAGACAAAGTAACATTTGATGAAGGAGATGTCATTAATAACAACTCAAATATGATGAAGATAATTATCTCCTTTTCAAAATCTATGTTGAACATGAAAAATAACAAAAGTCTGGCCTAGTAAGAAGTGAGGAAGATCCTGTAAAAATAATATATGTTAAAGTGCAAGTAAAGACAAACTGAGAACATCTGAATATACATAAATCTGCAGGTTCAGACAATATACATTCTAGGGGACAAAGGGAATTGACAAAATTAACATACCACTGACAATCATTACTGAACATTCATGGAAAAGTGGGAAGAGACCAGAAGACTACACACCAGCAAATATAGTCCTGCACTTTGAAGAAAGGAAAGGAGAATGATCCCGGCAATTGCTATTCATTAAGTCTTTGTTTGTAGATCTTTATTAAAGTAATGGAATAAATATTAAGAGAACAAAATCAGTAAACTCGTAGGGGATAATGGAACCATGGACTGTAGATAGATTTATAAAGGCTTAAGGGTGGATTCTCTAGACCATCAAGGCCACTGTGCACCACAGCATGGTAAAATGGCTTTGGGGAGGGGAATTCTCTTTACTGGCATACCGCTGGGATAGCTGTCACCTCCTATGCCAGCTGCCCTGGCATAAGGAGAAAGAGAGGGCATGTCAGGGGCAGGGCATGAATGGAGGAGATTTGACAGAACAGAAACTCTGCTATCCAGATCTTCCACTGGTGTAAGGTCTCCCCTAAAGGCCACTAGAGATATATCTACATTGGAATAAAAGACCTGTGACACGGCCGTGGGTCAGTTGACTTTGGCTGGCAGGACTTGGGCTGTGGGGCTAAAAATGGCTGTGTAGATGTTCAGGCTCTCGGGCTCGAGCCTGAGCTCTGGGATCCCATAAGCGAGGAGGATCCTAGAGTCTAGGCTCCCGCCAGAGCCCAAACAACTACACAGCAGTTTTACAGTCCTGCAGCCAGAGTCTCACGAGCCTGTGTCAGCTAAGGCAACTGCTCAGGGCACTGTGGTCAAGGGGCACCATAGTCAAGAGACAAGGAATGGGGCAAGCCTGGGGTGGGAGGCCACGGAAGGAAGCTCAGGGCAATTTGAGGGGGAGCCCGGGAGGCAGTGGGCCCAGGAAACAGGGAGAGATGACCTGGGGTGTGGGGTGGGGGCTGGGGCAGGCAGCAGGAATCAGGGGTGGTGGGTGGGTAGCCCAGGGAGGCAGCAGCGGCTGTGGTGCCAAAATGCAAGTTCTTCCAGGGTGCCCAACTCCCATTGAAAGTTGATGGGTATCCTGAAATCCCAGTCTTATTTCACAAAATTAGTGGATGGCAGGAAAATGGCAGATACAACACATGAATCTTAGTAAAACATCTGATTCAGTGTCACACGAAAGTCTACTCTTAACATTAATTCTAATTATCTTGAATTCAATCACTGTCAAATTAATTGACAGATATCTGAAGGACCATAAACATAAGATAGTGACAAACGGCAACTAGGAAAGAGGAGGTATATAGTGGTTTACTCCAGGGATCAGTGTTAGGTCCAGTCTTATCTTTGTGAATGATGTAGAAGAGGGACTGAACAGTAAAATTACTAGATTATATTAAACTGGGAGGAGTGGTGACCTGCAGCAAGGACAGAGGAAGAGAGATTAGAAACATGGATGGAAAATGAGGGCTGGTCTTGGAAAAGTACAAACCAGTACATCCAGAGAAAAGATAACTGAAGCACAGACATTCAGTGGAAAGGAGAAACATGGACCCCTGTGACTCCAAGACACACCTGCAGTAACAGCGGAAAGCGAATTAGACATGAATTTACAGCGGGATATAGCAATGCAGAAGACCTATGTGGTTTTGGACTGCATACACAGAAGCATCATGTCTTAACATCAGAGGTAATATTTATTCTCTATGCAGATGTTGGGTTTCTATACCTGGAGTACTGTGTTAGTTCTGCGTATCTCAACACCAAAATTAGATAAATAAGGAGTTGAAAGAAAAACAAGAAAAATGACTAGTGGGATGGAGGGCTTGGTTGGAGGAATGATTAAACAAGAGGATTAATATGTGTAGCTTAGTTAAGTGTAGACTAAATGGGGGGGGGGAGAGATTATAAGAGTATTCTAAAATTTAAAAAGTATTAATTCATGAAAGAATAGGAATGATTTATGATAGTAGAAATGAATAATGAGATGAAATTCAGAAAGGCAAAATTTAGGCTAGTTATCAGGAAAACATTCCTGCCAATGAGATCTATTAGGCTGGGGAATAGTCTTCTTTGGGAAATGGTGAAATCCCAGTTGCTTGAGACATTTAAAGATAGATGGGACAATATTCAATAGGGAAGATGAATTGGATCATCCTAACAGGTCTTTTCCATCTCCAACATCAATGATTCTATTTCTCAAATGCCTCTGACAGTTCATATGAGATGAATTTTTAATCATATAATTTATTCTTTACTGACATCAACATTGTTTTATTCCCAACACATTCAATGCTTCTTATGACTTCCTCTTACTGAATGAATCACTGAAAATCCTCTCTCTTGGGCCTAACAAATCTGTTAAGAGATTTCCTAACAATTATTTACTTTATATGGCTACTCACAAGTTCCTAGGACATTTATCAAATAGATCAACTTGTCCTTATTTGCCCTATGAGACCTCACAGAGATTATTTGTGAAGAGTAGGACTCTAGGCATTTAATGTCCATGCAGACTCCGACCTTCAAAAATAGCATCCTTTGGGCTTTACTCTTTAATGCTGGAATTCACAGCCTGATGTGAACTTCCGTTTGGTTTCCAGTGTTCCATGGAATACTGCCACGTTTCGCCACCTCTTTTTGGGCAGCCACAAATAGAAACAGTTGTATTTTACTAGATGAAGATGGCATTTGTATTCTGGGACCCATTTAAAGGTGAGGGAGGAAATGGAGATTATTGTTTTATCACCATGTTGTTGAATATATCACAGCTAGAATATTCCTGTAGAATCATAGCATTTCATTCCAAAATTAACAAAGGACATAATTTTCCAATTTCCTGCTTTAGTGCAAGTTTCTCTCTCTGTAGAGAAATTAAAATTTACAGTTTAGGAAGGGGGGGGGGGGCAGAAAAAACAATAGACTAACAATGTAAACCTGAAATTAGGTTCTCCTCACTATTAGGTGACATGCAGAAGGCTTCACTCCTTACACCAAACAATTCCAGAGATGGACTTACATCTTCAGCCAATGGTATCTCTAGATCTTATTAGCTTGTGGTCTTACATCCTTTAGAATGTATTTTTTCCTGAGGCTGGAATATCAATTGTTTCTGAGTCTCCCTCTTTTTAAATTCAGGGCCCTTTTAATCTGGGGACAAGGGTTCAAATGAAAAACTGAGAATTATTCTAACTAAACCAGTGTAAATATCTCTAATTTAAATGTTTTTATGGCTAGTGAATTTTCTAGTCACAGTATTATAAGTAGGAATCAATGTGTATAGAAAAGATGAACTGGCTCAGTGAATGTTCCATGCCTCCTGGAATACCACAGAAATCCCTCCCTGTGACCTTTGCAGGGTTCAGACTCTAAGTATTTTATGTTGGGGGTGGGGAATAGTCATTTTTGCATGCATGGACCTTAAAATTGTGCCTCTTTGAACAACCTTCTTTCCCTTCCTCCAGTTCAGTTCCCACGGAACTCTAGTGGTCCCTACCTTCAAACAACATGAGAACTACAAAAATAATACATCTCAAAACGTGGAATTCCAGATTTCAAACAGAACACAACACCAATCTCTGTCTACAGATTTATCTATCAGATGTTAAATTCTTTTGGGAAAAAAGCAAATAGGTAAGCAGCATAATTGGACTTTAACGCACTGGTGTCACCTAGTGTAGTGAAACAATTTGTCAGTATTTTTGTTCTGTTATTGACTGTCAAACTTTGTGCAATACCACAGTAATTCTACCAAACTCATGAAATAATATGCATACCTCCCAGAGAAGTCTGAGAGGCAGTTGGAAATCCATACTTTAGCTGACACCAACTGAATTACACCAGGGATTACTATTTATTTATTATTTGTGCACTAGGTGCTTAAATTCTCATAGCTGTGTGTTGGCTCTGCAGTGCTAAAAAGGAACCAAAACTTATTTTAATCCAATGAAATCAGCAGACATGGCTCTGACTGCATCCAAGAAACAGCTCTTTGTTTACATAGTCACTTTTCAGAAGGGAATAACATGCACCTCAGATCCTAAAGCCACAGACGGTAACATTACAGTTTCTTCTATGGTTGCATTTCTTGATACCACTTGGATACCAGTTGCAAATATTTTTATTTTTAATGCATTTTCCAAGTTCTTCAGTGTTTTTATAAAGAACCTCTACTCCTTTATAAAGGCTACCAAAGCTACTACCTATTATTTCTTCCTTGCCATTGGAGAGGTCCTTTGTTTTTTCAAACCAAATAAACCCACCTTAACTCTATCGCATGCACTATTATCTTGGTCTACTGATTGCATGCAATATCAGGTAGGAAAGTTGTTTCTGTTACCTCTTTTTGCCCTAGTAGTAGTGGTGGTGGTGGTGGTGCTGGTGGCAGCTCAGCCTTCAATTGCTTATCCACGTACAACTCACTTAACTCTTCACAAATCTCAGAGGTCTGACTCCGGACTCCTGGGCTTTTGCATTGCTGCCCCTTTAGTTGCAGCTGTTTTTCCTGCTGGAGATAATCCTAGATATGTTTATTTTCTTGTTCTTTGGCAGCATGCTTTTATTTCTTAAGCAGAACTCCTCAGCTAGAACTATACTTACTGAGGGATGACTCTTTAAGGCAAAATGGCAAGCAACAAGATTACACATGCTTATGCTGTAACTTTTCAGGCTTAGCAATTGTATATGTTAAGATGCTTTGCTGTAAAAAAAAAAGTGGGAGTAGCCTTCTTCTCAGGCATTGTTGTTAGAGGGAGGAATCGTCCTGCAATCTTGTCCATTTTCATCTCTATTTTTTGAGAGAGAATTTGTCTCCAGTGACCGAAAACAACACAAAGAGGTGATTTCAATTCAGCCAAATAATCGAGAGATGCAATCTGCAGTCACAAAATCAGGCAGCGGTACTTAGGCTATGTCTACACTACAGACCTTAAAGGGGCACAGCTGTACCGCTGCAGCTGTGATGCTGTAAGGTCTCCCATGTGACCGCTCTATGCAGATGGGGGAGAGCTCTTCTGTCGGCATAATTAAAACACCCCCAACAAGCAGCAGTAGCTATGTTGGCATAGTGCTGTCCACACTGGCACTTTTGCGGTGAAACTTATGTTGGTCAGGAGTGTGTTTTTTCACACCCTTGACCGACAAAAGTTTTACTGACAAAAATGCTAGACAGCCTTAGCATAAGCACCGGAGGTAGGTAAGCCTGCAACATCCTATAGTACCGTACACATCTGTACTTAATGGTCGAAAGAAAACCACATGAAAAGAAGGAAAGATACAAATTTAAGAGGAAGGAAACCCACAGAACATCGAAAAAGATAAAACAATCTTAAAGCAGATGATGGGGAAGCATAACCTTCTCGCATTATGGCCAGCTTTCCATTCTCGTTGTTTCTACATAGGCCCCAATTCATGAACTAAGTCAACCCCTATTCAGCAAAGCATTTAAGTACATTCTGGAGCCCAGTAAAACCAAATGCTTAATGTTACACACACACTCAGATGCTTAGCTGAACAGGGATGGACTGCTTAATCAGAGCCCCAATTCTGAATGAAACCCAATGCCATATTCTGCCAATAGTTACTACTTGGCATAGTTCTTACTACTACAAGTAGTGCCATTAAATTCTGACACTTATTAGCAGGTGTGATGATTACTATTGCTGAATTCTATATTACTCAGAGTGCTAAGAATTATGCCTGGTTGCGTTTGTAGGATTGGACCCTACATTTGTAAGGCTAGATATGTATAAATCAGCATAGCTCCACTGATTTACACCAGCTGAGAATCTAGCCTGTAACTCCAATAGCTTAACAAAGTATTACCATACTTTATGTCATTACTGCCGCTGCTACTAAAATATTAATAAAGCTCAAGATGATTTCAAAGACCATGCTGAAATACTTAAAGAGGGACTTTCATGCTGAGAAAAAAATTACAAGTGTAACTGGATTTTAACAATAATGTTTTAAACAAGTTTCTCTGTCCCCTCTCTCCCCACAAGTCATACCCCACCTTCCTTGATTCAACAGCTACCTCACTGGAGAAGGCAGCAGAAGAGGTGTGAGGGGGAAAAAAATCTCTTATTAAAACTATAACTATCTGAAATAACACTGGAGAAAAGGAGAGTGGTTGGTTAAGTAAATTGCTTTTCATACAAATGTTCTCAGAATGTCAAGTTTGTATCGGTCCTTTCAAATGTCTTTCTGCTTTCATAGCAAATTAATTTTAAATTAAATTACTGGTTTCCTGCTTCAGAGGGCATGAGGTCTAATGTATATTTTAACTTTAATAAATTAAATTATGCATGACCAAGTCTGTACCCTGTGCTTAAGAATATACTACATAAAATTGCCAGGCACAGCTCAGCACCAGTACACAAAGGCCAAAGAGCACTCCCTAATCATTGGGTTACAGTTTTGTCTCAGTCAGAAAGTTACATGCCTAAAAGTATATCTCTAGAAACTGTAAAATACACAGGGGAGCGGCTAATATGCAAAGCACACTATACACAAGTAAGGCACTCAGCCATAAAAGGTTTTTTAATGCAATGTGCATGCGACTTAGCACCAAGTAATCTTAATGGCAGAGTATTGGTTATAACACTAGAACAACAGAAACAATTGTTTCATGTTGAAAGTTTAGTGTAATCTGGGTGACGTCTCAAGTTCATTTGTACATTAAAGGTTATACACCCGTATAAGAGAAATTGTGACGTGTCTGAGAATAAACTGTGTGACTCCGTTGATCTGAAGAACATTAGAATCGTCAAGTAATTATTACCTTGCATAGCGAAGGTAAAGTCAATCAAAAACTTTTCACTATTTACTAACTGCTGGGGCTGGCATCAAGATCTAGGGACTCTTCCCAACCCCCTCCTGTCCACGACATTCACAATGACATGTGATGACATGATGTCAGTTACTAGTGATGATGTTATTGTGTAGTGCCAAAGCTGTCCCATAGGGACAAAATTCCATTGTGCTGTGATACTGCATCAGATGGAACATCATTACAACGCACTTTTTGATTTGTCCTGAAAGCTACACTTGAGGGGAAGACCTGTGGAAAAAACAGCCTGTCCCATGAATCTGGGGATCGCTGGCAATCCCATTCTGAGTATCGGGGGATGATGTGAGCTTCAAGTATTGTAAGTAACTGATGCCGGCCCTGGTAGACCCATTCTCATTTGGCATGATCTCCCCCATTTCCAGTACGCATTGCAGGGTCATCAAAGCTTCATCATCGGTTCCAAAGAGAGACCCAGGTGTATTTATTTTATTTTGTTCAACGTGGGACTGTTTTTGGTTTTGTTTTGATTCTAGACAATCTGTTCTTCTGGCATGAGCAGCAGTAGATTTCTCTCCAGTAAAGCTCCCCACTGCGGGTGGTTTGTGTAATTTGTTTTTAATTTTTTGTGTCAAGTGCTGAGTTGCCACAGCAATGTGCGTTATGTTAATATTTATCAATTGCGTTGTTTTATTCATTTATAAAGTGAAAACATAAAGCAATACAAGAACCTTCATGCAGGGCCAAAGCTAAGCATAAGAAAATTAAACAATTGCTTATGGTCCCGAGTAGCTCAAGGGGGACTCCTATTTGCTTTTTATTATGTGGTATGGGGGGACCCCAAAATATTCCTGCTTAGGGCCCTGCATGGGCTAGCACCATGCTTTCATGCTGGGAGGGTTGGGATGGAGGGTAGAGTTGCCAATTTTCTAATGGCACAAAACCGAACACCCCTACCCCTGCCCCTTCCCTCCTCCGAGGCCCCAGCCCTGCTCACTCCATCCCCCCTCCCTCCATCACTCGCTCTACCCCACCCTCACTTTCACTGGACTGGGGCAGGGGGTTGGGGTGCAGAAGGGGTGTAAGGGCTCTGGCTAGGAGTGCGGACTCTGGGGTGGGGCTGGGGATGAGGGGTTTGGGTTGCTGGAGGGGGCTCTGGGCTGAGGCCGAGAGGTTCAGAGTGCGGGAGGGGGTGCAGGCTCCAGCTGAAGGTTAGGGCTCTGGAGTGGGGCCAGGGATGAAGGGTTTGGGGTGCAGGAGGGGGCTCCAGGCTGGGGCAGGGGTTGGGGTGCGGGCTTCAGGCGGCGCTTACCATAGGTCCTAGGAAGCAGCTGCCAGGTCCCTGCAACCCCTAGGTGCATGGGTGGCCAGGGTGGCTCCCCGCACTGCCCTCACGCTCGCAGGCGCCACCCTCACAGTTCCCATTGGTCGTTCTTCCCGGCCAATGGGAGCTGCAAAGTCGGCACTCGGGGAGGGGGCAGTGCACAGAACCTCCCTGCCCAAACTTGCAGGCCAGCAAGATGTCTGCCCTGTTCCAAGTGGACAGCTATGGATATCATAAAATCACCATGATTGGCACCATTCCTTTGCAACAATTTGCACCCAGTAATTGGGCACCCTTCCTCATCAGAAAGGCCAAGAATTAAATGATAACAAAAACCAAACTACCATCTATCTCTTAGCTGTGGGGATAAGTAAAGCAGTGCACATTTCTGCTGCTGTGTAAGGAAGTTTACATTGCTTCCTATATGTACCTGTTGTAGAAGTCCAGTAAATAGAAGACTGCACTCTGGAGAGCTGTCAGACAAGCATCTTTCAGAAAGGCTAAATTCACTTTTTAAAAATGTGGGTTAAAAAAGGAGAGAAAAAATAACCATAAACCAGAGATCCTACTAATAGATGTTCACTATGGCCAGCACCAAACAGATACGGATCAGTATGACTGATAAGAGGAAAGGAGGGTTGGTATGAAGCTGTAGGTTTTAAATGTATACATAAGAGCACCATCCCATCCACACTTGAAGAATCACATCAGTAAAGCAGGGCTGCTACTCCCAAATTATATGAAAAAGCAGATTAAAACTAGCAATTATATCGTACCACAGGGGAATCATAATGCACAGAGAGAGTAATCACTGTGCATTGTGTTCATTCGAACATATCCTTCATCAGACAGATAAATGTATCTACAGTACATTGAACAAGAATAGATGAACTTCTGGCTTAGGCTTGTATTAGTGTAGGATTAAACCGTAAACACACATAAAGTAAAGGAGACCAAAGCTCTGTCACAGAGAGAGGACATGAAAACTGCAAAGGAAAGCACTGCCCGGGAAATGAGCAAGGAGGATCTGGGAGAAGGAATGTATCCATAAGTAAGTTTGATTGTCTCATTCAGCATGGACCACAAGGAAACTATTGTGAAAAAAAAAGGAACCAATGGTAGAAATTTAAGTTGCCCAGGTGTTATCGAAGGGTTTCCTCCTTCTCCCTCATATACTACCCAATCCATCACTTCACTTGAATAAGTGCATCTGCACACACAAGGGCTGCCCCAAGACAGCGCTGTTAGCATCTTGCAGTCAGGGGAACAAATTCACTCCCACACCACAAACAAACAGTTAAAGCTTGGGAGTGCCATGGTGCTTTGAGGCACAGCTCTGCCTTGGGGCGTGTGACGCCACCTCCTGAAGCACATCAGCACAGAGGGGAGGCTCGCTCACTGACACACCCATTTATGTGGGGCAGCTTATGCCCTCAGTGATGCAGTTTACTCCCACTGTGATTCCAGGGATCTGCTTCCTCCCTATCCCCTCTGAGGGTCTCAGTGCCTTTGGGGGAGCATAGAAGGTGTAGTCCCAGTGCTTTAATGGGCCTCTAGATGGTAATTGTACCTGCCTGTTCTGTGGGCTAAGCAAGGAGGGAGGAAATATACCAAATAAGGAATGGTCTAGGGAAGGTAGGTTGGGAACTTCAACTCTCTGTGTCTCACTGCAAGAATATGGGGACATGAAATGAAATTGAGAGATGGCGAATTCAAAGTGGGTAAAAGGAAATACTTTTTACACAACCCCAAATTAATCTGTGGAACTCATTGCCACAAGGTATCTTGAGGTCAAGTTCAGCAGGATTTTAAAAATGCATTTTACACACACACACACACACACACACACACAGAATGAATGAATAAGGATATCCCAAGTCATATTAATAAAATATTAAAAAATAAGAAAATGCTTTGGAAGGGATATAATACCTCATAGTTCAGGGCTATGAGGAAACTTTCCCTAAGGGCACGATATCCCATAACTATCACTGAAGAGTTTCTTGTACACTTCATTTGAAATATCTGATACTGGGGACTTTTGGTGAGAAGGGAACCAGAGTAGATGGAGCACTAATCTAATCTAGTTCAACAATTCTTATATACCACTCTCCCCCCCACCCCCCATTGTTCATCTGTGCAAAGGCCAGATACAATCTGTCCCAAAGGAAGTAGGAACAATTTACTCATAATTAGAAACTGCTGGTCATGTATTCTATGCGATTTGGTTTTTAAAAAGATGACATCATGCACAACTTTAGCTGGAACATGGTTTATAAAAAGAAACAGATAAGCATATCACTAAACGATGCAGAAGAAGCAGCTTAGATACCAGCTTTGAGCTATGCTGGTGAGCTCCAAATGTAGGCTTGTTACGTAGCACACAATTAATACTCATCTGTAAAGTCAGTGGGTCAAATTTTGCCCTCAGGTAATATGTACAGGACACCCAATAGTGTTCTGTTGTACTGGTGTATGTTTGGAGTAACTCTGCTGAAGTCAATGAAGTCCTTACTCTGGATTTACACCAGTGTAGCTAAGGACAGAAGTTGGCCCATTGACTACATAGGTGCATGTATTGGAGGGCAGAATTTGGTCACCAAATCATCTCTAAACAATTTTTTTCCCTGAAAGTCAATGGGGAATTCAGATATTTGTAGTTAGATTGTGATACACTTACTCATATTAAACAGTACCTTACTCCATGAGTAGTCAGCATGAGCCAGGGTATAAGAATCTGGCCCTTAAACATCAATGCAGTTAAAGTTGGCCAGATCCTCAGCTGATGTAAATTGTCATAGCTCTGCTGAAGTCAGTTCAGCTGAGAATCTGTCCTGTTGTTTTTCAGTTTTTGGGTATTGGAGAATATCCTATCTAAAACCCCTGAGGGTACCTATCATCCCAGCCACAGCTGAACTAACTTCCTAGTCTCTGCACAAGATATGGATTCTTTGCCAAATGCCTTCCCTCAGGAAAGTAAATAAAACACTTTTGCAATGCTCTATCTCAGATTAATCCAGAACATTTAAAGAGTTTGAACTGTGGCCTGGAAAAGTAGAGAGCATTAATTCTAATCGCTCAGTCTTAGTTGGTCTAAGATCATTTTCCACACCCAGCAGCACATTGTCCACAATCAAATAGTTTCATTCTTCTAAGAGTTCAGTTTTAAAATTAGTCTAAGTAGGAGAACTTGGCAAAGGGATGCACTGACAAAGTTAATTTCTCCTGTTATCAATTCAAAAGGCTTAAATAGGCAGCGAAAGTGTTTCATAAGTGTTCATTGTTCAGAGTTCAAACTAATACCTTTTGCTAAATTGCATCCTGATGTTTAATCACTAGACACTTTATATTTCTTTTGGTAATTGGGATCTCTCCACAATATAATATGGGCAATTCAAACAAATGGGCTCCTCCAATGTAAGTTTCAATTCTGGAAGATTGTTGTACTTCTAAAGTTCACCTAGAAATACAATGTGCTTTAAGAGAGTGATTGAAATAACCACAGACTTTTTCAGTCAGTTAAGGCTTAATATTTCTGTCATTATCAAGAATGCCTCGTGCTATTACATCCAAAAATGACAAAACATCTGACTGGCTTTTAGTTGCCATTACTTTCAATTTAGATATTTTGGATTTATTATCAGACATGACAATTTCAAACTCTCTCTCTCTCTCTCAAGCATACACACACACACATATCTCTGGGCCTGGGAAGTAAGTCATTTTGAAACTGGACCAAAAATGTTGAGTGGCAGTGTGTTCTTTACCAAAGGGAGAAACTGAGAAATGCTCATTTTGGGGCAGCATTTTGCTGGGGGGGGGTGGTGGAGGGGATATGGATACTAGGAAATGGCACCCAGTAGACCGTGACTGACATGTAGTCCATGGTCTGAGCACTTGTCCAAATGCATGTTGTCAAGTCAGCTATGCTTGATATCAGTTCTTTCGGTGCCAGGCTTTTTTTTTTTTTTTTAATTGCCCTTCAGTGTTTCATGGACCTTAGGCATTGTGCTACGGAGAAATAGATTTCCAGGCATCTTATACTAAATGAGCACCCTAAAACCTTTGTTAGCAGTGTGACTGCTCTAATCACATCAATGAAGAGACTGACAGCAAGTCTTCTCGTCCTGTCTGCTGTGTCTTGATGAAACTGATGTAACAAATCGAAATGCCTACACATATGTGAAGGTGAAAACAAATGTAAAGATTTTGTTGTTTAATATTTGCCAATGAAGTTCAAATTATTCCCCTAGGACATACTAATTTGCTTGCACTTATTTTTCCAGGCATTTTTCCTCAGCAGGTAAGTTATATTAACTTGTGCCCCTTTACATTTAGATTCAAAGCTGATGACTAGAGCTGGTCCAAACTCTTTTGATGGAACAGTTTTTCATCAAAATTGAAATGGTTTGTGGGAATGCATCAATTTTGATGAAATGTTCTCCATTCTCATTTCATTTTGATAGTGTTAAAATGTTTTGCTTTGACATTAGAGATTCATTTTGTTTCAACCTTTTTATTATATTAAATATGATTTTAATATATATTATGATATTATATTTTGTTTTATATAGCAAAACAAAACATTTTGATAGTTACAAGACCTGATGAAGGGCTCTGTGTAAGCGCAAAAGCTTGTCTCAGCAGAAGCTGGTCCAATAAAAGACATTACTTCACCCACCTTGTCTCATGGGAATTTTTGACTTTTAGTTCTGATTCCAAATGAAAACACATTTCAAAATGTCAGAATTTTCTGTGGAATGGAAATTCTGGTTTCCAACCAGCTCTATTGATGTCATAAACAGTAATGTAAATTAGATAGTGGGGACCTATGAAACTCCCACTGACTTCAATGGGAGTTGCCCTCATGCAACTGATAGTAGGATCTACCCACAGGTGTAAGGGGAGAATCATGGATCAGAAAATGAATGTAAGTAGCAAAGTAGAGTCACCTGGACCAATTTGGTATTCAGTGGGTGTGCAAAATGAGTGTAACTTACACCGGTTTGGTATTCTGGGTGGACTCAGTACAATACTGGCAATAGCAGGCTCGGTTCCCATAGGACTCAATGGGATTGTTTCTGACACCAGAGTAAATCAGGTGTTATGTTACACCATTGGAGTCAGTGCAGTTACACAGATGAGAAACTAGGAAGACAGCAAAATCAGGCCCGTTTTGGAACTGTGCAGGACCCCCGGGGAATGGGCAAAGGTATGCCACTTTCCTCAGACCACAGTCCCTGCCCCAGATACTACATCTTGGGATGGGATGGCCTAGCAGGCACTCCAGCAACTTGATGCTATGTAAGGATCTCCCCATTCAGGAGGAATCCTCAGGCGGCTCAAGCTGTTGGCTTTTCAGCGTCTTTGCAAAATCAGGGTGGCACAAAGCAGCCACAGCAGGGTGTCGGATTTGGCCCATTCTGAAACACAAGGGGAGGTGTAAGTTAAAGTTACCTTTGCCTGCTTTAAGGGAGTCTAAGGAAAAGTAAAGCACTCCTTCATGGCAGCAGGCGGCAAGCACACTCCATCTGACCCAATTAGCCACTCCATTGTAACAAACCAATAATGGCATTTTTCAAAAACAAGTGCTGAGCAAGTGCTGCTGGCTCGGAATTGCACTGTGTAAGAAAATACAGAAGGTGTTATTTCTGCAGAGCACAGAACCCGGGCAAAACTTTATCACAGCTTTAACGGTGCATGTGGTACATTTACAGAACACTGTTCCATACTAGTCACTGCAGTGCAGATTCTGATCTCACTTGCACAAGGGTAAATCAGGAGTAACTCCACTGTCAATAGTAACTACAAATGTGAGATCACAGTCAGGCCCACTGGGTTTGCCATTGGCATATAGCCTCACATTAGTGCACTGCTGCTGTCACTGAGGTATAAACAACCAGCATACTACGTAGACAGAGGATTGGGATCCATTGACAAAAAAAGTTACTTATTTTGGGCTTTTCCTACTACTTCAGGAAGACACAGGAAGCATATATTGAATTGGGGGCTTATATTTTCAGCATCATCAGCTTTATCCTCTAAGGAGGTGACTGTTTTCCAGGAGCTGCAGATGGATGTTTGATATTGATTGAGCCGATTCAGATTCTGCTATACTTTTTTGCTTGACTGCTGTTAGTTGATTCTGAAATTGGTCTACTTTTCACACAGGGTATGTCTACACTACAGCCACGGGTGGGATCTGCCCCTCGAGTGGTGTACTCCTGCTAGCTGTACTCTAGCGAACTCACTAAAAATAGAAGAGAGGACGCTGGGGCACAGGCTTCAGCATGGGTTGCCAAAGCTAGTATGAACTCTACGGGGTTAGGGAGGCTTGTGCAGCCCACTCTGAAGCCTGTGCCACAGTATCCTCATTGCTATTTTTAGTGAGCTAGCTACAACACATGTACACAAGCTGCAACTCACACTGATGGCTGCTGTAGGGTTGCCAACTTTCTAATAGCACAAAACTGAACACCCCTGCCTGCCCCTTCCCAGAAGCCACGTCCCTGCCCTACCCCTTCCCCAAGGCCCTGCCTCCACTCACTCCATCCCCCCTCCCTCCGTCACTCTCTCTCACTCTCCCCCCCCTCACTCAGTTTCACTGGGATGGGGCAGGGGGTTAGGATGTGGGAGGGGGTGCAGGCTCTGGCTGGGGGTGTGGACTCTGGGGTGAGGCTGGGGATGAGGGGTTTGGGGTGAAGGAGGGGACTCCGGGCTGGGACAAGGGATTGGGGAGCAGAAGGAGGTTTGGGGTGCACGGTCCCGGCGGTGCTTACTGCAACTCCCAGGAAGCGGCCATCAGGTCTGTCATAACTATAAAGGGAAGGGTAATAGCTGTCCTGTGTACAGTACTATAAATCCCTCCTGGCCAGAG